>NC_064851.1:151903811-152257144 GCF_024139225.1 Suncus etruscus | reverse complement strand
TATTTATTTATTTATTTATTTATTTTTGGTTTTGGGGCCACACCGGGCAGTGCTCAGGAGTTACTCCTGGCTGTCTGCTCAGAAATAGCTCCTGGCAGGCACGGGGGACCATATGGGACACCGGGATTCGAACCAACCACCGTTGGTCCTGGATCGGCTGCTTGCAAGGCAAACGCCGCTGTGCTATCTCTCCAGGCCCTATATTTATTTTTTAAAATAAATTTAGGGAGGCAGGACATAGAACAGGGGCTAAGTACGCAGTTTGCAATGTACCTGACTTCTATCTAACCCTTGGCCCCACACACTCTTCCCCTGTCATTTTGCCAGATATGGCCCTGGTGGTCCCCAAGCACTACTGGGGTAACACTGGAGGTCCTAGCATTGACCACATTCTTTGGTTTCAGCATTCAACCAAAAGGCTTGGTTGGCCAAAGAATGGCTCCCAGACCCCCTGAGTACTACTGGAAAGCTCCCCACTCTCAAAATGAAATAGCTTTAGTGCCCTAGGTTGGAAGATTTTTTTTTTACAATTTTTTATTAGATAATATTGTGTGATTTTCAAGGTTTTGAAAATTACATAAAAAGTTTGTCTCTTCAAGTTTTTCCTTGGCTCTAATTTCATAGACAGCTCTGTATCTGTCTTAAATTCTCTTCGCTTCTTATCTCCACTTAGTCTGGAAAAACTTGGTATTAGCTAAATATGTGTTATTTTTTAAGGATCTCAAAGGACTTGTTGTACCAGTGATTGAATTTTGAGTCTCACTTTTGCAAATCACTCTTCATATGTCTTGGTTGGTTTTTTTTGTTTTTGTTTTTGTTTATTTGTTTGTTTTTGGGTCACACCGAGCAGCACTCAGGGCTTACTCCTGGCTCTATGCTCAGAAATCGCTCCTGGCAGGCTCGGGGGACCATATGGGATGTCAGGATTTGAACCACTGTCCTTCTGCATGCAAGGCAAATGCCATACCTCCTTGCTATCTCTCCAGCCCAACTCTTCATCTATCTTAAAGCCTCATCTCAAATGGCACATTGCTTTAAATCTAAATAAATAATAATTGTTCATTAATGTAGTTTAAAGTTGAAATAGTTGAAAAATATATGCAAATTAAGCCCAAAGATAGAAGAGGGCAGGAAATAATAAAAACAGGAATCAATGAAATGTAACACAAAATATAATTAATAAAGCCAAAGGTTTTGTTTTTAGAAAGCATTAAAGTTAATAAAATTCTAATAAGAGATTAGGAAAATGAACACACATTGTGTAGATCTTTTTTTAAAATAGAAACTGATAACCTGGGCCCAGAGAGATAGCACAGCGACGTTTGCCTTGCAAGCAGCCAATCCAGGACCAAAGGTGGCTGGTTCAAATTCCGGTGTCCTATATGGTCCCCCGTGCCTGCCAGGAGCTATTTCTGAGCAGACAGCCAGGAGTAACCCCTGAGCAATGCCGGGTGTGGCCCAAAAACCAAAAAAAAAAAAACAAAAAAAAACAAAAAAAACAAAAAACTGATAACCTGAATCTAAAATTTAAATGATGGGGGGCTGGAGCTGTTGTTCCCAGCTGACCTATGTCAAACTGAGGTTCAATCCCCCTAGTGTCCTATATGGTTCCCCAAGCCAGGAGCAATTTCTGAGCTCAGAGCCAGGAGTAACTACTAAGCGTCACCTAGTGTAGCCCAAAAAAAAAACAAAAATAAAATTTAAATGATGGGGCCTGATAATATGCAGGGGTCGGCAACCTGAGGCTCTTTTGAAGCTTTGCTGCACCTCTGACGTGGGGGTGGGGGGGACACTATCACTTACCCTCTGCAGCCTCACGATGCTCTGTGTGGCAAAAATCTCATTAAACAGGTAAATTAAATATTTAATTGGCTATTAATTTGCACAGATATATTTTACATTGTTAAGTAAAAAAGCTCTTTTTCTCTTCAGATCGACAGCTAACGCACGATCCTGTATATAGCATTAAAATAAGAGACAGTGTATGCAGTGCTATATTTGTTTTAAATGTCGAAATGGTTTTGAGGCTCCCAGGGTTCTTTTCCTTTGGAAATGAGTTCAAGTGGCTCTTTATGTCTTAAAGGTTGCAGACTCCTGGTAGAGTATAAAAATTGCCTTGCATAGGCCAAAACCCAGGTTTGATTCCAGGTACCTCTTCTGGTCCTCTAAGCCCTCCATTAATCCCTGAGTGCAGACCAATAATAAGCCCTGAAAACCAAGGGTTGCCCCCCTAAAATTAAAATTCTGAGGGCCACACTCAGTGGCAAGTGCTGTGCTATTACTCTGGTCCTCAAATAAAATAAATTTACATGAAAATATCCCATAAAACAATCAATTTTTAGAAGGATGACTTAACTCTATAGCAAAACTTAGATATTAAATTATAGATATTAAGATAGTATCGAGTTAAGAAAGGAGAATCTAGAAATAAACACAGAGTCAAATAATTTTCAGGGATAATGTAATTCAATGGAGAAAGGAAAGCACTTTCAATAAATGGTACTGGACCAAATGACTTTTCATTTTTAAAGACAAGGAGCCCCAACCCTTTCCTAACATTATTTGTTAACATTAATTTAAGGTTGGGTGTAGTCTAAGTGGGAAGATTTAAATAATAACTTACTTCAGTTGGAGCCACTATCAGTAATGCTTGTGTATAACTGAGGATCAAGATCAGAGCCTTACTCAATAGATTGGGCACTACCACTGTACTATTGTCCCAGAACTTGATAACATTTTTTAAAGTATTTTTAACTAGTAATTGGTAACGTATCTGGAAGGGGAGTCAGATAGGTTATATTGGGTAAGGTATTTGTTTTGTACACAGTTAACACTGGTTCAATTCCTGGCACCGCATAGGGTCTGCCAAGATACACCAGTAATAATCCCTGAACTGTACAGAGCTAAACCCTGAGCACAGTGGGTATGGTACACAAACAAAAAAAGCAAAATTCTATAAGAAAACATGGCGGTTTTGATAATTATTGAGAACTTGGAGGTTTATGGGAGTTCTTGATAATAACAAGTATATTGTGTATCGTATTTAGGTTCAGATCTGAAGCTTCTGCCATGTACCAGCAAAGCTATCATGCCATACTGCCTGCATTTAATGTTAGCTTGTTTTAAGGTAAGCATAAAGTTGATGTGTTGAAGGAATTATAAAATGTTTGAAATGTTTGAAATTTGAAATGTTCTGGTGACATGAAAGAACTCAAATTGAACATCTTATGAACAAATGTTAAGTTTATTCTGTAACAAGAGCAATTTGGCTTATGGGGAAAGCACCCAGGCTTAGAATTAACAAATACTTATTAAATAACATCTGTCCAGGCCACAGTGATAGCACAGTGGGGAGGTGTTTGCTTTACATTTAGCCAACCCAGGTTCTATCAACAGCATCCGTATGGTCCTCAGAGCCTCCAGGAGTGATTCCTGAGCACAGGGCTAGGAAATAACCCCTGACTAATGCTGGATGTGACCCAAAAATAAACATACATACCTACAAACCGTCCTAGGTAAAGATAAGTAGGAAATAATAATCAACCTCAAGAAAACACAGAAAGTAATGTGGCACATAACTGTGTATTCAGTAATTGTTACGAATTATTTTACAAACCAATATATTAGTCATAGAAGAAAGGAAAACTATTACCATTAGATTCATAGAGAGATGACAAGTTGATTGTCGTAAGAGTGATAGAGTTTAAGCATGAGCATACCAATAAAGGCCTACCTGAGTTGGGAAAGGTGAGAGATTAGAAACCGAGCTCTTGCCTGCAGGGAGAATGGAACATTAGATTTGAGAAGTCTTAATGTTTCACAAAGGAGAATGAGCAAAATTGCTGCAATACTGGGCAGTGACTCCCAAACTAAAGTCAGAAGAATCAACTAGGAGTAACAAACAGTTCAAAGTGTAATTGTAGAAATAGCTGCTGCTCTGGCTCTCCTGTTCACATTTCTGCTTCTTTTCTTAAACCTTTCCTCCCAAATCCCATGTTTTCCTCAAATTCTTTCTCCCCTTTTGTTCACCCTCCAATTCCAAATTTCCCCTTGAAAAAAAAATCCCCCGATTATTATCTCACATAGAACTATTACATAGAACCATTCTCCAAATTCAAATTCCTATATGCATCCCTCTACAGGTATCTGGTTATCTAAGAGAGGTGAGGCATTATCCTCCTTAGAAAATGCTTGTGTTGGTTTTTTGTTGTTTGTTTTGTTTGAGAACCTCTCTACAACCCTAGAAAACACCTCTGATGTTTCTAAAGACATTTGCTCTCTGCTTCCTTAACATTTTTAATGACCTTTATGATATTTTATTATGATACCCTTTTATTTAGGTGATCCTAGTGTGTTGTTGATTGCCGTGATTGCCGTGATCTCCTTTCCCTGCATAAATCTTGTCTTGCAGCTCAGAGCCTTCACAGACAACAGGGATGACATGGCACTGGGACACGTGATTGTATTGCTGCAGCAAGAGTGGCCTCGAGGAGAGAATCTGTTCTTGAAAGCTGTCAATAAGATTTGCCAGCAAGGAAATTTCCAGTATGAGAATTTTTTCAATTATGTTACAAGTATCCTTTTTGTTGAGCATAAGAACATCTCATTTTTCAGAATGAATGCATAGTACAAAAAGGAAACATTCTGGGAAGAGATAATGGTTCTCACGTAGAAAAGGGAAGTGGAGGGTGATTAAAAATGAGATTGGGGGGGTGGAGAGATAGCATGGAAGTAGAGCATTTGCCTTGCCTGCAGAAGGTCGGTGGTTCGAATCCTGGCATCCCATATGGTCCCCCAAGCCTGCCAGGAGCAATTTCTGAGCATAGAACCAGGAGTAACTTCTGAGCACTGCCAGGTGTGATCCCCCCCCCCCCGCCCCCCCAAAAAAGTGAGAGATTTGGAGCCAGAGCAATAATACAGCAGGTAGGGCACTTACCTTGCATATGACTGACCCGGGTTTAATCTCTGGCACCCCATCTGGTTCTCCAAACCAGTCAGGAGTGATTCCTGAGCACAGAGCCAGGAAGTAAGCCTTGAGCACAGCAGGTTTGGTCCAAAATCCAAAAAAAAGATTTTAAGAAAAATGAGATTAGTGGCAAGTAGAATTGTGAAAGTCATAAAAGCCTTCAAGCCCTGTTCATTTTTAGCTTCTGGCGATTTATAGAAAGGAACCTGAGATGCCTAAAATACCAGCCCAACATGACTGGTTTCACCACAGAATATATAGTTCATTGACCTTCATCCCTTGCACTTTTAGGGCCCTCCTGGGCATTGATTTTCCACTAAGATCTATCCTTAATGCCATAGCTATCACTTGTACCTCTCCATACCTGCTTAAGATGCTGCCCACTTCAGCAGTTGCTTTCAGCAACAGTATTCCATACTGTTTGTTAGGGAGAAGCTATCTGAGATGGAAAGTTACATGTTTTATTTAGTGTTTATACTTAATTGCTTAATACATTAGTGAGTTTCGAGGAATCTATTTTTGTCCAGGTGCCTAACTCAGTAGTTAATTTTTGGAGCATATATACCACCATTACCTCTTTGGTTTTATATTAAGGAAGTAAGAATTTGCTTTGTAACTGTATACTTTAAATTGTATTGATATGGTATATTTCCAGAGAGGTAGTTTGACTAGTGTGCAGATCATATAGATCTGAGTTCTGATGCCAGCTCACTACTTGGTGGCCATATTCCTCACTTGTTATATTCTGTTGTCCTCACCCAAGAGGACAGGCACCCAAATTTCCACATGGTCATCCTGAATCTAAACTGCAGATATTGACATGCTGGAAGAATTTGCCTACTTAAGGACTCAGGAAGGTGGAAAGATTCACCTGGAATTACTGCCCAATCAAGGAATGCTTATCAAGTAAGTTTCTTGTCTTTTGCTGAGATTTTGTAGACTTACGAGAAATATTTGTGCATTTCTATTTGTTGCGAAGAGTTCATAGGGAAGAAATAAAAACTGGTCTTTGCTTTTGAGAGTAAATTAGAATCAGGATCCTTTTCCCAAAAATATGGCATTTTTCTTAACTATATTTCCATTAAATAGGGTTTTTTTTATGTCACTTTTGCAATTTTTCACTAGACAAGTCACATTCTGATACATTTTTCTTTCCAAGATTGGTAGACTGATTGATTCTACAAATTTCTGATAAGACAGAGTATACATTTAATTAAGAACAGCAGGTTTAGAAAATTCATTTACAACCTAAGACCTACAATTTTTATCAACTGAGCTTTAGCATTGAATTGAATCCCTCCTACAAAGTCCTCATTGCTTCGAAAAGCATAACGAAAACTAGCCAGATCTAAGGCCTCCAGGAAGATGTTGCCAGCTAAGAAACTGGCTAAGTGCTTACATGCTTAGTTGTAGACATGCTCTCCCACAGCTAGGAGTTAGTGACCATTTATGATTTTTAAATAGCTCATAAATTTTGCTTCTATCCTTTGATACTCATTGTAGTTTGGATATATCCTCTGTGCTGTAATGGCCACGCTTAGCTTTATTTCATACTTCTTCCTTTGCGTCCTGCCTATTAAGCGTGTCTGTAAGTCAGTGTTAGAGTCACTGCAAGAGACTGAACCCTGAGTGTAAATAAGTGTTGCTATGACAGAAAACTTTGCTCTTTTTCCCTAAATTATGAGGTAAACAATATTTCCATTGCTGAAAGCAAAAATCTACATCTTTGTTAGGACTAAGAAATATTGAAAGAGAGAAGTCAGAAGTGTTTATTCTAGATAAATTTAAATTTAAACATAAATTTTATGTTTTTTCAAGACTAGATATTGTTCTAGAGATGAGACTTTAGTGGTAGAATACATGCCTTGTCAAGCAAAGCCCTGAGTTTGATCTCCAGCAACACAGAGTGCTTAATACCTCTGGGTATAGCCGCAGTATTGTCTTCCATCTTTGCCACTGCATAGCCAAACCAAATACTAGTTATGACCTTGGAGACCCTAGCTGGGTCACACTGGAACCCACTGCTCATAGCAGCCAAGCTTTCCCAGGATTGGTCTCAGGCCCCATACATTGCTGAGTATGATCCCTAAAGAAACTGTGGAATCCTTTCAAGCAGAATGGGAAGATTATATCTTTCCACTTTCATTTATTTTCTAAATGCTATTAAAAATTCTAAAAATCTAGAATAAATTAACAAATGCTGCTTTTAGAAAAAGCGAGACCTTTATACATCAGATTTCTCACAAGAGATGCACATCTTTCCATCTCTATTTACCTCCAAAAATTGGACATAAAAACAATGGGGAAATAACTGCATGATTCATAATGTTTTTATTGTTTGAGAATAAACATTCCCAAAAGAACAAACATTTTGAGATGGGATTCTAGGTAACTCTGAGTTCTGATTTTTAGGTTTTGAGTCTAAATATTTAAACATGCCTTTAAAAGCATTTTAAAGTTGAATCTCAAACTTGAATTTATTATAAACTTTTCCTCTTTAACCAGTTTTGATAGAGCTGAATAGTAACCTCGGTACATGTAAGTAAGCCCTAGGACAAGAATAATAAAGAGGTATTAGGCCCTAAGAATATCACTGGAAGGCCAGAGAGATAATACATCAGGTAAGGCATCAGTACATCTATCTGATTATACATCAGATCAGATAGATCATCATCCCTCACAGGCTCCCCCAATTCGCCAGTGATGCCTGAGTGGTAAACCTGAGCACTAGCAGGCATGGCTCCAAAACCAAACCAACCAACCACCACAGGAAAGGGCTGCTTAGAGAGTACAGTAACAGTGTCCATGTATTTCTAGGCTCTTGAGGTGATAATGCCATGCTCCTCCTTTTGTCCAATATAATTTTAATTTCTTCTAAGTCCAATAGGAGAGAATCAATTATCTTAGATTTCTTGTTTCATCCATTTGGAAGCAGGAATAAAAATTGTTACTTAGTGAGCTGCCCTTGTTGGACTTTTCCATCTTTACTGTGTCTCAAGGTTCATTTGAAACCTACCTTTTGAATTACTTTTGCCTAACTGGGAGAGGGAAGAGCCAGCTGCATAGACAGAGCTCTGCTAATTGGGTTCCAACCAAAGTCTCTAAAATCATCGCAGACCTTTTGTTGCCCTGTAGAGTGCAAAGATGCGATGAACAGAGTGCAGGCCCTCCCCTTCAGTCCCATTGTGACTCCTGTAGTTGTGCATCTCGATCAGTAGATAAAGTACCCACTGAGGCACTAAAGACATTTTGCTCCAGTGTATTTCAAAGAGTGAACTATTTCTCTGCTGCTAATTGCAAGATCGAATTGCATTAGACAGGATGAAAATGGAAAACTGTCTTGCTTTTGCTCTGAATTGGGTGTATAGTAACATTCTCTGAGGTGCTCACCCTGCTAATATACTGAATCTTTGTTGTTACAGAGTTCTGCAAGCCACGGCTCCCAGACTCTTTCCCTGCACCCCCCCCCCCACTTCTTTTCTCAGTACTTTTTGAAATTCAGATCCAACATTCCTTGATCAAATACATTGCCAGCCCCTCTAGGACCTCGGAACAGCCTCTTCAGTTTGGGACATAGACTTGTCCAAGATGGTTACCAAAAGTCCCGAGGTTCATTTTTGGGATTGGTAAGGGGCAAGAGAGGAGTGGAGAGTGAGGAGGCTCGATTTGAAAATGCATCTTCTCAGATGTTGACACACACCCCTCCACTACCTCCTCCCTTCGGTTGCATTTCATCATGCTCTTCCTCAGTGTTTTCTTTACCAACTCTCAGTGGGATGAGCTTGGTGACCAAAACCCAGATGCCTCTGAACAGGAGGGGCCACTTGCTTCTCCCATGTTCCCGAGAACCGGGCTGTGGCCAGGGGCTTGTGGAGGTGAAAGGTTTTCTGTACAGTCTGCTTCCAGTCCTGTGCATTCTCTCTGGAGTGTTGTTTTTGCAGTGCAGGGTACATCGGTGTGGGTGTTTGAATGCTGCTGTTTGCTGTTTTTTAAAGGCCTTCTAGCCCTCCCATGGGGTTGCTGCAGCAGGAATTCTTACCTGTGCTTCAGCCCAGCATACAGACTGCTGACAGGTACCAAGTGGAAAAACACCTGCTCATAGTGTGCTGTTTTGTCAACATGTTTTACTGCCCATGGTTTTCAGCTCTTTGTTCCTCAGTGCTCTTTTTCATTCTTTATTTATTTGTTTAATTTGTTCCACATTCCTTGGCAAACCATCTGGTTGTAATATTATAACATTTCTTATTTTTTTCCATAAGTTGCCAGTGTTTTTGTGTTCAATTTAAAAATCATTATGGATCTAGAAAAAAGTTATTTCAAATCGTATTAGATTAAGTGCACTAATTAAGTGCATTTAAGATTACTTGTATTAGATCAGGCACTAAACTATGATTTTCTTTTAATTAAATGTAAGAAAGACAACATTTAGTCATAAGAACCTCAAGATGTTGAAACTTACCATTTTTATTCCTAGATTTTCATATTACTCACCAGTATTGAGATTGAAAATGGTTGGACTAGAAAGTCACACTTCCTGGCTGATATATTCCATTCTTAAACCACAGAAGTGATAGAGCTCATGCCTCCTATCTGTGAGGCTTGGGTTCTATTCCCTATATCACAAAAAGAAAAATACCCACAGAAAACTAATTCTCTTCATCCAAATTTAGCACAAGCTCTCTTGGATTTGTGCTGTCCTTTATGAGAGCAGCACCACTGCATTTAACCAGCATGATCCACATTTTATGTTACTTTACTTTTTTGTAGTCTTAATTGGGGAAATTTGCTTTAAATCACTAATGACAGTCTGGAGTGATAGCACAGCTGTAGGGCATTTGCCTTGTATGTGGCCGATACAGGATGGACGTTGGTTCAATCCCTGGCATCCCATATTATCCCCCAAGCCAGGAGCAATTTCTGTGCTCATAGCCAGGAGTAATCCCTGAGCATCACCGAGTGTGGCTCAAAAAGCAAAATTACAAAAAAAAAAAAAAAAATCACTAATGATATTGACTTACTGTCTGCAAATGCCTATGACTTATGTTGGGTTAGCAGGTTTGCTTTCACTTGGGTTTTAGCCCCTGCCCCATAAGAGCAGTATTTCAGGGCAACACAGAGCAGTCTGCATCTCTGTCCAGTGGGATTCCTGGCCTCACCTCCCTGACACCATACTTGTTCAAGTTCCTAGCTGAGCTTGACTACAGACACAGTGTACACTCTTGGTACTGCTGTTTCACCATGGAGTTCTTGAACTTAACTAGTGTCCAGTCTAATAAAGCCTGGGTTCTTAAGGATATTCAGTTGTGTTGCCACTTCATGGCTTATATTGTACTTATCATCTATGATGATTCAAATTTAATTAAAAAAAATTTTTAGAGTTGGTTTCACTGCTGTTGTTTTACCTAATGTATAAAAACCTTTTTTTAAATAAATCCCTTTAACTGTTAAGGGGAGGAAACAAAGTAGTAAGGTTGGGAATGCAGGTTGCTTCTGTGATCAGACTAGACTTCTCTTTCTTTCTTCAGTTTGCTGTCTTAAGTGGTCTAGGATTTCTTCATGTTGATCTCTAAAGGACAACTTTTAGAGTTTGGTTAGAGATCTTTCCTATGTTCCATTCCTTTGGACATCTCCATAGACATAGAAGTCTCCTGAGTGCCTGACCAGAGCTAGTGTAGATGTTTATAGATCGCAGTCTGTTCTCTGTGATTCAACTTCTCTCTCCCCACCTGCCTGTCTCAGGACCCCAAGTCCTCCCACTGCTTCTCTGGCACACAAGAGTCTAACTAAATGGGCTCAGCACTCAAAGGCACTGCCCAAGCCCCTGACAGCTAAATCCAAACCCCAATCTTCCTGAGCATTTCCCAGAGCAATGGCCCCAGCTCAGTGTGGTGACAGTCCTTCTCCCTCCCACCCTCCCTCCCTCAAGGCAGTTGGCAAAACTAACTCCATGCACTCAGCACCAAGGAGCCAACCAATGTCCCGCTCAGTACAGGGACGTACTATGGCAGAGCTGCAGGATTCAAAAGTAGTATGTGCTGTTTGATAGAACATTTAGATGTTTAGCTCTTTGTGTAGGAAAAATGCCCCTTAGTTTTAAGTCTGAGAAGGAATGGGTGAGAATGAAGGGGTGTGGGGTTGAGGTTGGCTGGGTTTTTGTTTTTTTAATTTTTTACTTAATTTACATTTAAGTTTGAGGCAGGCTTCATTCCTATCCCAAAAACACTGGCCGGTGCTACTGGAGCTAACCTTGGTATTGTCTGTCTCCCTGTCACTGCCCTCAGGCACCACACAGTCACTCGTGGCATCACTAAGGGCGTGAAAGAGGACTTCCGTCTGGCCATGGAGCGCCAAGTGTCCCGTTGTGGGGAGAACTTGATGGTGGTATTGCACAGGTTCTGCATCAATGAGAAGATCTTGCTCCTTCAGACTCTGACCTGACAGAAACCTTCCATCAACAGCTTGAAGCCCTATGACTTTGGGGAAAGATGCACAGTACTGATGATGTAGTTCTTTCAAAGGAGGCCATTTGACTCTTCCAATATGAAAGCTATTTCTATTTTTAGGAGTCATTCTTTTTGTAATTTTTGTAAAAGGCAAGAACCCATTTTGTAAATAAAATTCTGTAAATGTGGTGTTATAAAACATTAGTTTTAATTCTTATACATGAACAAGGATGCATCTCCCTTTAAAAGACATCTCTTGACCTGAAGATTTTATTTTCCATAGTCTTGGATAAATATATGTCAACATGATACTAGACTTTATCACTTAAAAGCTTTAGTGCAAAAATGAACTTTCAACAGATGAACATCTGTAGAAAAGCCAAGAAAGGAGATGAAAGCGATCTGAGGTGGTCCACTGTGGAGAAAGCCTCATGACCCAAGACCAGAACATTAAAGAGGCAGGTCTGGAAGCAAATGTCAACTTGGGAAATAATCCACACACAGCGAAATGGGTACAACAGGTTCAGTAAATCCAACACGCAAGCAGTCACACATCAGGAAAGTCCTAGAACCAAGGTCTCAAAGCCAAAACCATTTGTGAGCAACAGTCTATGGTGAAGGGAAGTGGTAAAAAAGGTGAACACCAGGAATGCGTTAGCAATAGCAGTGGTGACATCTTTCTGGGGTGGAGACAAGAGTTGGGCTGGAGGTGGGGGGTTCCCACCAACAATAGGTGGGAAGGAGATTCATGAGGAGTTAAGAAGTGAGGGTAAAAAGAGTTAACTAGGGAGAAATAATAAGAGAGTGAGGGGGAACAGTAGATAGAAATGAGCTAAGTACAACAGAAGGAATATACAACATAAACAGACATTACATACAATACAGGCAGGCATAGGGGTGGCCACCACACACACACACAAAAACACTCAAACGAAACCAGATATAATGGGGTCAAAGAGCTTCAAAATATAAAACCAGCATGTCAGGTGTAAAAATGTTCTAGTTTCGGGCCTGGAGAGATAGCACAGTGGCGTTTGCCTTGCAAGCAGCCGATCCAGGACCAAAGGTGGTTGGTTCGAATCCCGGTGTCCCATATGGTCCCCCGTCCTGCCAGGAGCTATTTCTGAGCAGACAGCCAGGAGTAGCCCCTGAGCACCCGCAGGCGTGGCCCAAAAACAAAAAATGTTCTAGTTTCTTGGATTAACCAACGTTGATGCAGGGGAACTTGGCTGAAAAAAAGGCTTCATGGTCCAGAATGAGCACAGAACATTCCCAAAACAATCATAATTCTCAAGTCTAGGTAGAATTATTTTGGGAATGTTCTGTGTTCGTTCTAGACCATGAAGCCTTTTTAATTGGCATTATCAAAAGCTAAAGTTTTCCTCAGGAGTTGTTGAACTCATCATTAATATGCCTTTTAATAGCTCTGTCAGTTTCTTTAAAGAGTTTGCCTATGGCTCCGTAGGTCCCTGAAAAATTTTTGTATGACTACCCTTATAATAAGTTTCAGAATCAATTTTCCCTAAGCCTTTAAAGAGAGTTCCCTAACAAGTCTCTAATAGCACAGGATAGTCTTACCTGCTTAAACTCCCCTTCTCCTAGTAGCATCTCTTAAGATAGGGGTCTTCAAACTTTTTAAAGTGGGGGCCGGATTACGGTCCCTTAGAGAGCTGGAGGGCCGGACTATATGAGCTACTAATTCCTACTCACACTGCACATATCTTATATAAATAAAATGAAAACTATTTATAAATAAACAGATCACACACCAGTATTTCAATTGGAACTGTGGGCCTGCTTTTGACTAATGAGATGGTCAATGTCCTGTTCCATATTTGTCACTGCCAGCCCTAACAAGTGATGCAAGTGGGCATCAGTTAATATTGATCTGGTTGGAGATTTCAGAAGTTTCATTTTTGAAAAAGTCTGTTCACAGGCATAAGTGCTACCAAAGATGGTTACCATTTTGAGTGCATGGTTCCTGATATTTGGATATGTCTCAGAGGGGAGAGATGCATAGAAATTCAAAAGGTTACTTGACTTAAATGCGTCTTTCAGAGAGTCACAATTCTGCAGTTCAGCCAGTTCTATTTGGTAAATTGTAAGGATATTTTCAATCTCAACAAAATGGGTTACGAAAAAGCTGTATGTCCTGTTCATGGAGATGAAGCTCTTTGAATCTAAATTGAAACTCCTTTTGCAACAATTCTAGTGAAGCCAGACATGTTTCCTTTGGGAATGCAACCAATGGTTTGTCCGCTGACAGGTTTTGAATTGTTGGGAGATGAGTGAAGTTTTCCTCCTGTACTTGTTTGATGAGAAGTCCTAATTTTACTTCAAATGCTTTCACATGCGATGCCATATCACAGACGAGCTTCCCCTTGCCTTGAAGTTGCAGATTGAAACTCTTGAGTAGCTCTGTTATATCTGTCAGAAAGGCAAGGTGCCATTTCCATTCTGCATCATTGAGCTCTGGTACTTCTTGGTGTTTTGAAAGTAGAAAAGCTGTAATCTGCCAAAGTCAGTCATAGAAACGTTTCAAAGCTCTCCCTCTACTCAGCCAACGGACTTCTGTGTGGTACAGAACATCTTCATGGGCAACATTTACCTCAGAAATTCCTGAAATTGTCTGTGGTTTAGTGCATGAGTTCTAATGTAATTAACACAAGATACCACAATTTTCATAACAGAGTCCCACTTCAGTGATTTACAACACAGCGCTTGTTGGTGGATGAGGCAATGTATGGCAATTGGATGAAGATGATTATGTTTGTCCATCTCTTGTGTAATGTGAGCAATTACTCCTCTCTTAGAGCCCACTATGCTAGGAGCACCATCAGTTGTTACACTGACTAGTTTAACCCAGTCCAGCTCCAAACCATTCAGTTTGGCAAACCTTTTCAAATATATCCACTCCTGTGATTGTACCTTTGATACTTTGCAGTGCAGCAAGCTCTTCTGTGACTTCAAAATACGCATTTGTCCCACGCATATAAATGAGAAGTTGGGCAGAATCATGAACATCATTGCTTTCGTCGAATGCCAAGGAAAAATAGCAGTTTCTTTGCAGAGTTTTGCTAATGGTGCAGCAAATTTTCTCCCATTTCTTCAGTCCTTTGTGTCATTGTAACTCCTGAAAGGCTCACTGTACCAAATAAATCTGCCTTCTCTGGACACATCTCTTTGGCAACAGAAATAAGTCATTCTTTAACAAATTCTCCCTCCACAAATGGTTTGCCATTGCGCACTATTAGCTTGGCAACTTGAAAACTTGCCCACAGTGAGGAAGTATTTAACTGCTTCTGCTTCACAAAAGTATTTTGCTGAGTCGTCAGTGTATGTTTCAGTTGTAATACTTTATCTTTTCTCACTTCTCCAACCAAACAATCATATTTATGTTTATGTTGAGTTTGATAGTGGTGTCGCAAATTGTATTCTTTGAACACAGCAACTATATTCTGGCATATCAGACACACAGCTTTTTCTTTGTACCGCATAAAAAGTAATCGTAAGTCCACTGTTCTTTGAATATACTACACTCACCGTCAATTTTTCTTTTTCTTGACATCATTATTTCCTAGGGATTCCAAACTGATATTAGTGAAATACAAATATGTGTGTATATATACACACAGTGTATGAACCCCCATTAATCCCTGATGTGAACACTTACCCCTTGCAGGCTTTTCTAAGCAGACCAGCTCAGTCCCTGATAGTTCAGTTATATCTCCCTATATAATGCCCAAATTGATATGTTCGGAATCAGCATGTGAACACTGAAAAGGAATTGCAAAATGCATATAAAATTTTCAATGTAACCCCTTTAAAATGCTTCAACATCGAACCCCTAATTTTCCACATGAGCAATTCAGCACTGAACCCCTAACCTCCCAACCACTGCCCACCCCCTAACTTTGATTTCAGCACTGAACGCCTCACCACCCCCAAAGGAGAATTTTCATGAGTCACCCACAGCCCAATCTGGCAGAACCCCCCATCTGGCAAAAATGTATTTCTATGGCACTTTTGACTGACCTTTGGCAGTGGAGGGAGTGGAGGAAAATCTCACTGACAGGCAGGCACAGCACACAGACACCACGTTGCCTGGGGGTGGAGCAGGAGCCTTTTTACATCATATAGTCACCCACATGAGGTACTCCTCGCCACGTGGCATGTGGCATCCAGCGCCCTCCAGTGACGTCATCAGCAATGCACGCACCAAGCGCCAGGCACAAGGGCGCATCAGTGTCCCTCTCAACACCGCCCTCATGCCCACCCTCCCAGCACACAACATGCCATGGGCAGAGGCGGTTGACGTCATCCCTGAGAAACCGTGACACTAAGTGTATATGCTGGCAGGTATCTTGGCAACCAAACCGCTCTCACTGCTGGCGGCCGGATCAGACTCCTCTGCGGGTCACATGTGGGATGCCAGTCTTAAAGCATGTCTAATGAGGCAACAAGATTTCTTCAAGAAAGCAACCAAAGAGAATGTTGCATCAGTCGAAGCTAGTTACGTGGTTAGTGAGATGATTGCTAAGGCAGGGAAACCATTCACAGAAGGAGAGTTTGTTGAAAAATGCATGTTACAGGCTGCAAGAATTATCTGTCCAGAAAAGAAAGGTCAGTTTAGCAAAATCAGCCTTTCTGCCAACACTGTGACAGAGCACATTTCTGACATGTCAAGTGACATTTATCATCAACTGTGTGAGAAAGCCAAATGTTTGGATGCATACTCAGTTGCTCTTGACGAGGGCACAGATATAACAGACACTGCGCAGCTCACAATTTATGTCCATGGTGTTGATTGCAATTTTGAATTGACAGAGGAGCTGCTCACAATAATTCCAATGCATGGCCAGCCACTGCTAATGAGATATTTTGGCATCTGTGTGATGCCATTGAGAATGCAGGTTTGCCATGGAAGAGGTTTGTTGGAATAAGAACCAATGGAGTGCCATCGATGACAGGGAGGAAAAATGGACTGGTGGCACTTGTTCAAAAAAAACTTGAAGAGGAGGATGTAGAGAAGGCCATTGCTCTTCACTGCATTACCCATCAGCAGGCCCTTTGCAGTAAATGCCTGCCGTGTGACAATGTAATGTCTGTTGTTGTGAAATGTATCAACCAAATCAGATCCAGGGGCTTAAACCACAGGAGGTTCCATGCTTTTTTAGAGGAAATGGAGTCAGAATATGGAGATGTGCTCTATTTCACCAAGGTACATTGGCTCAGCAGGGGAAATGTCCTGAAAAGATTTTTTGAGTTGAGAGAAGTGAAAGCCTTCATGGAGAAGGATGGGAATGCTGTTTCTGAGTTGAGTGATTACAAATGGCTCATGGACTTAGCTTTTCTTGTTGACATCACACATAAGCTGAATGTACTAAACAAGATGTTACAAGGTCCGGGGAAGCTTATCAGTGCTGCCTATGACAACGTGAGAGCATTCTCCACAAAACTTGTGTTATGGAAATCCCAGCTCCCTCAGAAACCGTTGCCATTTCCCAGCATGCAAGAAACTTGTGGATGCAGGCATCCCATTCAGTGGTGAGAAATAATTGATGCTATTTTTAAGCTAGAGAAGGAATTTAATCACAGATTTGCAGACTTCAAAAAGCACAGAGCCACTTTCCAAATTTTTGTGGACCCCTTTTCCTTTGATGTGCAAGATGCCCCTCCTGTGCTTCAAATGGAGCTCATTGACCTGCAATGCAACTCTGATCTCAAAGCCAAGTTCAGGGAGATTAGTGGAAAAGCAGACATGCATGGGCAATTTTTGAGAGAATTGCCCACCAGCTTCCCTGAGCTTTCCCGAATGTTCAAGCACACCGTGTGTCTTTTTGGGAGCACATATTTGTGTAAAAAGTTATTCTCCACATTGAACTTCAATAAGTCAAAGTACAGGTCTAGACTTAATGATGATCATCTTCAAGCCATACTGAGGGTCTCAACTGCTTCCTCTCTAAAGCCAAATGTGGTTCAGATTTGTGAGAAGAGCTGTCAAGTCTCTGGCAGCAAGGAATAGGCAAAAGATGCTATGTTCAGGAGAACTGTTCATGATCTTCACTCAATGTTCTATTCATGTTCAGAAGAAATAATTAAAACGGTTAATGATGACGTTTGAGGACTTTTTTCTTTTTTGTGAAATCCCTTATGCAGCCCTGCCTCACCCCGACTTTGCCTCCTGCGGCCCCCAGGTAAATTGAGTTTGAGACCCCTGTTGCAGCTGAAGTTTCTGGTAAACAAGGGCGAAATTGACTCTGCTCAGAAAATAGGAAAACACATTTTAGGAGATTTAGTTTCTTCCTGAGCTTGACCCCAAAAACAATGGAGCCCAGCTCAGGAAGATCAAGTTTCTAGATAGTTCTTTTTTGTTTGTTTGTTTGTTTGTTTTTGGGGGCCACACCTATTTGATGCTCAGGGGTTACTCCTGGCTAAGCGCTCAGAAATTGCCTCTGGCTTGGGGGGACCATATGGGATGCTGGGGGATCAAACTGTGATCCTTCCTTAGCTAGCACTTGCAAGGCAGACACCTTACTTCTAGTGCCACCTCACTGGTCTAGATAGTTCTTACCTCCTCCTAACCTTTGTTTTGCATTTGAGGTTGTTTGTTAAAAGCTGCTTTGTTACCTTTTCTTTTGCAATTAACCTTGCCTTGTTATTGTAAATATCCTTCTCTGCACCTAAGACTGGCTTACCCCTATAAAAACCCGTTTGGAAGATAAACTTGTCGCACTCCTGCCAGAAGACGTGTTGACCCCCACATACTCTGTGTGGCTCCATTTATTTCATATTTCATATTTTTCCGTAAGCCGGTCCAGGCAACCCACTCTCCCTGAAGTGAATTCATCGAAATCCCACTGGCGCTGCAAGACAGAAGCCGCTTGCAGCAGAAGAGATGCAGGTCTGGAAGCAAACGCCAACAGAGGAAATAATCTACACACAGTGATGAGGACAGGGGTAAAACAGGTTCAGGAACATGCAAGTCTTCCACTCCTAAGAAGTAGATAGTTCAGTGGAGGAAAACTGAGAATGCAAGAAAGTGCATTTTCTGAGACCTTTATTAGGAAGTGCCAGACCACCCGCTAGGGTGGAGGAACTTGGTTAATTCAACAGTTCGCCATTGATATTTGCTCACTGGGTTGCTGCACTGGTTCTGCTGACCTCCCCAGGCCCTTTACTTGTCATTTCCCTGTAGCATGTCAGTTTCTCTATGCCTCATGCTCCTCTTGGAAGGAGGTGATTGAGACTCAGAGTGCCTTGCACATCAATTACTAACCATGACCTGTCCTTTTTGTTTTGGTTTGGGTTCTTCATTGGTAGTTCTAACACACTGAGTAGTACGTTTGCCTTGCACATGGTAGACCCAGGTTTGATCCCCGGCATTCCATATGGTCCCCTGAGCACAGCCATGATAACCCCTGAGCGCAGAGCCAGGAGTAACCCTGAGCACCACTGGGTGTGATCCCCAAAAAAAGAAAAACAAGAATTGTCAGGTGTAGACCCCAAGTAAAAAGTTCCTAATATATTTAAAAAAAATCAGTATTTTGCGTTTTTGTAATCCAATAGTGCCATACCAGTGAAGAACTGTAGTTAACAATAAAATCGAGCCTCATGTTTGCAGATATAACCCCATTCAACTTCAGCATAAAAGACCCAACAAACTCCAGCATGTTGAGTGCCTACGTCAATGTTCCAGAATGACTCCTGCCTCTGTGGGTGTAATTCTGTGGGATCTCAGCTTGCACTTTTGCACAAGAAATCAGACAGGGTCAGAACTTTACTTTTTGGCCATGGGTGTCAAGCAGCATGTTGGATCTTACTGACTCAGCCAAGCATCCTTTCTGCTGCAGCCTGCCACTTTTATTAGCCAGAGTTTAACATAAATTACCTGAGGGTCAGGGGAGATGTAATTAAGGGTACTTGTGCTAATTTAATTAACTCAGAAAAGATTTAAGTAAAAAAGTAAAGTGATTTTACATGTGTATGACAATATACCTGCCCTTTAAATATGCCTGCCTGAGAAATGCAACAGGCCAGAAGAATTAACTGTGTTCCAACATCTGGTGAGAGATATCCCTGAGGACTGGAGAATACGACAGGTAAAGTGTTTGCTTTGCCTGTAGCAGACCCTTATATGAACCCCAGCACCACATATAGTCCTCCAGAATGTCAGGAGCAATCTTGAGCACTACTGGTTGTGGCACAAAACAACAAAAGTGCGGTCCTTAAACCCACTCTTAAAGCAAATTCTTCAGAAAGCTTCAAAGTCCTTCCTTGAGAGAAAACTTTCACCCAAATCTTCCCCTCAAAGACCGAGTTGTCACTTTGAAATGCATACATTCTTAGGTTGCTCCAGCAGTTGTTCAACTTATACCACTGCCTCTTGCCATAAATACAGGTGTACCAATCAGCAAGTTGATGGTGGCAAGTCACCTAAAGGTTGATCTTTTTAAAAGTTAAGTCCATTGCAAACATTTTCCTCCCCTGCCAACCCATAGATTTTGTCCATCTCTGACCTGTAATTTTTCAAATTGATTCAGGTGGTCTCTTTTTTTTTTTTTTTTTTTTTTTTTTTTTTTTTTTTTGGTTTTTGGGCCACACCCGGCGTTGCTCAGGGGTTCCTCCTGGCTGTCTACTCAGAAATAGCACCTGGCAGGCATGGGGGACCATATGGGACACCGGGATTCGAACCAACCACCTTTGGTCCTGGATCGGCTGCTTGCAAGGCAAACGCCGCTGTGCTATCTCTCTGGGCCCCTCAGGTCGTCTCTTACTAGACCTGTATCCCAGATTTGAGTAGATGGGGGTGCCAGCTTGTAAGCTAACATTCAGCATTGGAAATCAAGTGTAAGAAGTATGTAAGTAGAAACTTTGTTTATCCAACTGGAAAATTGTGACTACAAAAGCAAATATAGTAACAGGACAAGAATAGATTTCTGATAGAAGGTTCTATCACTCAGGACAGCTGCATAAAATGATTCTTTCTAGACACAGGTAGGTCAGCTGTCTGGACTACATGCTTTGAATAGAATTTTGCAGTGAACATCCAGAAAAATAAGTGTTAGCATACACAGAGAAGGGGTTATGAAATAGGGGATATTTATGAAATTGGAATTTGGAAATGTTTGCATATAGAAAAGAAACAACATCTTGGAACTGTTCACCAAGAGAAAAATGTTGGCTCATGATTGCTAGCAAAAACAAGTTACACAAACCTACAAATAAAGACAAACACCACTATCTAACTTCAAAGCTTAAACAAATTGTTAGAAATCTCCAAAACTGGAGCCAGAGAGATAGCACAGTGGTAGGGCTTTTGCCTTACATGCAGCCAATTCAAGACCATTGGTGGTTCAAGTTCCAGCATCCCATATGGTCCCCTGTGCCTGCCATAGTGATTTTGTTTTTGTTTTTGTTTTTGGGCCACACCCAGCGTTGCTCAGGGGTTACTCCTGGCTGTCTGCTCAGAAATAGCTCCTGGCAGGCACGGGTGACCATGTGGGGGACCATGTGGGACACTGGGATTCGAACCAAGCACCTTTGGTCCTGGATCGGCTGCTTGCAAGGCAAACACCGCTGTGCTATCTCTCCGGGTGATTTCTGAACACAGAGCCAAGAGTAACCCCTGAAAGCTGCTGGATGTGACCCAAAAGCAAACAAAAAAAAAAATCTCCAAAGCTGAAATCATATTAAAATGCTGCATTGTTAATAAGGTTGCAGCCTTCACTGTGTGTTATATTTAGCACTTTTAAAAATTTACTCCTAATTTTTTTTGGGGGAAGGGGTCACAACCAGCAGAATTCAGGGGTTACTCCTGGCTCTGTGCTCAGAAATCACTCCTGGTAGGCTCAGGGGACCATATGGGATGCCAGGATTCAAACCATCGTCCATCCTGGGTCACTGCATGCAAGGCAAATGCCCTACCGCTGTGTTAGCTCTCCAGCCCCTACTCCTTATTTTTTTATGATGGATTCAGAGATCTCCTTCTGAAATACAGTCTGATGTTAAGAAAGTTCCTAAATATGCAGATTCCAGGATCTTTAATACAGAAACATGATACCAACAACAGAGACTGTGTGAAAAATAAAAGTGTTGGCACTACAGACAATGTCTTGGATTGGACGATCTAGCTTGCCTGGAGCCTAGAGTTGGTCTTGTGCCAGGAAACTTCAGGGGTCTGGTCTCTTTGTATTTAGGCCAAGGTTATTTCTTCCCATGTCCCTCATATTTTGGTGGGCCTATGCAAACAACAATTGCCACTCTAACACCATTTTTACTGTGCTCCTTTGACTCTAATCCTTAAAAAGAACCCACTTAAAATTTGAGGTTAACTTAAGCTAATATGCCTGTATATGGAATGTAAAAAAATACTATGCCTGTAATATTTAAGGAGTTACATAAGTTTTATGGCTTTAGATTGCCTTGTGTGCTGTTAAGAAATATTATAATGTGTTACAATCTGGGGACTTGAGGAACAAAGTAATTGTACATGGATTCTGTCTTATTTATCTTAATGTTCTTTGGCTGAAATTTCAAAGTTAAGATATCAGCAAGGGGACTTCTGAGACTTATGTTATGGGTGATTGTCCTTCCACTGTAACTTTACCTTTTCCTCTTTCTTTGCATCCTTGTTCTCATAATTAAAAATAAAAAAATTTAAAAAAAAAGTTCCTAAGTCCTTTGTCTCCTTTGTATACCTTTGGAGGTATATTAGCACCACAATTAATTTATCCATTGTTGTCCATTGTCTTCAAACAAAAACAGGAAAAAGGTAAAATTAATTTGTTTAATGTCATTTAAGCTGATAATTTTTTGCTGACTATTTTGTTTTATTTTGGGCCACACCCGGTGGCTTTCAGTGGTTGCTCCTGACTCTGTCATAAATTTCTCCTGGCAGGCTCAGGGGATGCCATAGATTGAACATAGGTTGGCCATGTTCAAGACAAATTCCCTATGCTCTGTACTATTGCTCCAGCACCTGGGTAACTATTTTAATAGAAGATGCCCTTTACTGGCAAGTGAATATAAAGAGTAAAATTACTTAACTGTAATTATGGTATTTATGTATAGATGTAACTCCCAAATAAATAATGGTATTCTTTGCTATATTAAGATTACTACCCAAAAGGGGCCAGAGAGATAGCATGGAGGTAAGGTATTTGCCTTTCATGCAGAAGGTTGGTGGTTCAAATCCCGGCATCCCATATGGTCCCCTGAGCCTGCCAGGAGCTATTTCTGAGCATAGAGCCAGGAGTAACCCCTGAGTGCTGCTGGGAGTGACCCCCCCCCCCAAAAAAAAAAAAGATTACTACCCAAAAAACAAGAAAATAGTATCAAACAATGACAAAACCTGGATAACAAGTCAGATTACGAAGAGATACTGAGGGAATAACAGTGAAATCAAGGTGACATACATCGAGACAGTGGTAGTGGTGAGTACAATAACCATGTATCAAAACCATAAATATTAATCTGTTGTAACCATATTACCTAAACTATAATTTTTTTACTATTTTCTTTTTATTTTTTAATTTAAGCTCAGTTCTGATGGTCAACCTCCCCATGACCATTTCCCTCTCTTTTTTTTTTTTTTTTTTTTTTTTTTGGTTTTTGGGCCACACCCGGTGATGCTCAGGGGTTACTCCTGGCTATGCGCTCAGAAGTCCCTCCTGGCTTGGGGGACCATATGGGACACCGGGGGGGGGGGGGATCGAACCACGGTCCGTCCAAGGCTAGCGCAGGCAAGGCAGGCACCTTACCTCTAGCGCCACCGCCCGGCCCCTCATTTCCCTCTCTTACCACTACCTCTACCCATGAAAAGAGGTCTTCATGGTCTCAACACAGCCAAAGTTTGGCAAGCCAATGTTCCTTTGTCACTTGCTGGTTTTACAAGGTGTGAAATCCAGCAGGCATGAGAAGGCTGCAGAGGGTCTAGGTGTCTAGAGAAGTTTTTCTGGCTAACAAATACACACACACACACACACACACACACACACACACAATGGAAAAGTTTTCTGGCTTCCAAATGCACATACACACATCTCCAGAGTCACGTTTGCTGAATGTTCCCACAGTACTTAGACTCCCTGATGTGGTGATAGCAAGAAGGCAAGAAGCAGGTTTCCTCAGAGCTCTCTGCCCATACAGCTTTCATAAACATTTCACAGGGCACCTCATTCTAATAGCATTTCTGCATTAACAACAAAACCACCGCATTGTTTTTGCTTTATTCTTTATTTAGTGCCTGCTGTTGTGAGAGGCACTGTTCACACCAGAAAAAATACAAACAAGGCATAATTCACAATCTAGGTACATATACAAATAACTATCAAGGCAGAGAGTGAGCAATTTGGTATAAATAGAAAATCCATAGGAAGATAATCACATTACAGAGAATGCACAGGAGATTAGACATAGTGCTTAGAAATGGAGGGTTTATGACAGGTTAACGTAGAAGAGTAGTAAAAGTAATCCAGGAAGCCTGCTGACTACCAGCTGGTGGTAAACTGGGTGGTGTAAGTAGTACGGAATACTGTTGGTAACTAGGCTGGACTAAACAAGGTGGGATAGAGGGTAGGAAAGAAATAGAGCACTCGCTGTGCTCAATGGAACTAGTTAGGTCTGCAGACAACTTTCAGTGGAAGGTTTGGGGGGTTCTTTTTGTTGTTTTGTTTTGTTTTTTGAAAGGATTTGATCCAAGTCTACTTTATACAGTTTAACATGGTGGAAATCATTGCTTCCTACAAGAAGAGATTAAGAAAAGGAAAACAATTTAGGAAGGAAGAGAAGCTTAACTAGAGTAGCAGGTGGTGTCAGAGAAAGCAGAAGTGTTAGAATTACAATGTGGCAGTGACTCACGGTGGCACTTAGGGGAGGTCAGAAGAGTGAAGAAACAATGGTTCCATACCTAGAAACAGAATGGTCCTTTCACAGAGCTAGGAAAACCTGAGGAAGAGGTTTGAAAATGGGAAGTGAAGATAGGAGAGGTAAGTCAGAGGCTGGCACTGTGCAGGCATCGAGGGTATAGAGGAGGTGGGCCTGGAAAGGTATCGAAAAGTGGCATGCAGTATTGGTAGGTGGGGTCAGGGAGTCACTGAGGGACAAAGATGGTATTGTCAGGTTGTCCTAAAATAGGGTATTCTCACAGAAAATTTACAGATGCAGTACTTGAAAAGCACTGTTGCTCTATGTTCCATCTTCACTCTCAAGAAACTAACTATTCCTTCATTTCTAAGGTGTGAGCAGTCGCTTCCACATTGTAGAAGGTCATTCTGAAGAGATTTATTCCAATAAGTTTTTCAACTTTTCATTAACATTTGTTTGGGAAGGATTTAGTAAAAGTATTTCTGGCGATTTCAGAAAACCACTGATGTACCCCACCTCACTGAGTCTAAGAGCTAGCAATGGTCCCTCTACCCAGAAAGGTCCAAACTTGCTGAGCAGCTCACATGGCAGGGAGCCACCAGCCATCCACTGCTTCTCTGCTCCTGGGTTCTTGCCTACCGACTCAACATACAAAGACAGACTGATAAGGAACTGCTAGCGAAATAACAATAGTTGTAGAATAACAGCAGTGAATAACTAAAGTAAGAGTGACTGGGTAAACATAACCATAAATACATTGCAGTTTAAGTTTTTACACAAAGAATAAAAGGGAGAAAATGATTTCTATTAGATAGGCTTTTGATTAGCCCATCAATGCTTTATGGATCTGAAAAGAAAATTGCTCAGATGTTTTTGAAATAGCTGCACATAATCAAAAAACGTAAGAACATATTAACAGACATCACATTCAACAAGTCAGCTACTATGAAAATGATGGTTTTCTTGGTTGTCATAAGCATGTAGAGAAACTGTAAGAAAATAAGCTCAAAAGAAATTAGATCTTAGACCATTTTATCCATCAAATATTCCCTTTAGAAAAAGTAACTGAGAAGTCCCTTGGAATAAAATTCTAATGCATTCATTTACATGAGAAATAGAATATAAAGACAATTACTGTTCAAATACATAGGTCTCAAATACACAGAGTACTGATAAATTGTGTCACCATAACCAATCAGAGACAACGTCTTCCCAATCATATGGAAATGAGCATCCTACGGAGGTTATAGTGAAAGTCTCATGAAGGCTGCAGAGTTCTCCCAAAAACCAGCAGCCTTCCAGCAACACATTTCAACAGCATCTATCAAATTTTCCAAAAAACCTTCTTCTTATACAGGACATAGGCAATGAGCACCCAAACAGCAGTGGCAACAATGTTTTGAGTAAGGTGCTCCCTGTGTGACTGGCTGTCCTCCAATTTCCATTGGAAGGGAAAATAGCTTTCAAACACCTCATGGCCAACGTACACCAGAATAGAGTTCATTCCTATGGGAGAAACCCAGAAATCATGATTTCCACAGCCACACCCAACCAACTATTCAATTTTTGAAATTAGACTTTAGTTTAGAAACGAAACGAAAACTTTACATACTTAGATTATTGACTACAGCAAAAATAAGGCAGTGCTTAGATTTTAGAAATCAGTAAAGAGTATTTTTTTTTGTTTGTTTTTGTGCCACACCCAGTGGTGCTCAGGGGTTACTCCTGGCTGTCTGCTCAGAAATAGCTCCTGGCAGGTACGGGGGACCATATGGGACACCGGGATTTGAACCACCACCTTTAGTCCTGGATCGGCTGCTTGCAAGGCAAACGCCGCTGTGTTATCTCTCCGGGCTCAGTAAACAGTATTTATAATAATGCTCTTTTATACTAAATCTATTTCCTACAGAAAACACTTGAGGTCCAAAGAATGTAATATTACAAGAATATTACAAGAATGAGAGGGCAGGGGGCCGGAGAGATAGCATGGAGGTAAGGCGTTTGCCTTTCATGCAGGAGGTCATTGGTTCGAATCCCGGCGCCCCATATGGTCCCCCGTGCCTGCCAGGAGCAATTTCTGAGCCTGGAGCCAGGAATAACCCCTGAGCACTGCTGGGTGTGACCCAAAAACCAAAAAAAAAAAGAATGAGAGGGCAGAAGAGAATTCCAGAATGGTCTGGTCTAGCTCTCACTACTCAGGCAGAAATGCATT
Source organism: Suncus etruscus (assembly GCF_024139225.1). Classification (NCBI taxonomy): domain Eukaryota; kingdom Metazoa; phylum Chordata; class Mammalia; order Eulipotyphla; family Soricidae; genus Suncus; species Suncus etruscus. The sequence goes on along the minus strand of NC_064851.1, from coordinate 152,230,656 downwards.
CAAACCATTCCATTTATGTCTTGATATTTCTTTTATTATATATATATATATATATATATATATTGTTTTTGGGTCACACCCAGCAGTGCTCAGGGATTACTCTTGGCTCTGCACCCAGAAAGCGAGCCCTGGCAGGCTCGGGGACCACCTGGAATGGAGGGAATCGAACCAGAGTTCATCCAGGGTTGGCTGTGTGCAAGGCAAATACCCTACCACTGTGCTATTGCTCCAGCCTCTTGATATTTCTATGTATATGTTTGCCTATGCATTGACATTAAGAATATCTATTGGGCTGGAGAGATAGTACAGTGAGTAGGGCACTTGCTTTGCACTCAACTGACCTGGGTTCTATCCCTGATATTCGTATGGTCCCCAAGAACTGTCAGGAGTAATCCCTGAGCACCGTTAAGTGTGGCCCAAAAACTAACCAAAAAAAAAATTTTTTTTAATTATTGTAAAATGTGGTCTCATGTGCCCTTTTTTTTTATTTATTTAAACATCTTGATTACATATATGATTGTGATTAGGTTTCAGTCATATATGGGGCCAGAGAGATAGTGCAGCAGTAGGGTGTTTGCCTTGCATGCAGCTGTTACAGGATGGATGGTGGTTCGAATCCCCCATGCCTGCCAGGAGCGATTTCTGAGTGCAGCTGGGTGTGGCCCAAAAACAAAACAAAAAAAAAGAACATATAGTCCCATTTCTAAGCTTTAGAAACGAGATGGTATGTCCTGGTATTCTGGTCCTCTATAATTTGCCTGGAGAAATGAACAGAGATCATTTCTATGACCTCACCATCTAGGGTGGATGGCTTCTGAACCAGGCCACTGACATCCTGTACCCTAAACAGATGCTTTCTCCACCTTGTTTTAGTAACCAGCCACCAGGGCTATGGCCTATGGTCCTACACAGGACAGTGGTGCCAGCCAATCCTGGGCAATTCACTTGGTCACCATCATCAACTTGACTTGGAATTAGTAGCAACTTGCCTGGGTAAATGAATGGCGCTCCTGTCCACAGTCCCTTTAGATCCACGACAGGATACAGGATGAACAGGATGAAGAAGGCAAATGAGCTCATAGTGGTTACATAGGAAATGGACCTGAGAAGAGTGGAAGGGCATAGCTCAGGTCCCAGGAAAATTCTAAGATCAGTATCCATCAACCAACAGCCCCAAGTGAGTTTCCACTTACCAGAGATTTTTGTTAATTGGGATAAATCCTTCATTTTCAGTAGCTTTCGTCAAGATAACAGAAACAAGCCCCTATAGTGGGGGAGAGGAAGAAGGATGTTAACATTTTTTATGACATTTCCAAAAGAACGTTTTAAGACCAAAAAAATTAGTTGTATAATTACAATGGGAGGGCTGAAAATTTTGCCATATTATCCTCCTATAGAAAGTATGTTATTTAAGATGTATTAAAAATATTCTTGTCAAAATTCTTTTTTGCATGCCTCTGAATTGAAAATACATGAACTGTGAAGGAATTCCTGAAGTGTCTCCTGAGAGGAAGTAGATGTAAAGTCTGAGTAAAATGGGCAATTCCACAATTCTCCTGTCGGTGTACCATCGCATGTTGCATGATCCACCCCATTTTCTTGCACAGCCCCATATGGAACTCACATACATCTTTCTCCCTGCTGCTGCCATCTCATCTGAATGACCATAGCACTTTAGTTATAAAACATTATGGTGAGAAAAGGAACCTGGGAATTTAGATGTAAAGATCTGTTCCTCATAGTCAAGTTCCTCTGTTCCTCTAGCTAGGATGTCCTCCAAAATAAAGAATATGACCTGCTGCTATATGGGGTGGTGTCCTTCCATTGCTGCTAAATATTTTTCTTTTCAATATACATGGGAAACCATTTTGCTGAGGAGTGTAAATTACTTACTAAGGCAAACCACCAAGCACCGAATCTGAGGAGAATGTCTTTGGTGCTGTCCTTGTAATAAAAGAGTATTTTTCCTGCCTGGAAGAGATAATGCAGTTACGATTACAGGACTCACAAAAGGGCTCTCATTTCATGCTCATCCACTCTACAAACACTCCCACACACTAGAGTTACAAAAGAAACAGACACAGTCCTGCCCTTGACTAATGGAGACTCAGGCACATAAGATCTCTGGGGCATGGTGAGAGTTGCCAAGAATGGCTGCCAATAGGTTGAGGTGCAAGCAGAAGGCAGGTAGAGTTAAAGAGCAGGCCCAAGGCCAAGTCAGAGGAAAAATGTCCCAAGGTGCTACAGATGATTCAAAATGCTGTAGTTGGAAAACAGTGTGGAGGCTGGAAGTCTTGTAGGTCTTGCTACCATGCTCAGCCTTTCCTCCATGGAAGGTTGGGAGCCAAGGAAAGTTCCATCCTCCTCCCCAAAAGAAGCCCAGAACCAGCTCAGCCAGTTGTGTGAGAGGGCTTAGATGGCATAAGAGGGATAGGGCCCAGAAAAATGGGACTGCAGATAGAGTGGCTGTCTCCCATTGGCCAACTCGGTTCAATCCCTGACACCCCTAAATCTACAAGGAATGAGGCCTAAGCATCACCGTATGACTGCCTCATCAAAAATATTATATAAAATAAAAGGCATGGACAGAGATAGGGAGGAATTAGTCAGGGAAATCATTTGAAAAATTGCAAAATTTCTAGACTTTGTATAAAATAATCCTTTGAAATCAGAAACAACTGAAATTATTAAGGGATGCATGGACATAAAAAACCTATACTAATACATAATGCTGATGAGTGTTTTCTCTATTCTAGGCCCTCCAAAATAAAGAATAAAATGAAAAACCCAAACTGGCCACATTTCAAGCACTTGTGAGCTGCATGTGACGGCTTCTGCACACATGTGGGTGGTGCCCTCAGCTCAGAATGTCCTGTCAGCATTGCTGCACATGTCCCAGTTAGCACCCCTCATGTAATTGCAAGCATCAATAAAAATAATTTAAGAAAGAAAAATAAAGGCTGTTCATAATTTTAACAAAACTGCACTGCAGATAAGCCAAGAACACCTTTATGGACTTTGGCACAAATGATACATAACCTAAACCCATGTATAATAATCCAGGGAAGGAATAAGACTATGATTCAATATAAGCTTCCCCTAGAAATGGCTCTGACTTCATTTCTAAAATGTCATGTCAACTCTGGAAACATATCTTGAAAATCAGAAATTAAACCTAATCATTAAGTGTGCTGAATTTTAGTAGCTTTAATTTCAACAGTCTTCTAATGTAAATAAATAATTAGTCCTGTAATACACATAAGACATGTTTCTAACTGCTTTAAGGAAATTCTTTTTGAATTAGGGAGTACTCAGTTGCACAGTCAGAAATATGTACACTAATGAAATTGCATGAATACCTGAACTCCTAAATATGCTGTCATGATCGAGTTGATGGTCCCAAGGATTCCTTCTGGGTCAAAGGGCACCTCTGTGCGATAAAGCACCTGAACAAAAGAGAACCAGGTCATTCACTCACCGACTACAGCATGCAGAGACTAAACGCAAACCTGAAAACATTATCAGCATTCAGTGTTTGGGAATCTTACTGAAAAAATTCACTACAGTAAAGTTAATTAGAATATTTCTGGCTAAAGGGTTCTGTAGTATGTGACACTCCTGGACATGTGTCTGTTACATATTACATATCTTATGTGTAATCCTTCAAAACTTTCTGGTTTCTTCTTTTTTTTTAATCTCTTATAACATCAAGAGCTTCCTATCTTCCTTATGGCAAATGCTATTTGAAAATATAATTGTGTTTTTTCTTGTAAATGTAATGCAGACACTGTAAGCTTTTAAAAATCTATAAGGTAGGGACTGGAGTGATAGTGCAATGGTAGGGCATTTGCCTTGCACTTGGCTGACCCAGGACAGACCTCTGTTCGATCCCCAGCATCCCATATGGTCCCTCCCAAGCAGCCAGGAGCAATTTTTGAGCAAATAGCCAGGAGTAATCCCTGAGTGTCACCAGGTGTGGCCCAAAATACAAACAAAAAATACATATATATAAAGTAATGAATGTCATAGTGTGCCCACCAGGCCCCTCTGTCCCATACATTTCATGGCAAAGTCCTCTGTCTTCCTCGCCATAATAAGTGCTCATTATGGCCAATAGCTCCTCAGGCTTTCCACTGGGTTTATCCTTGATGAGAGCTACCTGTCCATGAGCCAATCTGTTTTCCTGGGACAAGTCCACATCCATCTAGGAGCATAAAAGATTTGATCCTACAATCTGATTCAGAACAACTCTGCAAGGCCGCACCAGTCCCCTAAAGTTCAACAGGAATTCTGTGTAATCAGTGTTGTCAATTCCTCTGCCCAGCCCTGTTTCCTCTATTGCACAACAGTTGCTGACCCAGCACTCCTGCCAGCCAAAGAAGTCATCAGAGCACATTTCAAGGAAGTAAACACCATGAATACAAGTACATTCTCCTTTTAGACCAAACACTATCCCATAATGAACACTTAAGTCACTGCAGCTAGACAACTTTTCAAATCAAACATAGTTCCCAAACTAATTTATTAACTGCCCACTCACAGCTGAAGAAGGATGCTGGTAGAGGTGATCTTCTCCCAGAAGTACACGGTCAATGTAGCCGGCAGCTCCTCCAGTACAATTGGGGAACTTGCCCCAATCTCCAATGCCCCCTGGGCCAAGATAACCCCTGAAAGTCAAAGGCACGACTTAGTACACAAGACTTCTAAAGGGATGTGTGCATATTGTTCCTCCAATAGAGGGCCTCAGAAGCAGGGTCTAAGCTGCCTATTGGAGAGCACACTTGGGACCAGAGCCCTGCATACTGAGGCGGAAGATCCAACACACAACAGACTGTTTGCTGACACCAAGTTCGCCTCAAAGGAGAGGCTGGAGAGAAAGTGAACTTCAGAACTATACTGTCAGCTTGCTTACGTTGGGCATCCAGGAACTGGAAGCAATAAGGTTAGACCCAGCCACATGTTTTCCAGCATCAGAACGATGAGCCACTGGGGCCAGTCAGACATGAGGTATCGAAGAGACAAGATTCTTCCATCCTGAATCGAAAGCATAAAAACCACTCATGAGCTACGTACAGGTCAATGGGCTAGGCACATACCCTGGCATTCTTATCTTTGCGGTCATTACAAAATGTGCATGATTCTTTCTTTTTGTTACTTTCTTATATATAATTTGGTCTACATGCTCCCCCTCTATCAAATACCATTATACACTGTTACAGAGATCAGTTGACAGTTTTACTCCTATACATAGGACGTTCACACAAAAACAAGTATACAAATGTTCACAGGATCATTATTCACAATAGCTGAAATGTTGGAACAAGGACTCACTTGACTGAAAGGTGATACATTCACAAAATAGATTCTCCAACATTAAAAAGAAATTGAGGATTGGGAAGATTAACGAGGGACCAAGGGCACATGTTTTCCATCTGTAGGATCACAGTTTGATCCCAGACACTACGTGTCCCCCTGAGCACCATCAGGTATACCCCTGAGCACCTACATTACATACCACAGGGCCCAAGCAGCACTGTATCTACTGAACCATCCAGCATGGATGCCCAGAAGTATAATTACTTGAGGGCCCAAAGGGGGAAAAATGAATTGAGTACTGATCCATGGCATGACACAAATAAAGCCTTAAAAATACTATCTAAATTCAGATTTAAAAAAATGTCTGATTCTTTTTATATGACATATCTCTAATACGTAAGGACTAGCTTGAGAAGTAGCTGGTCATGAAAACTGGGTTTCTTTTTGGAAAAATGAAAATATTCTAGAATTAAACAGTGGTGATGGCTGCACAACCCTTAGTACACTATATATCACTGAACTTCAAAGGTGGTGGCAGTTTAATGGTCTGTGAATTATGTCTCAATAAATATTTATAAAAATAAAAGTGAACTTTAGAGCAGAAAAGTGAGACGAACTCTGGTAGCTATTCTTGTAGAACAAAGAATGAATACAGCCTACTTATTCTTGGTGTGCTTGCTCACCCACTTGCTCTGATCTATTTGTTCTGGATCTCTGAACAAACATGTCTCCACTAGGTTACCCTAAGATCACATGCAGTTGGCCAAGCACATCTTTTCTGGGGCATCACTAGTTTCACTTCCCCGAAGGACATTATGGCAAAGAGCATAGATACACATCCAAGAAGTGTGGAGAAGGCAGATTAATTATTAAAGGTACTCCAAGAAATAGATAACAGAACCAACATTATGGGAAGAACCAAGAGAATTTAGGATTGTGATTAATTCAAATGAAGTGATGAATTAGCCGATTGGATAATGAGAAAAAAAGTTAGAAAACAAATTGGGCTTTATTAATTTATATTGCTAAGTAGGAAACTATTGAAACAATTTAAATATTTTCAGCTATCTTTTTTACCTCTGCTGAGAAAAAATATATAGTTGTAGGCCAGAGAGAAAGGACAGAGACCTGGACTTGATTCCCAGTACCCGCAATGATTCCCTGATATTAATTCCCTGAGTGCAGAGCTCAGGGGCTACTCCCACCTCTGTGCTTAAGATTTTCCCCTGGTGGTGTGGTACTCGATGGTGTAGTCCCAGACATCAATCTGAGGGCCTCTTGCATCCTGAAGTGTGTGCTCAGCCCACCTGAGCGATCTCTCTGTTGACCCCAAGTTGAACCTTTACTGAGTTTGTATCGACAGCAAAATATTTTATCACTTATGTGATATATATAATACTCTAAGAAAACTAAACATAATGGCAGTTCAAGGTCAGAATTTTCAAGCTTGTGAAGAAAATGGAACACCACCAAGATGACAGAAAACTTTAAAAGTTTGTAAAGAGTGGTGCCAGAGAGATAGCACAGCGGCGTTTGCCTTGCAAGCAGTCAATCCAGGACCTAAGGTGGTTGGTTTAAATCCCGGCACCCCATATGGTCCCCTGTGCCTGCCAGGAGCTATTTCTGAGCAGATAGCCAGGAGTAACCCCTGAGCACTGCTGGGTGTGGTTCAAAAACCAAAAAAAAAAAGTTTGTAAAGAGATGCCAGAACAATAGTAGTATATGAGGTGCTTACCTTATATATGGCTAATCTAGGTTCAATCCCCAGCTTTCCATATAGTGCCCTAAGTCCTGACAAAAATAATGCTTGTGCACAACGCCAAGACTAACTCCTGAGTACTGCCAGTTGTACCCACCAAAGAAAATCAAAAATAAAAAGTTTCAAAGAGGTTTCAAATATGGTTCAACATGCTAAGCACATGCAACACCAAGAGCTACCAGAAGTGAACCCCAAGATGAAACCAGGTGTAGCCTCCAAGAATCACTGGGTATGACCTCGAAACCAAAGAGAAAAAAGAAAAACTATATAAAGAGAGGGTGGATTTTATGTTTGTAGCACAATAAAAAAAATTATTGGTATAATGACTAACAACTAATTGAAACAAACAAAAAAAAAAAAAAAAAACAAAAAAAAGATTTAACAACCAAAATTAAAGGCTCTACTGAACTGCAGTACTGCAAAAATTAAGAGTTCTAAAAATCAAAGTGGTTTTTCCCTTCTCCTCTTTTAAAAACAAGATTTCTCACCAAAGCACAAGTATCAGGCAGATTTTTAGCAAAAAGGAGTTCCAACACAGCAACCACAAAGTAAGTCACGCCCAGTCGCTGAAGCACACCAGGGATTCGAAGCTTATCCCAAGACACTACAGAAGGTACAAAATAGGCAAAGTGTTAGCCAACATTCCCCCCCACCCACCCACCAAGACAACAGTATTTTTCCAATTCAGAAAATTTTACAGAAACTATTACACCTAAGTAAGTCTCTTTTTGCTTCTGAGACAAATACCTATGTCAGGAGTCAGGGCTCAAATACTAGTTCAAGTACAGAACCAATGTCACTCAGGAGGAGGACGGTCAGGGACATGGTTCAGATTCACAGCAGGAAACTAGAGATAGCAACAAAATATCTCCTTTGGTTGTGTAATAAAATTAGGGTTACAACTGACCTACTAGGTAAACTTTTCCCAGTAAAAGCAAGAATTCAATTATCACAGATCCTAGGAATCTTCAGACCCAGCACTTTCCAAGCACATATGACCCAGCACATGTGTTCCAAATGTGCCACAGCTGTCACTGTGGGAATGAATCCCTCTAAGGACCTTTGGAAGCTACCCTTCTGGGATAAGAGGCCCACTTTCAGATGCAAGTTAATCAATTAATTTATGTGACCTCTTCCTGTGTCCCCAAGTGACCTCGCTCCTCTTTGGACTTGAAGTTTCCAGCCTGAGGTCCTCATCTGGCTACTGTCTAGATACCTATGCCCTCTTTTTCTAATAGATTTTTCTAACACAGTATCACCACTTTCCCCAGTCTAATACTGATCAAATGTACTAGAGTTAGCTCGTTCTCAGTTTTGCTCCCCAAAGTAAGCTTCTGCTCACTCACATCACTGAAGCCATGCAAAGTTGCTAATTATTTCCAGTAAACTAGCCAGCAATTGGAAAATCACAAAGGTGGGCTCTTGAATTAACTCACATGGATTTATTATGGAGGTGTATGGAACCAAAGTGGAAGAGGACAGAATCTGAGTACCAGGTCACCTGGCCTGGGCCCTCCCCTGACCCTTATTATGCTCAGATGAGTCAAAAAAAAGTACTGTAGTCTCCTCTAGCCTCAGATTTTTCTTTAGCACAGTGAACATATTTACAGGTCTTGAAGGCTCTTCCTGGGTCTAAAAATTCAAAATAATAAAATAATGCCCTAAATTATACATTCCTAATAACTGGTTTGGTTTGGGCTTGGGGTTGTTTACAAGTAGCTGAGATTTGAAGTTATATTTCTTTCAGAGTAGAAAACAGTTTCCATATTTCAACCTAAATATACTCTAACAGATGGGGGAAAGTACTTACATGGACCAAAGCAGTAATTGGGGTTCACAATGACAATTCCTATGTATATTAACAGGAAACTCCTCCATGCAACTTTCCCAAACAGTTTGAGTCTTGAACATCCCCGCCGTATTGCAGAAGTCGTGGACAGAAAAATCGAAGTTCCCATAATAAACACAAACCTTAAAAAAAAAATTCTATTAGATGGCCATTTCCAAGTTTATTTGTTTGTTTTTGAGTCTCTAGAGCAATGGTCCTCAAACTACGGCCCGCGGGCCACATATTGTGTTTATTCCCATTTTGTTTCTTCACTTCTAAATAAGATATATGCAGTGTGCATAGAAATTTGTTCATAATTTTTGTTTTTACTATAATCTGGCCCTCCAACAGTCTGAAGGACAGTGAACTGGCTCCCTGTTTAAAAAGTTTGAGGACCCCTGCTAGAGCATTAAGATTTTATAATCTACTATTGTTAAAGAAGAAACACAAGATATTTTTCACATAGCCCTATTAGACAGTAAACTTAAAATACCACTTCCTCCAGGCTTCCTGAGAAAAATTCTTTAGAAGAAAAAACAACTTCCAAAGCTATCACTTTCAGTTATCGTGGTGGAATGATGCTGGAGACACCAATTCCAAAACAGATGGACTTGCTATTGCTAGCATGCCCTCCAAAGTCCCATGAAATAAAACATACATTCTAAATTTACCCTTGCTCCTGAAACAGAAAGGCTTTACCTTTTCCTCTGATTTTATTTGGGGGGGGGGGTCACACTTGGTGGCACTCAGGAATTACTTCTGGCTCTGTGCTCAGAAATGTTCCTGGCAGGCTCGGGGGACCATATGGAATGCCGGGGATCAAACCCAGGTTGGCTGTATGCAAGGCAAACGCCTTACCGCTGTGCTATGACTCTGGTCCAGTTCTTTGATTTTTTTCTAAGCCATTTCCTTTCTTTTACAATAGTAAGTGACTCATTAAAAAAAAATAAGTTAGAGGATGGAACAACAACAGTACAGGGGTTAAGGTGCTTGCCTTGTATGTGCCTAACTCAGATTCAATCTCTGTCATCCTTTATGGTCCCCTGAACACCACGAGAAGCTATTTCTTAATATAGAGCCAGGAATAACCCCTGTTCACTGCCATTATGACCCAAACAGGGACCCAAGTAATCATTTGATTACTTAAGTTGATGAGGGTTACAAAGTGAGAGTTTTCTCTTGCTAGAAGTTGGGATCCCTTAACATGTCATGGATGTTCAGAGTCATTGTTATGATCAGGTTCTCAACTATCTTATTCAATTTCATTCGTCATTGTTGCATTGTCACATACTCAAGAATTCTGTAATGGGAATATCCTGCATTTCCTTTAGAGAACATTATTTCCACATTTACTTTCAAGATTAGTGGAATCTAACTATATGCTCGGAATTTGTGATTTCTTATATGATCCTCGAATCTTATTTACCATTTCTAAGCTAATAAAATGTTTCCTCCAAGATATTCTTCTTTTTTTCTACATCTGGCTGTGCTCATCTTGGCTCTGCACTTAGGTTTCATACCTGGCGGGCTTGAGGGACCACATGCTAAGGATCAACTCCAGGTTGACTATAGTCATGGCAAGTGTCCATTCTGCTGTACTACCTCTATCGCTCCAATCTTTTATAAATTCAATTCTTAGATAAGCACTATGCCAACTAATACAATTTCCAGAAGAATTTCTTAATGGCAGAGATCTGTGAATGATATAGACTAAAGCCTAGAACTCAGAGCTAGTCTCAGAGACAGTTCCAGCATCAGCTGGGAAAAAAAAATGAAGAGGACCTACAGAGTGTGGAGGAACTTCCAACTTACCAAGGAAACACAAGGTCAGCCACTGTTAGTCCTGCAAAACAATATAAGCACAGTGAGGAAAAGACTAGAATGAAAGGCTCTGTAGTAGATGAGTGCATGAAAAATAAGCTCATTTAAAGAAAGCACCCCCAAAAAAGCTCTGTAAAATATCCACCATCACCCTTATACCCACCCTTCAATTCCTATGGATGCTATAATGATTCAATTGATTCACTCAAATTATTAAACCATCCCCTTCTCAGAAAAAAAAAATCACTCAGTGCCCCCTAGAAATCTAATTTTTTTTTTTACTGTTTCTTCTTTTTTTTAATTTTTATTGTGGTCAAAGTGAATTACAAATCTTTCACAGTAATATTTAAGGCACAGGCCGAAGAGATAGCACAGCAGTAGGGCATTTGCCTTGCAATCCGAACCAATGATAGTTCGAATCCCAGCGCTATTAGGTGTGACCCAAAAAAAAAAAAATTTAAGGCACATAGTGACAATAAATGAGGGGCATTCCCACCACTAGTGCTGTCTTCCCTCCATCCCTGTTCCCAGCTTTTTTAAGTAAGCAAACATAAAATGCACCCTAACTGTATCCAACGATACAGCATCCTTATCCCACCTAATTCTAGTGATCTTGCAGTTAGCAAAATACTGCACACTACTGTCCTAGTGTGTATGAGAAGACCACACAAGAGGCAGGTGGACAAGTTTGCAATCTCTCAGTTGTGTCCAAAATCAATTAAAACCAGTAGGCAGATTAAGTCATGATACAACACTACTCAGAAAAATTCCACTCCAATTATACTTCAAGGAAACCTGTGAGTACTAAAAGTCTGAACTTCCCCAGTTACTATAACAAAAGGAATATGTACAATATGACCAGAGTACCTTGCAAATAAATTATTAACCTCTCTACGGAGTCTCAGCAGAGAACTCTGGAGTCTATATGCTATTATAGCAGAATGTTACAGAGTCACAGCTCACAAATGGAAGAACAAAATAAAGGGCTAATAAGAAAAGCTTAGGTGTCACAATTTCTGGTGGCTCTGGTGGCCCCACTCTAGAGCTCCTAAGGAACTATTTAGTGTTTCTCCTTTCCATAAATCTCTTGAGGATTTCTGAGTATGCAATGCTACCATTGGGAAATAGCTTACCATTCCAGCTTGCATGTTTGAAATACCAGTATTTTCCTCCTCCATAATTAACGAAGACCATGATGATAAGAGCAAATCTATAAAGCAACAAAGAACACTTTTAGAGTTGTATATATGGCATAAGTTTACATATATATAGTCATTATACAGATCACCTTGAATAGAAAAATCACTAAATTTCTAGTTATTTCATGTAATCCACTTTGGTCAAAATAAAAATCATTATTTAAAAAATTCTAGTTATTTCATTTAGAACTTTACATTAAAGTATTTCTATTGTAAGCATTTCCAGTCATTTCATATCTCATAAAAATCTAACCTGGAGAGATGCTACAGAAAAAAATAGTACAGGAGGTCCTTGCATACAGCTATAGCAGGCTACTATGTGCTTGGCTTCAAATACTTGGCACTGTATATGGTTGCACTAAGCATAACTAGGTGTCACTCCTGAGCTTGGCCAGGTGTGGTCCAACTTCACACTCCCACACTCCCCACTTCAAAAAAGATAAATCGACATTGGCACTAAACTAAGTATTTTAAAAACAAAGCCAAAACACTTCCCCAAATTATCCAAGAAAAGCAAACAAAGATTTCCAAACATAGGCTAATTACCTTACCAGGAGTGATCCCTAAGCATAGTGCCAAGAGTAAGTCCTGAGCATGGGCAGTTGTAGCACAAAAACAAACCAAAAAATGAAATTGAATTAAATTGTCACCTACATAAAATAAAATGTGTGTCTTTGTAAGCACGTAATCTTAGAGCATATGTTATACTTACCCCCTGAAGGTGTCCACACAGCGGAGGCGTGCTGCAGGCGAAGGCCATGTTTCTGTTTGAGCATCATGACCACCAAGAGGGCCTGTCCTGCTCGGAGCTCCTAGCTCCTTTAGGGAAGAGATGAAAGAGATATGGTGATTCTTAATGCTAAGGGCTACATATCATCTTTTGATGTTAAGGAAAGAATAAAGAGCGTGAAAAGCTGGGAAAATTATATTGAATAATTTGTTTTTATGCTTTTACTATCTCGTGATTTGGTTTTCCCCTTTATTTGGCTCTTGTTTCTTCTGCTCAGCTTGTAGTTACCACACTAACAAAAGAACCACAAAGAACTGGCCTTATAAATACAAGGGGTATAAACACAGAGAAAAGATGTCTACAGTTGGACATAACTATTACTTGATTATTCTATTAACACAAACAAAATCACTCCATTTGTAGATTTAATATTAATACCCCTTCTTTTTTTTTTGGTTTTTGGGTAATACCTGGTGGCGCTAAGGGATTACTCATGACTGTGCACTCAGCAATTGCTCCCAGCAGGCACGGGGGACTATACAGGATGCCGGGATTCAAACCATCTGTCCTGGATTGACTGCATGCAAAGCAAATGCCCTACCGCTACCACTGTGCTACCTCTTCGGCCCCCTTCTTTTTTTTTTTTTATCTTGACTCTCCCTCCTCAACTGGTGGATCAATAGTGCTACTAGAGAGTGCAGTTAATGTACAAACCTTACAGGAGAAAGAGAAAACAGCTGAAAAAAGTCCATTCTTCACTAAGAATATGTGACATATGAACTGGCCTACTCAATATTACTAATATTAATTAAATAGTTAAAAGAGGGTATTAAACAAATAATACATATTAAATCTAGAAATCTACCCAGACTACACATGATGCATTACTTACAGAATTGATGAGCCGATCAGTTTCCCGAGAATGCATTGCCTTAGAAATCCAATTATTAAAGTCATCCAAACTGCAAATAAACAGAGGGCCACATTCTATTATTTCCTTTGGTAGAATTTTCAAAATAATGAGCTTGTATGTTGAAAAATGAAAGTTCTCTATAAGTAAAAGTATTGACTGTTTTTAGAGGTTTTAAATAAAATAAAAATCTAAACTCTTAGCAACAATATTTATAAGTATTTGTTTTATTCAGGGACCAGAATAATAGTACAGTAGGTAGGGCCCTTGCCTTGCTTACAGTGAACCCAGATTCAATCCTTAGCATCCTACTTGGTCCTTGAGATGCTAGAAGTAAGTACAGATCCAGGAGAAAGCCCTGAGTGCTACTGAGTGTGGCCAAAAAATCAAAAAAACAAACAAACAAAAAAAAAAAAAACAAGAAAGCAAAAATCCAGCATGGTTTCCTCATCCATGTAAAATAGAAATACTGATAAAGCCTTCGTTAATAATTATCCAGGATAATTATTATTTTTTGTAGCTGAAACTATTTTAAAAATACTATTAAAATGAAAGATAGCAAAAAGGTACAATAAAATTTACTAAATGCAAGAATAAATTGAGAAGTAATCCCACTCACCATAAAACTGAAACTCCTACTTATACATACATATATGAAACATGTGATCTATCTAAGATTTTTGTTATGAAAATAACAAGAATGTAGGGGCCGGAGAGATAGCACAGCGGTAAGGCGATTGCCTTTCATGCGGAAGGTCGCTGGTTCAAATCCCGGCATCCCATATGGTCCCCTGAGCCTGCCGGGGGTGATTTCTGAGCGTCGAGCCAGGAATAACCCCTGAGCATTGCTGGGTGTGACCCAAAAACCAAAAAAAAAAAAAAAAAGAAAATAACAAGAATGTGACCCAGACAAAGAATATCAATATAAAAAACTACAGAAAGCAAAATTCCAAGAACCCACTTGTCTGGGTTCTTGTATTTGTAAAAAGTATCACCGTGCATTTAGAGTACATAAAATAAATAAGTTCTATTTTCTATATTGCTGCTATAGTTCAGAAAGATATCTGAAGACAGAGAAGTTTACTTGTACATGGGGCAGAGCACTTGACTTGCATACCAATTGGGGTTCAATCACAGCACCCCATCTGGTCCCCTGAGTCCTATCAGGAGCAATCCCTAGATCCCTGTATATAGAGCCATGAGTAAGTACTGAGCACTGCTGCGTGTGGCCCGAAGACAAAAACAAACACAAACCAAAAAAGGTATCTTGATGATACTGGATTTTTATTTTCATGATAACAAAAAATAATAAAATAAAAATAGGGCCAGGGAGGTGGCTCAAAGGGCTGAAGGCAGACTCTGAGGTCAGGAGGCACCAACAGGAACAACACTGAGCAGTGCTAAGCGGGTCCCCAAAACAAAACAAAAATGGAAAAGAAAAATATAAAGGACCAGGAGAGATCTAAAATGGCAGAGAGATAGCAGCAGCAATCTGGAGACACTGAGAGCAGCTCATCCCCATGTTACCCAGAACTTGATGTTCCCGAAACCCCTGGAGCTTAGCACTGGGTCACCAGACTCATGGGAACAAAGAAGCAAGAAGCAGCCAGTCACCAGAACAAAAACCAAGCTCCTGGGGCCAGAGAGATAGCATGGAGGTAGAATGTTTGCCTTGCATGCAGTAGGACGGTGGTTCGAATCAGGCATCCAAAATGATCCCCTGAGCCTGCCAGAGGCGATTTCTGAGCATAGAATCAGGAATAACCCTTGAGCGCTGCTGAGTATAACCCAAAAACCAAACACCCCCCCCCAAAAAAAAAGAAAAACAAACTCCTAAAGAGATTGCTGGAGAAAAACATGGTGGTGGTGGCAGCCGTAAGCAACAGTGGCAGTGCTGGAAGTGGCTAAGTGGCAGTGTCCCCAGAGAAGGGTGTCTGTCAGTGAGTGATGCCCTCCCTTTGTCCCGCGGTGGAGCTGGAAGCTGTGAAGCTTGGTACAGGCCCATTCGTATGGCCGAACTTACAAGATGTGGATATTGGTGCAGAGGGAGTGCAGCAGAAGCCACGCTAAGTA
This sequence comes from Suncus etruscus, assembly GCF_024139225.1. Taxonomy (NCBI): domain Eukaryota; kingdom Metazoa; phylum Chordata; class Mammalia; order Eulipotyphla; family Soricidae; genus Suncus; species Suncus etruscus. Next base: position 152,215,020 of record NC_064851.1, on the reverse strand, counting down.
AAGTGGGAGAGCTATGTGTTTTATCATTTAGGCAACAGTGGCGCAGCTGTGCTAAGCTGGCAATGAGATAGCCAGCAGTGACACCAGGGAGTAGTGTTGCTGGGGCCAGCAGACTGCCAGGCAGCAGTGCCATGAATTGGTCCTGCAATAGGGTTGGGAGCTGTGGAGTGTGGTGCAGGCCCATCTGCATGGCCAAGCTATGGATGTGAACATTAGCGCCGAGGTAGTTAGCTGGGACAAAGAAAAGTAAGGCAGGAGGGTCAGTCAATTTGGCCATACAGGCAAGGCAGCAGTGTGGCTGTGAGACAGGGAGTTACCAGATGGCCAGCAGTGTCAATGAGGCCAGAAAGCCACACTGCTTGCGGGGATCCTTTTTCACCTGGCACCCCTTCCCAGGGAACTCAGGCAGGACCCTGGGCCCAGTCTGCTTTTGAATTAAGATTCTAGCATGCAGAGAAAAGTATGGCCTTGACACAGGCAAGAACAGAGACCAACAACTTGGCAAGGAAGATCCCAAATTACTTACATATTTGAAAGATCAAAACAACCTTCTATGAATAAATTATTGCTAAATTTTACTTTCTCCAATGGTTCCTTTCCCCAAACATCAACTTACCTGAGTAAGAACTTTAGCAAGGATATCACAATGATGAGCATTAGACCAATAAGGAAGGCAATACTCACAGCTGTAAAACGAAACACAATTACCAAAATTGTGATTGTGCACGTCGGAATTGCATGTCATTACATTATTCTATAAATAAAAATATTAAAAATAGAAATAGTTGGGCCAGAAAGATAGCACAGTGGTAGGGTGTTTGCCTTGCATGCAGAAGGACAGTGGTTCGAATCCAGGCATCCCATATGGTCCCCCCAACCTGCCAGGGGCGATTTCTGAGCATAGAGCCAGGAGTAGCTCCTGAACACTGCCGGGTGTGACCCAAAAACCAAAAAAAAGAAAGAAAAAGAAATAGTTATGGAAATGCCTAATATTCTTATCCTAAATTCTTGTAAACAAGGAGAACACTTTCAAGAAGTATTACATGTCACCATAAATAATATTAATATAACAGTACCAAGAACTAGAATAAATCCCGTGTCCATAAAACATATTCCACAATTATCAAGATATTGTCACTCCCCTCTGCTGCTTTTAGTTTGTTCTTGGTTTTACACGGGAGAGAAACTCCCAAGAAGTGCTCAGGGGACCTGGGACCACACCAGGCACAGCATTTCAATGTAGAAACTTTGAGACTGGATGTGTTTAGGCTCCACAATGGCAAAGATCACCACTACGGTCATCCCAGCAGTGCTTGGGAATTCCTGGTTGTTGTTGTTTTGTTTTGTTTTGTTTTTGGCTACAGCATTTTAAAGCAAATTCTATCCTTTATATCCTTTCATTCCTTCAGAATATAACTCTAAAAAGCTTCATAAAAGGCATATAAGCAACCCTGACATGATCACTTAGAAAGGCATATGACTTTTATGATCCAAAATTGTAGGCTCTCTTCCTGGCTCCAGGAAAGCAGCAAGTCCAGGCTCAAAATAACTGCGAGTCCTCTTCAAAAGTATCAATGTCAGGAGAGACAAAGATTTAATGAATGGTACCAATGCCATGTGGGTTTCTAGACTGAATCCTGATCCAGAAAAGGGGCATTATAGAACAACTGGAGAAATCTGAAAATCTTCATGACTAACTCTTGTTGTCTATCATTATGTAGTTTACAGGAATTAAGGAGGTAGGTTATGAAGAATATATAGTACTCAAATTTCTTTTGTTTGTTTTTGGCCACACCAGCAGCGCTCAGGGGTTATTCTTGGCTCTGCACTGAGAAATCACTCTTGGCAGGCTCAGGGACCATATGGGATGTTGGGTATAGAACCCAGGTCAGATCTGGGTCGGCTGCATGCAAGGCAAACGCCCTACCCACTATGCTACTATGCTACTACTCTGGCTCCAGTACTCAAATTTTCTATAAAACACATTTCAAATTTTGATGTTTATTAAAGTAGACCTTTGTTAATTGTTATACAGAATTAACAATAATTCTCTCATTGAGTCCACATTCTAATTTTTCCGTCAGTTTCAAATATTTATGTGGTTTTGAAAAATCAAAACCCAAACGAGATTTAAATCTTACATTTGCTGGTCTTGGCTCTCCAATCCCATTTGGCCACAAAAAGTCAATAACTTGTTCTATTAAATACTTCGTCATCTTCTAGTATAGTATGTCTCACATTCTAGACCTGTCATTTGCTCCCCCATGATGTCACTGAACTCGCTCCTCCTTCTGTCAAATGTTCTTCTATAAGTGGGAAATTAGTAATGTTTGAATGTCATAAGTTCCACTTTCTTACAAAGAAAACTGCAAGGTGCAGCTGTGTCTTTCCCACTGTGCTGCATCTGGAATACCTCTGCCACCAAGCTGTACTGCCAATGTATATATTGCACAAGGAAAGCCTAGCCCTCCTCTAGAAAGTTCCTCTCTCTTATCATGGTTTCATGAACTCATGACTTTTTTCCTCTAAACCATCCATTAGAAGTTGAAGATATGCTAAGGTCACATTTATTAGCTAAACTTTTTCTCTGAAATATTTACCATCATCCACTAGGTCTATCTGGTTACCCTAAATACATTTAAAATAGGAAAGACAGTGGCTGGAGCAATAGCACAGCAGAGAGGGTATTTGCCTTACAGCCAACCTAGGTTTAAAACCCAGCCTCCCATTTGGTCCTCTGAGCAGCTTGCCAGGAGTAATTTATGAGTGCAGAGCAAGAGTAACCCATGGTCACTGTCAGGTGTGGCTCCCTCAAAAAAAGAAGAGGCAAGGTAAATAATTCTTTTCAACTGAGAAATTTAATATACTAGTTAATACCAAGTGCCTATAATACCTCCAAAAGCAATTAAAGTATTGTTTGAGGAGGGAACCTTGCTTTAATTTCATAAGGAATGTACCAGTTTCTATATATTTAATGTATCCCCATTATTTTGAGGGGAATATTTGGCTTTGGGCCACACACCATCAGGAACACTCCTAGCAGTGTTCCGAGGAGCAAATCTGCTTAGTTGCATGCACAGCACAAAGCACACTGCTTTCATTTGGGCTTTTCTTTTCTTTTGACATGATCCTCCAATCTTCAACAGCTTTCCCAGGGATTTTTGTATTATTTAGTGGAGACTTAGAGTGACATATTTTCTCAGTAAAGCTAATAGAGAATGAACAAATCATCCTTGACTAAGGATTCTCAATGTAAGACGCATACAAGAAACACTGCACCCAAAATCCTAAAATAAAGATTTTTATAGTAAACCACCCATTTCTAGCTTTTTTTTTCACTTAACCTTATTGGTTTATTTATGCTTTGTTTAATTACACTTAATACAGATTATGAGAAAATGTGGTTCATCATACAATTTTTACCTATCACATGATTGTCTTAGAACAGTGGTCTCAAACTCAATTTACCTGGGGGCCGCAGGAGGCAAAGTCGGGGGTGATCCTTGAGTGCAAAGTCAGTAGTAAGCCTTGAACGTTGGGGGGTGTGACCCAAACAACTAAAACAAAACAAAAAAAGATTCCTCTAGGGCAGGGCCACAAAATGTTGTACGAAGGGCCGCAAACGGCCCTCGGGCCATGTGTTTGAGACCCCTGTCTTAGAATATAGTATTACACCATAAATGTATTAAAATATACCATGACTTCGATAGCCTAACTATAACCCAGTTTTGGAGGGGGTTATGGTTGGCTGTTTTTTGTTTTTTGTTTTTTAGTTTTTGGGCCATACCTGCTGACACTCAGGAGTCACTCCTGGCTATATACTCAGAAATCACTCCTGGCTTGGGGGACCATATAGGACGCTGAGGGATAAAACTGCAGTTCATCCTAGGTTAGCGCACGCAAGGCAAATGCCCTACCACTTGAACCACCACTCCAGCCCCCAGTTTTTGTTTTTGTTTTAAAATTTTTTATTGAGGCCATTGTGACTTTTAAGTCTTTCACAGCTGTATTTCAGTGTTACTCCACCCTGGATTTACGTGTAGCGACCTGAGACCCACCCATTTCTGGGAGGGGTCTTGGGTACCGGATAATAGGTGTGACTTTACCTGCTAAGCCCGGCCCATTCCTGGGAGGGGTCTTGGAATAGGTAGATAAACCCGGAAGCCAAGGGATTAGGGGGCTTTTGCCTTTTGGCCCTGCTGGGCTCTCTGAGGAAGATGGCTGAAAGAGGATAAGATGCAGGGCAAGCCTAGAATGGCTGTACGCTTGAAAGGTTATGAGATAGGCCACACACCTGTGGTGGTCAGGGCATGAATAAAGATGATGCTTCCTAATGCCTGCATGTGAGTGAGTCTTGATTACGCCGATTACCTGGGCCTGGAATCCGCCAGCTGGATGGGGATGAAGCCACGTGGCTGGGGCCTAAGCACAAAGGCCTCCATCCATCGCCATCCAGCCCCATCGTTAAACATTTCAGGTGTTTAGAGACAGTAAATTAAGACCATTCCCACCACCAGTATTGACCTCCCTTCACCATAGTTCCCCGATTGCATCCCATATCTCCACTCCTAGCACCCTGAACTACTAAAGTTACAGGTCCATTTTGTGTTAGCTTGTTATAGTTTGGGTCTCTTGATTCTGTTGTCGTTGACTTTGGCTTGGGTATTTAGATCTGGCTACTTTTTTTTTTCCACTCAATGTCCCTGTTTCTTTTCTCAATTTGTAGGAAGACAGAACAAAGTGATCTAAGTTCTATGGTATAATCCAGTTTTTTAAATTAAGGAACTTGCAGCAAACATCACTCAAATCCTAGAACATTTGAAAAAACGCAACAAAGCACATATACGTACGAAGATTGCTATCAATTGGATTCTTATTGACAAGAAGATCACAAGCAATTTCACTGGCATCATTATGGACATGTGTTACCAGGAGAGTATAGTTTCCAAATTCTCCAAATTCATATTCCAGCCTACAAAGATTAGATAAAATTAAGGAAAAAGGGTTAGATTAAGAAACTGAATGAGGGTCTGCAAAGATAGGACAGGAGGTTAAGGTGACCGCCTTGCTCACAGCCAACCTAAATTTGATCCCTGACACACCAGATTGTTCCCTTGAGTCCCACCAGGACCTGTTGCACAGACATATGTGGCCCCCACACAAAACAAAAACAAACACAAAAAAAAGAAATTGAATGAGGATTTGAATTGTAGTACTATCATCAAGGCAGAGTAATCTACATTTTTTGGTATAGAAAAAGAATATACAGGGGGCCGGGCGGTGGCGCTGGAGGTAAGGTGCCTGCCTTGCCTGCGCTAGCCTAGGATGGACCGCGGTTCGATCCCCCGGCGTCCCATATGGTCCCCCAAGAAGCCAGGAGCAACTTCTGAGCTCATAGCCAGGAGTAACCCCTGAGCGTCACAGGGTGTGGCCCAAAAAAACAAAAAAAAAAAAAAAAAAAAAAAACAAAAAAAAAAAACAAAAAAAAGAAAAAGAATATACAGAAAAATAGTTTAATGGGGAAGAGCTAAAATTCAAATAGAAAAAAAAAAAAGAGAGAGGGGCCAGGAAGGTGGCACTAGAGGTAAGGTGTCTGCCTTGCAAGCACTAGCGTAGGACGGACCTTGGTTCGATCCACCAGCATCCCATATGGTCCCCCCAAGCCAGGGGCGATTTCTGAGCTCAGAGCCAGGAGTAACCCCTGAGCATCAAACGGGTGTGGCCCAAACACCAAAAATAAGAGAGAGAGAGAGAGAGAGAGAGAGAGAGAGAGAGAGAGAGAGAGAGAGAGAGAGAGAGAGAGAGAAAGAATTCAGTCTTTTGTCATATCAAAACAGGTACAAACCTGCAAAGCTCTTTGTCATCCAAAGTGTCATTAAGTTGCAGAATGGATTTGTGTTGCGTGCTCACAGCAACAGCTGTAGTGCTCAGCTTCCCAGGTTTTCCACTCCGGGAAACACTGGCCAGAACCTGAGGTAAGCACTAGAAAACAAAAGCCCAAAGGCATGGTTAAGGCGATTGGAAAGTCTGTTGGTTGCTGGAAAACAGGGACATTCGACAAAAAATATGAAAATGACTTTATTCTTACCATCCTACTTTATACTCCTAACTCTGGACATGACATCTATTTATAATTCAATTCATTAATTTGTTTTATCTATTATTTTATTGTGTTTTCACTTGCCTATCTGTTATCCAACGTAAAACCAAAAGTTACCATGTTCAATGTTTTAGACCTGAAAGCATATCAAAGTCCTAAAGTAAACAGAATTGTGAACATCAAAACAAAACATACATGATAACAACGGTCAGAAGTCCAGTAGACGGTCAGATTTGTCTTGGGCAGTTCATTCTGGATAAGCAGCAAAGCTTGGTCCATCTTCAGTTCTATGTGATTTTTTTTGTCTACATCTAAAAAAAATCAGAAAATAGTCTTTTAAGACAAACGCAGGAATATTTTACTATCTGTGGTATGTAGAATAACTTGATGAGGAAATAGAATAACTTGTAGCAAAGGGGAGGGGGATGCCTAGGATCCCTCCTAAATCCTAGGGGGAGTGCCTAGATAAGGAGAAAAAAAAAAGAAATCAAGGCAGTAAGGAAGAAGGTGACAAAGAAAAGTAATAGAGGAAACAAGGTCAAGGCTTCGATTATATCAGTGATATGGCAAAATGGTATAGCTATACATCCAAAGCACAAACTCAACAACACTGAAAACGAGATCTAAGCTACACCACTGAATTGTCAAGGTAGCAGGCAGGGGGTGGATAGGAACTAGGGGGTGGAGGATGACAGAATATGAGGGCACTGGTAATAAAAGTTGACACTAGAGGTAAAATTAATGCTGAAATATGATATGCCTAAAACTAAACTATCAATAAATTTGTAAACCACAGTTCTTTAATTAAACTTCTTTTGGCCGAACAAAAAGTAAAATATGTCAGATGTGATCGAGACAAAGGGATGACTTCACAGACACAGCTACCCAATCACCTGCACACAGGGTTCCTCTGGACTTCCCCTGTGCTCCAAAGTCTTGAACTATATCTCTGTCTCTTGCACAATTTCTTTACTTAGCAGAGCTACTGAATTCTCTGTTATGAGACCAGAGTTCTAATAGCAGGAAGGGTGCTTGCCTTGAAAACTAAATACTAGGTTCCATTCCCAGCAAACCTCCCAAGACCTGACAGGAGTGATTGATCCCTGAGCGCAGAGTCAGGAGTAAGCTCTGAGTACCACAGAGTATGGCCCAAGAAACAAAACAAAATTAATAGATAAAATAAAATCCTTTGTACTTTTAAAATATTTCTCTTTTGAATACTGTTCAATGTTGACAGTATTCTTTTTCAAATTTATAGCCCATATATTGAGCATCTCCTTTGTGACTGTACTATGTATCTTTTTCCTCTTAATTAGAATTACTAACTTTTAAAAAATTCTTTTTTGGGGGATAAACACCATATCTGGTGGTGCTCAAGGGTTAATCCTGGCTTTTCACTCAGAAATCGCTCCTGGCAGGATCGGGGAACCATATGGGATGGTCGAACCTGGGTCTATCCAGGCAAGGCAAATGCCCTACCGCTGTGCCATAACTCTAGCCCCTAACAAATTCATATTTAAAGAGCTGAGTAATAGTACAGTGGGTAGGGTGTCTCCCTTGCATGTGGCCGACCTGGGTTCTATCTCTGGCACCCCATATGGTCCCTTCCAGGAGTAATTTCTGAGCACAGAACCAGGAGTAACTCCTGAGTACTGATAGATGTGAAACCCCCCCCCCAAATAAAAAAAGAAAAAGTTCATATTTTAGGGTCTTTGGGGGGGGCACACTTGGTGGTGCTTAAGTATGATGCTTTGAGGACCAGGGATCAAACTTAGATCTCCTTCAGGTAAAATATATGCTTTGGCCTATTATGTTATCTCTCTAATCCTCAATTTCTAAGTCTCCAGTGATGGGTCTAGGTTTAGTGAGTTTTGTGTATGTGTGTGTTTGTGTTTTCTTTTCTTTTTTGTTTTTTTGGTTTTTTTTTTGGGTTTTGGGCCACACCCGGCGGTGCTCAGGGGTTACTCCTGGCTGCCTGCTCAGAAATAGCTCCTGGCAGGCACAGGGGACCATATGGGACACCAGGATTCGAACCAACCACCTTAGGTCCTGGATCAGTTGCTTGCAAGGCAAACGCCACTGTGCTATCTCTCCGGGCCCATGTGTGTGTGTTTTCTACAGCTGAACTACATATCCTTGGCCCTTTTTTCTTGTTATTTTGTGGCTACACCCAGTTATGCTCAGGGCTTTCTCTTGACTGCAATCAGAAATCATCTTTCTTCGCAATGGCTTTGGCCGATTATGTTATCTCTCTAATCCTCAAGTGTCTAGTGATGGGTCTAGTGATCTTCCTGTGTGTGTGTGTGTGTGTGTGTGTGTGTGTGTGTGTGTGTGTGTGTGTGTGTGTGTGTGTGTGTGTGTGTGTGTGTGTGTACTATCTCTCCAGCACCCAAAATTTTTATTTATTTATTGATTTTAGGGTCATACCCAGTGATGGTCAAAAGTTACTCTGCACTCAAGAATTACTGGATTTGGTTTCATCATGTTTTGTTTTTATATCTCACATGAATCAGATCTTCCAGTATTTGTCCTCCTGATTTATTTTGCTTAACAAAATACCATCCAACTCCATTCACGTGTGTCATAAATTCAAATTTCAGTTTTCCTAATGGCTAAGTAGTATTCCATTGTATGTCTACATATGATGTCATTGTTTGTTTGGTTGGTTTTTTGGGTCACATCCGGCTGCGCTCAGACTCCTGGCTCTGCATTCAGAAGTCGCTTTTGACAGGCTCGGGACCATATGGAATGCCGGAATTGAACACGCATCCGTCCTGGGTCAGCTGCATGCAAGGCAACGCCCTACCGCTGTGCTACCACCACTCTGGCGCTACATATGATATCTTTGTTAGTTACTCACTAATCATTGGCTATATAGGTACTCACCATAACTTAACTAATTAGTTTGGGTTTTATTTGACATTCTCCCATAGTGCTCAGAGCTCTGAGATCAGAATCACAACCTGATGGGCTCAGGGGACCACATATAGTACCAGAGATTGTACCTGGATAGGGGATATGTATACATATCTACCCTGTGTATGATAACTCTGGTCCTATGTTCTTTTTATTTTGGGGGCCACACCCAGTGACACTCTGGGGTTACTCCTGGCTATGCACTCAGAAATCACTCCTGGCTTGGGGGACCATATGGGATACCAGGGAATCAAACCATGGTCCATCCTAGGCTTGTACTGGCAAGGCAGATGCCCTAACACTCCAGCCCCCCTATGTTCATTTTTAAACATTTTCCACTTGAATTTTAGACTTTGAAAGTCCTTAATTGTCAATATTACTAATTATTTTATATGTGGCATATGGAGAGTCTTAATTCTGGCCAAAGAGAATTACCTGGAGGCTGAGAAACAAAAACAAACAAACAAAAAACCTATCAATAATCAGGTCAATAACAGAATTAATAGACGGTAGGGATTTTCATACCTTTAAACTTTATTAAACAGTATCTACATAATTTTTAAATCTACATGCAAACAAAACAATTCCTAAGCCATCCAATATGTCTACGCTGAACCTGATGCTCTATTTCAAGAAAGCTGCCCATTATCAATACGACTAGCATTAGAAATATCTGAGTAACACTCAAAATATTCCATTCTTCTCTGTCTACAAAATCTGTTTTTTTTTGGGGTGCACACCCATTTGATGCTCAGGGGTTACTCTTGGCTAAGCACTCAGAAATTGCCCCTGGCTTGGGGGGGCCATATGGGATGCTGGGAGATCGAACCGCGGTCACGATCTTTCCTTGGCTAGCGCTTGCAAGGCAGACACCTTACCTCTAGTGTCACCTCACCGGCCCCTGTCTACAAAATCTTAGTGAGGAAACTAATTGCCCCCTTTCAATAATCTCCCAGAACCTGTGCTGTATTTTAGATTTCCATTACACTTGCAAATATTTCATTTCCTAATCTAGCTCATGAGCATTTTAGCCGGTATATCTGGTGCTTTTGTTGAGTAGATTTTAACAATACATTCCAAATTTTTTTTGTTCTTTTAAAGGAAACCTGAGTCCTCAGGATGAATCATCTAAAATTGTCCAGCCCAAACCTGGACTGCAGGTGGCACCAAAAGCTTAGTTCGTCCTCTCAATACAGCTTCCCGAAGGTTCCAGGAGGATCCTTTAGAAATCCTGCTATATCCTCCCTCACTTATCACAAAATTACTATTGGCAACCATCTTTTCCCTAAAATGATTGTCTTTCCTGACTGCTGCTAAAGAACAAAGTACGTTGCATGGATGAGATTCTGGAGAGGCTGTGAGGGGGGCTGATTTTATAAGCTTTGGGGGCCGAAGTCGTGCTCACCCCCTCCTCGGAGATTGGAGTGGCAATGAATATAAGTAATCAGCTAAGATTATTTTTTCAAAACTCATTTGGGGCCAGGGATGTAGCTCATGGGAAAAGCACTAGAAGGTCTGAAGCCCTGGCTGGGTTTGATCAAGAAACAGAAGGAAGAAAATAAACAAAAAACAAAATCGATGCACAAAATTCATTTTGTCCTTGGCCCACCAAGATTCTGATGTCGTAGGAAAGGCAGTTTGAACACCACCAGTGGCACCCAACATACCCCCTTCCCACCCCCATCCATGGAAAGGAATGGAAGGAAGGTGGCACTCAGCCCCAGCACTGAGTGACAAGGGTGTGCAGATCCAACCGTAAGACCCTGACCGACCAAAATATTTCATGCTGAGGAAGGTTGAGGCCTTAAGAGGTTTTCGAAATCCACATTTCGGGGACTCTGGGGGTATCTTCGCTATTTCTCGCAGGGATTTCCGGGAGCATCTGAGGCAAAACAATAGCAGGAAGCTGCAAGGTCTCCTCAGCTTCAGTTCGTTTTTGCAGCCCAAATTCCTCCATTAAACCCTCCCCAGTACCCAGTTCCTCACCCCACTTCTTTTTTATTTTTTAAACTTATTTTTTAATCTTTATTTAAACACCTTGATTCCAAATATGATTGCAGTTGGGTTTCAGTCATGGAAACAACATCCCCCCCTTCACCTATGCAACATTCCCATCACCCACGTCCCAAATCTCCCTCCTCCCCACCCCACACCCTTACTAGTCAGGCTCGCCCCACTTCTTTTTTACTTTTTTAAACTTACTTTTCAATCTTTATTTAAACACCTTGATTCCAAATATGATTGCAGTTGGGTTTCAGTCATGAAAACAACATCCCCCCCCCCCTTCACCTATGCAACATTCCCATCACCCACGTCCCAAATCTCCCTCCTCCCCACCCCACACCCTTACTAGTCAGGCTCGCCCCACTTCTTCTTTTTTTTGGATTTTGGGTCCCACCCGGCAGCTGAGGGGGCAGTCCTGGCTCTACGCTCAGAAATCACCCCTGGCAGGCTCCTGGGGACCTTAGGGGATGCCGGGATTCGAACCACCGTCCTTCGGCACGCAAGAGGCAAAACAAGCGCCTCCCCTCCGTGCCATCTCTCCGGCCCCTAGACTCACCCCCCTTGTAAGCAAACCTACACCCCCCCCCCCGCAATCCCTCCCTCGCCCTAGGGCGGATGCGGGCAGATGCGCTCGGGATGGGACAGGGAGGGCGCGAATGTGTCTCGCCCTGCACCATCCATGAAGAAGTGGCTCCCTCGGGGGAGCAAGGCTGCGCCGGGAGCCCCGGGCCTCGCTTCCCCGCAGGTGCGCGGCTGGTCCGCAGGTGGCGCCAGGTGGGCATCCGGGGCGGGGCGGCTGTGGCGCAGCGGTCTTCCCTTCCTCCCGGGACTCGGCCCGGCCCGCCCCGACCGACTCACCTCTCGGCTGCGCGGCGTCGGCGTCCGGCTCCGGGGGCGCCCCGGGCACCAGCAGCGCCGCGCTCAGCGCCGACGCCGTCAGCAGCAGCGCGGCCAGCGCCCGGCCCGGGGCCCACGCGCCGCCCATGCCGCCCGCCAGCGCCGCCGCCGCCTGCGCCTCGCTCCCCGCCGCCGCTCGGGCTCCCGAGCCGCCGCGCTCTTGGGCGTGGACGCGGCCGCTGCCGACTGCGACTGCGACGCCGACGCCGACTCCGACTCCGCCGCCGCGTCTCCGGGCTCTGCGCTTGTCCGCGGCTCGCGGCCGCGCGCCCGTCATCGCCGCCCAAGGCCCTGACGTCAGCGCCCGGCTCCCGGGGAGGGCGGCGGGAGGGGGGAGAGGAGGGGAGAAGTGGGGACGGAAGGGCAGGGGAAGGGAAGGGAAGGGGAGAGGAGGGGAAGGGAGATAAGGGGAGGGCAGGGCAGGGCAGGGCAGGGCGGCCTCCAGCGCCCGGCGAGGCTGAGGTGGAGCTGCGGCCCGGCCCCAGGCGAGCAAGCACCCCGAGACACACACACACACACACACACACACACACACACACACACTTGAGCAAGCACCCCAAGACACACACACACATATGAGCAAATACCCCAAGACACACACACAACGGGCCTCAGGAGAGCAAACACCTCAAGACAGACATACACACACACCCCAAAACACACACTCATATGAGCAAACACCCCAAGACACACACACACACAAACACACACTTGAGCAAGCACCCCAAGACACACACACATATGAGCAAACACCCCAAGACACACACACACAAACACACACTTGAGCAAGCACCCCAAGACACACACACATATGAGCAAACACCCCAAGACACACACACACAAACACACACACCAGGCCTCAGGCAAGCAAACACCCCAAGACAGACACACACGTGAACAAACACCCCAAGACACACACATGTGAGCAAACACCCCAAGACACACACACAAACACATACAACAGACCTCAAGAGAGCAAACACCCCCAGACAGACAGACATACACACACAAACACACACCCCAAGACACACACTCATATGAGCAAACACCCCAAGACACACACACACACACACACACACACACACACTTGAGCAAGCACCCCAAGACACACACACATATGAGCAAATACCCCAAGACACACACACACCAGGCCTCAGGCGAGCAAACACCCCAAGACAGACACATGTGAGCAAATACCCCAAGACACACACACACAAACACACACACCGGGCCTCAGGCGAGCAAACACCCCACGACAGACACACACACACACACACACACACACACCAGGCACCTCTGCTGGTCACCAACTACCTACCCTGAGTCCTGGCAGTTCAGTTCTGGAGAGTCTAGCTTTGGGCTCAGCACATGCCTCTTCTGGTCCTGGTGTCTGGCACTCTTTGGGAAAGGCCTTGCCAAGCTCCGAGTCGCTGTTTCGCCCCCCCAAAAGGACCAACTCAAGTCAAAGATGTCAAAGCCACCACCTTGTGGCTCCTCCACCTTTTAGAAGAATTTTGAATTTGAGGGTCCCCAGACACTGGGACTCTCACAGTTTCATGCTTAAGAGACAAGCTCCGAGAAAGGATCCAACTACGAAGGGTCGTGACAGATAATGTATAGGTCCTCTGATGGCCAAACCCCGTGAGCAATCTCAGGTGTTGATGTGAGAGAGAAATGAGTAGATTTTGATAGCATATAGACAGATATCTCGTTAGCTGTCACCACATGAATGAATCTCAACACTGTTTGGGAAGAAAATGCAAGCTGAAAGAAATATTTTTATAATAACATGGAAAGAGTCAAATTAAAACAATATTACTAGCTGTTTGGAGATGTTTACATATCGAACAAAAGTTTAAAGACACAAAACTGTCTCTCTTCTTAACTAAGCAATGGTCAGAGCAGGAAGAAAACAATGCTGAGGCTACAAAGTTCTTCACATGTTATTCTCAGTGGTGCTCTGTGCAGGTGGAGATTCTCTGTCCAGGGCGCTATTCCGGGGGTCGGAGCTGGGGAGGCATTGCTTGCTCCTTGCTGTGCTCAGGAACCAGATGGTTCCATGTAATGCAAAGCATTGGTTGCTCCACAACCAATCACTCTTGTCTCTCGAGTTCTGTCTGTCTGTTTCTGTGTTTGTCTGTCTCGCTCTTTGTGTGTGTGTGCGCACCTGGCTTTTCTGTATTTGCTTCTCTACATGTCTACATTATTTGATCATTTTTTATTAAAAAAATAAACAACCGTGCAATATATGTGATACATACTGTGTGGTCACTCAGAGAGGGCCACGGTAGTTTTTGACAAATGCTCCTTGGCTAGTCTGAGAAGGCTTCCAGAAATTGACCAAAAGGCATTTTCCAAGAGGTAGAAGGGTGTTTCTATCAGAAGGAATGACCTCTGAGAGGTTCAGAGAAATGGCCTCTGAGGGGAGAAATCGAGAGAACTGTGATATGAGGAAGATGACAGAATGTGAGGCAGACACAAGAAGTCAGGTTAGGCTACTGCCTAAGGGCAGGAATATGCCTGTTCTATTTTATTTCAAAGCTGCTATGTTAAGACTAGTTTAAAACAAACAAAAATCCCACACTGACAGTATTCAGTAACTGCAAAAACAAGGCCATTTGCTGAGAGTGACACTGAAACCTTCTGCCTGTAGGCTGAGCCATCAAACAGAGATGGACTTAAGCACCAGTCCAAAATGTTTACAGCAAAAAGATCAGCCCTTCCTGATCTCTTGGTACTGGCCCTCAGTCATGGTGCAAAATCATGTTTCTTATTCTCACAAAGAATATAATTACATATGATCACATATAGTTCTCAGATATTGGCCAAGACAAAACTGTCTCCATAAAAAATTGGATTTGGGGGCCAGAGAGATAGTATAGAGGTAAGGCGTTTGCCTCTCATGCAGAATGTCGGTGGTTCAAATCCCGGCATCCCATATGGTCCCCTGAGCCTACCATGAGTGATTTCTGAGCATAAAGCCAGGAGTAAGCCCTGAGCACTGCAGGATGTGACCCAAAAAACAAAACAAAAAAAAAAAATTGGATTTTACTGTTTTTTTTTTTTGTTTTTGTTTTTGTTTTTTTTTTGGTTTTTGGGCCACACCCGTTTGACGCTCAGGGGTTACTCCTGGCTATGTGCTCAGAAATCGCCCCTGGCTTGGGGGGACCATATGGGACGCCGGGGGATCGAACCGCGGTCCTTCCTTGGCTAGCGCTTGCAAGGCAGACACCTTACCTCCAGCGCCACCTACCCGGCCCCGGATTTTACTGTTAATAGCAATTTTATTCATGATAGCCTCAAAACTGGAAATCGTGCATACCAGAAGTTGGCCAGATGAAAAGATTGTGGTTCTTACATAAAATAGAATGTTTCTATCCTTCCATTAATATGAAACTCCTGGGTAAAATTGTAATCTTTCCAAAAAAAAAGTCATTCCTTGGCATCAGTAGTCGGGAACAAATTGAACAAATGAATATATATATTATTCTCCATGAAATTTCCAAGAGAGAAAAATGTTTTGTATTATATTAATGGAGATGGTTACATGACTATATAATATATCAAAAACTCATTAAAATATTTATTTTAGGGGCCGGAGAGATAGCACAGTGCCTAGCAAGCAACAGATCCAGTTCCTGAGGTGGTTGGTTCGAATCCGAATCCCAGTGTCCCATATGGTCCCCGTGGCTGCCAAGAGCTATTTCTGAGCAGATAGCCAGGAAGTAACCCCTGAGCACGGCCAGGTGTGGCCAAAAAAAAAAATTAAAAAGAAATAATTATTTTAAATGACTGCAATGTATTATATTTAGTGTAGGTATCTGTCTTTGAAAATCAGTTAAGTGAACTAATACTGTAATGATTCTAACAGAGTGATTTATCAACCAAAAGCAAGCATTTATTTAGAAATGCTGATAAGCAGACATTCAGGAAAATAAGAACAGATTAAAATCTGGCTGGTCAAGAGCCTCCCCCATTGTGCACACATACACAAAGTCAACAGGCTAAATCAACAGACAATTCTGATTGCATACATAAAATATGGTATCAATGTGGAATCCTTTTTATAGATACAAACAGGTCCAATATGATCCCCATAAAAATACAAATAAAACATTTCAATAGAAGAAACCATTTAAAATTGTTTGGAACCATAAAGACCCTAAATAGCAAAATGATACAAGAGAAGAAATAGAAAGGAGGCATCAGGTTAGCAACTATATATACACACATTGCAAAGCAATAGTTAGTAATGAAATCATCATGGTGTTGGGAAAAAAAGCAGGCACACAAATATAATAAAATACAGGGGTGGATGATAGTACAGGTATCTTGGCAAAAATAAATTCCAGAATTAAATGCACACATTTAGAAACATATAATCTATGATGAGATTAAAAAGAATGCTGCAGGGGCCGGGTAGGTGGCGCTGGAGGTAAGGTGTCTGCCTTGCAAGCGCTAGCCAAGGAAGGACCGTGGTTCGATCCCCTGGCGTCCCATATGGTCCCCCCCAAGCCAGGGGCGATTTCTGAGCACATAGCCAGGAGTAACCCCTGAGCGTCAACCGGGTGTGGCCCAAAAACCAAAAAATAAAATAAAATTAAATAAATAAATAAATAAATAAAAAGAATGCTGCATATCTCCACAAATGTTGTTTGGGAAACTGGGCAGTCACATGCAAAAGATGAAATTTGATCCTTTTTTCCACACTATACATAAGAATTAAACCTTAGGTATCAGACCAAAACCAATAGAATACACAAAGAAAAAAAACGTAAAAGAAAATAGGTGATATACTTTAAGACCTCAATATCCTAGACATATTCAAAGACTCAAGTCCAATAGCATTGGAAACACCAGAATAAACAAATAAGACTATATCAGCTTTAAATCTTTACAACAAAAGAAACAACCACAAAAATAAAAAGGCAGCCTAGCAGCTAGAAGAAAATCATATATGGTGTATGTCTTTAAAGGAATTAATATTCAAAATAGAGAGACAATTCACACAACTTCAAAAAAATAAGACAACCCAAATTTTAAAAATGTGTAATACATCCTCAAACATTAAAAACCACATCTAGGGCCGGGAAGGTGGTGCTAGAGGTAAGGTGTCTGCCTTACAAGCGCTAGCCAAGGAACGGACCGCGGTTCGATCCCCCGGCGTCCCATATGGTCCCCCCAAGCCAGGGGCGATTTCTGAGCACATAGCCAGGAGTAACCCCTGAGCGTCAAACGGGTGTGGCCCAAAAACCAAAAAAAAAAAAAAAAAAATACCGTATGAGCACAAAAACACAATGCAGAAAAGGCATTCCTATATTTATTGCAGCTCTTTTCATAACCCAAATGTCCGAGGTCAGATGAGTAGATTAAGGAATTGTGGTACGGGCCTGGAGAGATAGCACAGCGGTGTTTGCCTTGCAAGCAGCCGATCCAGGACCAAAGGTGGTTGGTTCGAATCTCGGTGTCCTATATGGTCCCCCGTGCCTGCCAAGAGTGATTTCTGAGCAGACAGCCAGGAGTTACCCCTGAGCACCGCCGGGTGAGGCCCAAAAACCAAAAAAATAAATAAATAAAATAAAGACATTATTAAAATAAGGCCCAGAGACAATAGAGCTAAGGGCTGGAAGGGCTGGAAGGGCCGGAAGGACTGACTCATAATTTGAAGCTCACCACAAAGAGTGGTGAATGCTGTTAGGGAAATAGTTACACTAATAACTAGCATGACACTGTTAAAGAATGAGAGAAATAGAATGCCTGTCACGAATACAGGCAGGAGTGGGGAGGAGGAGGGACATTGGTGGTGGAAATGTTGCAGTGGTGAAGTGGGGTATTGTTTATGACTGAATCATGGTGCTTAAAGATTTATTAAAAAACAGGAAGGAAGGAAGGAAGGAAGGAAGGAAGGAAGGAAGGAAGGAAGGAAGGAAGGAAGGAAGGAAGGAAGGAAGGAAGGAAGGAAGGAAGGAAGGAGAGAAAGAAAGAAAGAAAGAGAGAGAGAGAGAGAAAGAAAGAAAGAAAGAAAGAAAGAAAGAAAGAAAGAAAGAAAGAAAGAAAGAAAGAAAGAAAGAAAGAAAGAAAGAAAGAAAGAAAGAAAGAAAGAAAGAAAGAAAGAAAGAAAGAAAGAAAGAAAGAAAGAAAGAAAGAGGGCCGGGAAGGTGGCGCTAGAGGTAAGGTGTCTGCCTTGCAAGCGCTAGCGTAGGACGGACCGCGGTTCGATCCCCCGGTGTCCCATATGGTCCCCCCAAGCCAGGAGTGACTTCTGAGCGCATAGCCAGGAGTAGCCCCTGAGCATCAAACGGCTGTGGCCCAAAAACTAAGGGAGGGAGGGAGGGAGGGAGGGAGGGAGGGAGGGAGGGAGGGAGGGAGGGAGGGAGGGAGGGAGGGAGGAAGAAGAAGAAAGGAAGGAAGGAAGGAAGGAAGGAAGGAAGGAAGGAAGGAAGGAAGGAAGGAAGGAAGGAAGGAAGGAAGGAAGGAAGGAAGGAAGGAAGGAAGGAAGGAAGGAAGGAAGGAAGGAAGAAGAAACCTGCAATAGAGGCAGCAGAGACAAGCGAATGGGGGAGAGTGGAAGAAAAAGTGGGGACGTTAGTGATAGGGAATGTGTATTATTGAACCATTGGATGTTGGACATTGTACAACTGAAACTCAATCATGAACAACTTTGTAACTGTATTCCACGGTGATCAATTGAAAAAAATCTTTCATAAAAAAATCAAGGACTTAAAAATAAAAGAACTTTGGGAGAAATCAGTCTAGCGATAGGATAAAAGAGAAAAAGATCACCCAGGTGTGGGGCTAGAGAAATAGTACAGCAGGAAGGGCATTTGCCTTGCAAGCAGATGACCAGTATTCCATTCCTTGCATCCATATGGTCCCCTGAGCATTGCCAGGAGTTATTATTATTCAGTGCAGAGCCAGGAGATAACTCTGAACGAGACCAGTATAGTCCAAAACCAACACCCACTAAAAGATTACTATGTAATATATGTGGCTTAAATCCTTCAGGACAGTTTTTAATTGTTCAAATCCTTCAGGACAGTTTTTAATTGTGATGCTCACCATTGTTGTGCTTACATGTAATTGCAGTATTGCACACTAGCTGTGATGCAATTCAAAACAGCGAGGTATCGCCTCATACCAGTTAGACTGACACACATAAAAATGAAAAATAGGGCCCAGAGAGATAGCACAGCGGTGTTTGCCTTGCAAGCAGCCCATCCAGGACCAAAGGTGGTTAGTTCGAATCCCGGTGTCCCATATGGTCCCTCGTGCCTGCCAGGAGCTATTTCTGAGCAGACAGCCAGGAGTAACCCCTGAGCAACGCCGGGTGTGGCCCAAAAACCAAAAAAAAAAAAAAAATCAAGAACTGAGCTTTCAATGTGACTCAACAATTTCACTTCTTGGCATCTATTCCAAGGGCTCCCCAAACTTACCTTTTAAAATATATGTATGCCCCTAAAGTCCACTGCAGCACTATCCATGATAGCAAAAATATAGTGCAATCATAGTGCTGAAGAACATTGTGTCCAAGAAGAAACTATATTACACACAATGGAATACTACTCAGGTATAAGAAAAGATAAAATAGGGCCCGGAGATATAGCACAGCGGTGTTTGCCTTGCAAGCAGCCGATCCAGGACCAAAGGTGGTTGGTTCGAATCCTGGTGTCCCATATGGTCCCCTGTGCCTGCCAGGAGCTATTTCTGAGCAGGCAGCCAGGAGTAACCCCTGAGACTGCCGGGTGTAGCCCAAAAACAAAAACTAAAACAAAAACAAAAACAAAAAGAAAAGAAAAGATAAAATAATACAATTTGCCACTATGTAGATGAAACAAGAGAGCATTATTCTGATTCCAGTAAAAAGAAGGGAAAGAGGTTTGAAGCAGGCCAGCTCCTAAACTCACTCTTTTCTCAAGAGTAGAAGTAAAGCTGTGAGAGATTATGGCTACAAAGGCCCACACAGCAGAAAGCTGGCCATCTTGGGAGGAGAGAGTGGCCAAGCCCTTTCTCTGTCAAAGCCACAATTGCTGCCTCCATCACCCAGAATTACCATTTTCCTAATGGCCCTGCCTCATCACTAAGTCCTTGCAGGGACACCAATCTGATCATACTTCAAGTGCACAAGTTTTTTTGGCTGATATCACCAAAGCTTTTTGGAATGAATGAGGACACCTTTCTAGTGTCTTCCTTCTTCCATGAGGCCTGGCAGCTAGCTGTACATGCCCCTAAAACTCATAGATCAGTAATACTGCTTTGAATTTTTAGACAAGTTCATTTGTTTGATGCTGTAATTCCTATGGAAATACAGCAATTTAACAGAATGGATAGCTATCAACAAATCTTTACTAAACCTTCTGCCATTGTACTAATGACTTCATTGGAGATACAGTAGTTTTCACAAATGTGCTTGTTATTATTGTACTGCACTTTTTATCTTTCATTCTTTGTTTTGTTTTGGGGCCATACCTGGCAGTGTTTGCTCAGAGTTTGTTTCTGGCTCTGTACACAGAAATTACTCCTGGCAGGCTCAGGGTACCATATGGGACGCCAGGGATTGAACTCGGGTCGGCCGTGTGCAAAGCATATGCTCTACCCACTGTACGATTGGTTTGTCCACATATCTTTCATTCTTTCTTTGAATAAAGTTTTAAAGGAGAGACAGATAGAGAACAATCTATCCCATGCGGGATATAAAGAAACATAGTAAGAAAGCAATAACTAGCCAAAGGCAACAGAACTGAAGCGTTGGTCTATAAAACGGAGCTTACTTGGAAGGAGAGGGAGTTAATAGCAGGGATTTCTAGAACATTGGTGGAGGAAAAACTATGTGTGCTAGAACTATGCACACATGAAGCTTTCAAAAACAGTATTGTAAATTATACTTCCTCAATAAAAAATGGAAGTGGTGGCATATAGAATACTCATATGCAAATATTCTAATCAATCGTAGAACCATTATTCCCAAATAGTAAATAATGATATTCCTAACAATATGCTATTATGTAGACTGTGATGCTTCCCCAAAAAGGTAAGGGCAGTGGTTCACAAAATGTCCCCACTGTGGGGCCCGGAGAGATAGCACAGCGGTGTTTGCCTTGCAGACAGCCGATCCAAGACCTAAGGTGGTTGGTTCGAATCCCGGTGTCCCATATGGTCCCCCGTGCCTGCCAGGAGCTATTTCTGAGCAGACAGCCAGGAGTAACCCCTGAGCACCGCCGGGTGGGCCCAAAAACCAAAAACAAAAAAAAAAAAACAACAAAAAAAAATGTCCCCACTGTGAACTGTGAAATGATCATTGTAAGTTATCACTCTGGACAAGAATTGGGTGTTGAAAGGAAAAAGTGATATGCATGATACCCCTTCAGTAACAATTTTGCAAACCACAGCGTATAGAAGGGAATAAAGGGAGAGAGAGAGAGAAAGAGAGAGAGAGGAGAATGAGAGAGAGAGAGAAGAAAAATGTCTGTCCCCAGTGGCAGGTGGAAGGAGGGCAGAAGGAAAATTAGGAACACTGATGGTGGAAAATGTTCACTGGAGAAGGGTGTCGTACAATGTCTGACTGAAACTCAATCATGAGCAACTTCATAACAGTGGGGGGGAAACAATCTTATAACTACAGTATTTAGGGGCCAGTGAGGTGGCGCTAGAGGGAAGGTGTCTGCCTTGCAAGTGCTAGCCAAGGAAGGCCTGCGGTTCGATCCCATGGCGTCCCATATGGTCCCCCCAAGCCAGGGGCAATTTCTGAGCGCTTAGCCAGGAGTAACCCCTGAGCATCAAATGGGTGTGGCTCAAAAATACCAAAAACAAAAAAGAAAGAAAGAAAGAAAAGAAAAATAACTACAGTGTTTAAAAAATAAGACCCAAAAACAAATAAAAAAACTAAAAATGTGGTCCCTAGACCAGTATCAGCATCACCTAGGAACCCAATGATAAATGAAAAACTTGGATTCCAACAGACTTTCTGAGTTAGATACTGGGGTGAAACTGAGCTCCCTAATTCCAGTGATCCTTACCCTGTAAAGTTCAAGGAAAGGCAGATTATCTCTGCCCTGAATGTTAGCTTTAACCAGTGATGACGACACTGTTTGTACCAAAGCCATAAAGTGCCATATATACAATGACAAAAGAAGAAGCTTTTTGAAGAATTTAATCATTCAGTATCAACCATCGTTTGATATAATTCAATCAAATATATTCACTGTTTTAAATAGTCCTATTTTCTAGAAAGTCAAAAAAGTGTGCTATCATTATTCACCTATACAGCTCACATAACAGAAGAGGCTGGCACAGGGGCTCACAGAACAAACATTTTTAACTGGAAAAGATAGCCATAGGTACTCTTCAGACCTCCCATATAGTGATGACCATGTGGGAATAAAAAGGGAAAAATGTACAAAGGAAAATCAGTTACTCCTTATGTGGCCATTTAAAGAGCTCTTCTATGCACATATCTCATCAGTTTTTAAGATCAGTTATTTAGATAGGTAAAGTCTCTTTGTAGTTGATTGCAGAACTGGTTGGATTCACTGCTTCTCCACATCTTCCCCAGGAAGTGATTGGTAGGGGAGTGAAGCCAGCTTCAGTTAAGTCTGGCTTGCTCTCGCTTAGCACCTTCTGTCTGTTTGGATCACCGGGAGAGACAGTATGTACTCTGACGTGCACCGTGAATGGGATGTAATGACTAAGCAGCAAAAATATCACAGGAGAAAAAGTCCTGCAATGATTCAATCTGTTCCTTAAACCTCACCCTTGTTGGTAGCTTACAGGACTGGATTTTAGAGCATTTCTCTTGTCTGAGGCATTAAAGTGTCTCTCAGTGTACTCAAAACTTCGTGATAAGTGTCCAGAACAGCTCGGGCAGTGGGCCTTTCTGAGGGAGTTTGGCTCTTACATGCCTTATGAATGTCAAACAAATGGAAGCGGACCATATCACTCCCTTCCACATGTCCTAAAAGGAAACTTGAGACATCTGGAATCTTCCAAATGTCAACCTTCTCATCATATGGAGGCATGAGATCATCCTGAAAAGGCATATCCTCTCCATGGGGCCACAGCTGCTCCGGAGCCACAAAGTCCCCATGAAGCTGCCTGTGGCCGCACTTCACCAGAGTCCCAGAGCTATGGTTCACCAGGGGCAGGGCATCCAGATCATTGGCCACAATGCTGAAGTTACTGGTCAATAAATACTGGGACAGCGTCTTGGGCAGGTCACTGGAGTCACACATGACCCGAGTGCCCACAGGGCTGTGGTGCAGGTAGTCAAGGATGCCCACATAATCTATGGCCAGCTGTAGTCGATGCTGCCACGTGTTCACATTCTGGTACTTGGAAAGGTTCAGAGTTGCTTCCAAGTTGCTCAAGGAGCCCAATGGGTGATACTCAGTAAGGATAATGTTGTCTTTCTCACAATAGCCAAGCAGTGTGACAACATATTTGCTTTGTAGTGATTTCAGCATCTGTAGTCCATGCCGGAAATCTTCTTGTACCTCCCAACTAGTGAGTCTCGAGACAGCAACTTTATTTTCCTTCCACTCAGACAAAAAGACCTGGAACAGAGTCACATGGAGGGATTAAACCTATGGCAATGCGTGGTGAAAAAACACTCATCAAGTACACAGAAACAAGAGTTGTGATGCCACGAAGACTAGTCCTGTCTTTGCCTGCATAGCTAATAAAAAGGTACTGGGTTTCTCTGTCTCTTCCATTGGTACTAGCTGGGAAGATTCGCAGGAAGTGCAGTTAGAAGAACCACTAATCTGCTAACATCCCCACGGGAAGACAGAAGAGCAAAAATGCTCAGAAAAAGGAGATCCTTGGGGTTGGAGAACTAGAATAGCAGCTAGAGCACTTGCCTTGCATGCGGCTGACCAGCATCCCATATCGTCACCTAGCAACCAGGAGTTAATTCCTGAGCGCAGAGTCAGAAGTAACCCATGAGCATTGTTGGGTGTGGCCCAAAATCAAACCAAAGGAAACGCTTAGAGGTCAGAGCAATAGTACAACAGGCACAGGCAGGAAGAAGCTGATCCAGATTTGATACTCACCACCACATTATGGTCCCCAGAGCCAGGAGTGATTCCTGGGTGCAGAGCCAGGAGTAAGCCCTGAGCATTGCCAGGTACGGTACAAAACACAACAAAATAAATAGGGGACCCTTGCCTTTGTTTTCGTTTTATTTTTGTTTTTTTGTTTTTTGTTTTTGTTGTTGTAGTTGCTGTTTTGGTTTTTGGTTTGGGGGCCACACCCAGCAGTGCTCAGAAATAGCTCCTGACAAGCTCAGGAGACCATATGGGATGTTGGGAATCGAACCTGGGTTTGTCCCAGGTCGGCTGCATGCAAGGCAAATGCCCTACTGCTGTGCTATTGCTTTGAACTTCCCTTGCCTTTGTTAATTCTGACAAGAAGCTCTCTTTGGGATTCTATTCATTAAAATAAAAATTACAGGTGTAGGCCCAGAGAGACAGCACAGCAGCTTTTGTCTTGCAAGCAGCCGATCCAGGACCTAAGGTGGTTGGTTTGAATCCCGGTGTCCCATATGGTCCCCCGTGCCTGCCAGGAGCTATTTCTGAGCAGACAGCCAGAAGTGACCCCTGAGCACTGCAGGGTGTGGCCCAAAAACCAAAAAAAAAAAAAAATTCCAGGTGTGGGAGAGCTAGCATAAGCCACTGGCTTAGCACATGGCTGATCTTGGTTTGAATCCCTGGCTCCATGTATAGTCTACTCAGCCCCATCAGAAATAAACCCTGAGCATCACCAGGTATAGTCACAAGATAAAACATGAAATAAATTTTTAAAACTAAAAGACTATTATAAAGAAATAAACTAGGGGCCAGAGAGATAGCATGGAGGTAGGGCATTTCCTTGCATGCAGAAGGTTGGTGGTTCGAATCGTGGCATCCCATATGGTCCCCCAAGCCGCCAGGAGCGATTTCTGAGTACTGAGCCAGGAGTAACCCCTGAGCGCTGCTGGGTGTGATTTAAAAACCAAAATAAATAAATAAATTAATTAATTAACTATAAGAATTTGAAGATATCTTATGGATCTAAGAAGTAGGTTCAATAATGGAAAAACATAAGTAATTACAGCCAGCTCATAATATTCAAAAGCTAAATCACACAAAACCTAAAAAATGTGAAAATTTCCATTATGATCTTAATATTTATTAAAATGTCATTGTTTGATTTATGTTGTTTAAAAAACTGGGCAAGGTGGGGCTGGAGTGATAGCACAGTGGTCAGGGTATTTGTCTTGAACATGGCCAACCCAGGTTCAATCCTCAACATTCCATATGGACCCCTGAGGTTATCAAGAGTAATTTCTGATTATCAAGAGCTTATCAAGAGTAATTTCAGAGTCAGGAGTAACCCCTGAACACCACTGATGTGGTCCAAAAACCAAAACTAAATAAACAGACTGGCTAACACAAAAACTATACAATTTTTAGTTATAAACAAAAATAATATTGATGTTAAATGCTTTTGTACTTTTCCTATGTATTCTCTGTATTGTACAAAATTCCACCCTTAAAATTATTGAGCTGATCTTAAGAAAGAACGAGGGTAAAGGTTGACATTTTTTTTTCTTTTAAATATGGAACGCTTCACGAATTTGCATGTCATCCTTGTGCAGCAGCCATGCTAATCTTCCAATTTTAGTATATGTGCTGCCGAAGCGAGCACAAAGGTTGACATTTTTTCATTTTTAGAGAGCACCTGTAGTGCTCAGGGCTTACTCCTGGATCTTACTCAAGGATCACGCCTGGCAGGCTTAGGGGACCATATTGGTGCCAGCAATCCTCAGATCAGTTGCATGCAAAGCTCTATACTACTGTTCAAACTCCTCTTCTTTGAATTTTGAACAAAAGGTTTTATTTTTGACTAGCTTCTGTCAAATGCAATTAGCTTAAGGATTCTGACCCAAGGCTTATTAATTGTCAACTAATGGTATCAAAGAAACAGTACATTGAATAGGGCACTTCCCTTGCATGTGGCTGACCTGGGTTCAATCTCTGCTCCATCCTGGGGCATCAACCCATACACATATTTCTTTTTGTTTCATTTGTTTGGGTCTCACCCAATAATGTTTAGGGGTTGTTCCAGGCTCTGCACACACAGTAATCACTCCTGGCCTTGCTTGGGAACTATATATAGTTATAGTTATAGTTATATAACTTTTGTTTTGTTTTGTTTTTGGGCCACACCCAGTAACGCTCAGGGGGTTACTCCTGGCTTTGTGCTCAGAAGTTGCTCCTGGGTTGGGGGACCATATGGGACACCGGGGGATCAAACCTTGGTCCATCCAAGGCTAGTGCAGGCAAGGCAGGCACCTTACCTCTAGCGCCACCGTCCGGCCCTATCTTATATATCTTATATATAGTTATATATCATTATATATCATATATGTATATATGATGCCAGAAATTGAGCCCAGGAAAGCAGCATGCAAGGCAAATGCCCTTTCCACTGTGCTATCACTCCTGCCCCCATACCCATCTCTCTTTTCTTTTCTTTCCTTTTTTTTTTTTTTTAATTTTGGGCCACATCTGGCAGTGCTCAGGGGTTCCTCCTGACTCTACACATTCAGGAATCATTCTTTGTGGTACTTGGGGGACCATATGGGGTGCCCTACCCACTGTGTTATTGGTCCAGACTCTGTACACCCATCTTCCTTATTGTAACACCCTTCTCCAAAACCCATATAGCTCACTCTCAACTCAGTGTGACCTCTTAAATTAGTATGAGACTCTTCCCCTGGTTTTTCCTCACAACACTGTTCACTAACACTTAATTCCATGTGCTTCTCATTTTCTTTGTTGCCTTTCTCCTCAACTATTTGAAAATATGTTTCAAAGGTCTTTTTTTTTTTTTTTTT
This sequence comes from Suncus etruscus, assembly GCF_024139225.1. Lineage (NCBI taxonomy): Eukaryota > Metazoa > Chordata > Mammalia > Eulipotyphla > Soricidae > Suncus > Suncus etruscus. The sequence continues at coordinate 152,188,231 of NC_064851.1, read as the reverse complement.
TTTTTTTTGGTTTTTGGGACACACCCAGCGGTGCTCAGGGCTTACTCCTGGCTGTCTGCTCAGAAATAGCTCCTGGCAGGCACAGGGGACCATATGGGACACCGGGATTCGAACCAACCACGTTTGGTCATGGATCGGCTGCTTGCAAGGCAAACGCCACTGTGCTATCTCTCCGGGCCCGTTTCAAAGGTCTTTACAATGAACAAGGAACCACATTTTTGAAAGTAGCAGTGGGTAGGGCTCTTGCGTTACATGAGGCAACCTAAGTTGGATCCCCAGTATCCCATATGGTTTCCTGAGCACCACCAGGCCTGATCCCTGAGCAAGAAGCCAGGAGTAAATTCTGAGCATCACTGAGTGTTGCCCCAAAACAAAAACAACTTTAAAAATATCAACTACTGGGGCCGGAGAGAGAGCATGGAGGTAGGGCATTTGCCTTGCATGCAGAAGGTCGGTGGTTCGAATTGTGGCATCCCATATAGTCCCCCGAGCCTGCCAGGAGCGATTTCTGAGTGTGGAGCCAGGAGTAACCCCTGAGCACTGCCGGTGTGACTCCCCCAAAAAATATATATCAACTACCTTGTTTTCTGGTTTTACTTCATGGGTTTTGGTTTTGGACACATATGGCAGTACTCGGGGACCACTCCTGACAGTGAGGGAACCATTTGGGGCACCAAGGATCAAACCCAAATCAGCAATATGCAAGGCAAGTGCCCTTTTCCCCTCTCACTCTGCTTCTGGTTTAACTTTTGTTCTGACATTTCCTTTAAGATGTCTTCTTTTGCGGCCAGAGAAAAACTACAGCAGGTAGGGCTTGTACACAGCCAATGTGGATTCAATCCCCTGAGCTTTGCCAGGAGTGACACCTGAGTACAGAGTCAGGAGTAAGCACAGAGTAAGAATTAATCCCTGACCATCACTGATTTTGTTCCAAAAATAAAAAAAAGCTTCCTTTCTGCAGTCCAGAAAATTGCAATCATGAGGTTCTAGTCTCTGTGGCGTCAGTCTCCTCTAAAGAACCAATGAGATTAGTCTGTTCTCAAAAGGCTCACAGCAGGCCTATTTCCAAGAACACGCAGGTGGTGTGGGACACTATACGGATGACGTCTGCTACAATTACTTAGAAAATGCAGACAAAAAAAAATTTCTTTAGGGGCTGGAGTGGTAACACAGCAGGCAGGCACTTGCCTTGCACATGGGTCAACCCACATTCAATCCGCAGCATCCTCTATAGTCCCTGAGCACCACCAGGAGTAATTCCTAAATCCAGAGAATCCCTAATGATTCTCGGGGAACCTGGCTCTGAACTCAGGAATTACTCCTTAAAGATATCTCTAGTTTCAATGCCATATAAAACTTTGACTGTTTTCCTCTAGGTACCTTATGGATTCAAATCTGATACCAGTCTTTAACCCATTTCATTTGACTGTGTTTGTTTCTGGGCCATACCCAGTGGCACTTGGGGGTTACTCCTGCTTCTGCTCTCAGAAATCACTCATGGCAGGCTCAGGGAACCATATGGGATGCCAGGGATGGAACCCAGGTCGGCTGTATGCAAGGCAAATGTCCTACTCACTGTGTTATCTATAGCAGATAGCCCCTCATTTGACTTTTGTGCATGAAGAACGCAGATTTTAAGTAAAAAGCAGTTCTAGAGAATAAAGAGTAGCTTTTTAGTCCTCAAAAAAGTAATCCCGGGGCCGGGTAGGTGGCGCTGGAGGTAAGGTGTCTGCCTTGCAAGCGCTAGCCAAGGAAGGACCACGGTTCGATCCCCCGGCGTCCCATATGGTCCACCCAAGCCAGGGGCGATTTCTGAGCACATAGCCAGGAGTAACCCCTGAGCGTCAAACGGGTGTGGCCCAAAAACCAAAAAAAAAAAAAAAAAAAAAAAAAGTAATCCCTACAACCTACCTTTTTGCATGATATAAAAGTCTTGGGGCTCTTGGAGAGAGAGTGCAGCAGATTACAGACTTGTTTTGCATGTGCCTGACTGGGGTATGATCCCTTGAGCATTGCCAGGAGTAATTTTTTTTTGTTTTTTGGGTCACACCTGGCGGCGCTCAAGGGTTAGTCCTGGCCCTATGCTCAAAATCGCTCCTGGCAGGTTCGGGGGACCATATGGGATGCTGGGATTTAAACCACCATCCTTCTGCATGCAAGGCAAATGCCCTACATCCATGCTATCTCTCTGGCCCCAGGAGTAATTCTTGAAGCAAACCCAGGAGTAACCCCTGAGCATCACTACATGTGACCCCAAACAACACACACACAGGAAAACCATCTTTCCCAAAGTCGGTGAGAATGCAAGGAAAAAAAGCCAAGGGAGTAATAGCAATCTTTGATGTAGTTGGATGGTGCTGTTTATTTGCTTAAAAAAGCTAAATTTCGGGGCCAGAGCAGTGGCGCAAGCTGTAAGGCGTCTGCCTTGCCTGCGCTAGCCTAGGATGGACGGTGGTTCAATCTCCTGGTGCCCCACATGGTACCCCAAGCCAGGAGCAATTTCTGAGCACATAGCCAGGAGTAACCCGAGGCAGGAGTAACCCGAGCGTCACTAGGTATGGTCCAAAAACAAAAACAAAAAAAAAGCTAAATTTGAAGGCTGTAGAGAGTAAACCTAGTAGGCTGCTTGCCTTGCATTCAGCTGTCCTGGATTCAATCCCAGGCATTCCATATGGTCCCCTGAATATCACCAATAGAAATTACTGAGTACAGAGCAGGAGTAACCCCTGAAACATCTCGAGTTGTGGACCAAATACAAAACAAAAGCTAAATTTCTGAGGGTGTAGTAATGGTTTTGTTTCTTTATTTTCTGAAAAGGGGAAAACAAATAACCAGAGAGTTAATTTAGAGGTTCAAGTAAGTTTGGGGACCTCTGAGCTAGAAGAATGCAATTAGGTATGCATCACTCAGGTGTAGTTTATCAGAGAACAAGGTCTATCTGATCGGTATTCTCAGAGTAAAAAGCTATTTCCCCCTTATCATTTAAAGTTTCCCCCTCTCTCTTCTGATTCCCCAGGTCCCTTAAGACAGGATATTTATAAAATATCCAAATATTATATATGTATATATAAAACATATATATGTAATATATACTTATATATAACATATATAAAGAGATAGACATTTATGTTCTACTCTTTTACTTAAATTTTTAGCCATGCAAATTCTCAATGCCTTTGTTAATAAATTTGTTCTCTCCTCCTAATCTGTCTGATATTACTTTGTTTGTCTCTCCAGCTTCAAAGAACCCTGATGGGTTAGGAAAATTTTCCTTTTCTCCTTAACATCTCTGAAAATAAAAGCTAACAGTATATCAAAGGGCCCATACTGGGGCTCCTTCCCTCCCACTGCCTACCACTGGCTATTCCTCACAAAGGAACTGCGTCTGTCCACCCACGCTTAATTGCCTCTGGCCCTCTATTCCGTCAGCAAATCTCTGTTGCCAAGGAAACGATGGCCAAAGAAAACACAGCGACCTTGGTTGCCAGGAGACAAGAGCTCTTTGGCATCTACCTGAGAATTGAATTCTTTTTTCTGAGAATTGAATTTAACCCATCAGCTTTTCTTAAAAAAAAAAAAAAAAAAAAAAATTCCCAGATTTGAAAAATAAGATAGTTACTTAAAATTTTTCACTATAGTATAATTTATCAGTTTCATATTTTTCTAAAGATGCATAAATCTGATAGTGAAAATAGTATACTATACCAATCGATTTTGTTTTTGTTAATGCTGGCCATAAAATATTCTATCAAGTGGACTATAACTAAACATTCCCTTATTACTTCTAATTTTTTGATTACTATACATAGCAAAAGTAATATGCTCCTTTAGCCCTTTGGCTATTCTCCTTCCTTTACTTTATGATGACAAAGTCTCATGGAGAAGATTACTGGGCTCAAGGGTAGACAGTTAAATGGCTCTGCATACACAGTGTCAGCTTCTTTTCCACAGGGCAACCAGTGCCCTGACCCCACATGGTAAACACAAGGGTAACTCACCCTCTTCACAGCTCCTTCCCCTACACGTGCCAGCTGCCGCACTTCTGCTTTTAGCTCTTCACAGGACAGCCAAGCTGAACAGTTTCTCATCTGTCCTATTCTGAAGTAACCAGGGGGGCAGTGGCTGGAGTAGACCACAGAGTGTTGCGGGGAAATGAAGAACCAGTCCAGGAAGAGATAGAGAAGCATGTTCATGAGGGCCATAGCAAGCAGCAGCCCCACAATGTGGGGTACTTCCCTTTGGGCAGGGCCTTTTCTGCCATTCTGGAGTTTCTTCTCCATGTTCTTCTCCATGTCATCCTCTGTAATTTTCCAAAATAGAGAACAAATCAACCATAAAGTCAATTGTATTCCCATCAAGGTGTTCTGATACACTCACACTCACCCATCCCAAGGTCAAACTCACACCACATGAAAATGTCAGTGTCAGCAAGGTACTAGTACATCTTTGGAAGGGCCTCAAAGTGCCTTAACATTTTTTTAACTTTTTTTTTTGGGGGGGGGGGTTGGGTCACACCCGGTGGCACTCAGGGGTTACTCCTGGCTATCTGCTCAGAAATAGCTCCTGGCAGGCATGGGGGACCATATGGGACGCCTGGACTCGAACCAACCACCTTAGGTCCTGGATTGGCTGCTTGCAAGGCAAACGCCGCTGTGCTATCTCTCCAGCCCCAGCCTTAACATGTTGTTTTTTTTTTTTTGTTTTTGTTTTTGGGCCACACCCTGTGATGCTCAGGGGTTACTCCTGGCTATGCGCTCAGAAGTTGCTCCTGGCTTCTTGGGGGACCATATGGGACGCCGGGGGATCGAACCGTGGTCCGTCCTAGGCTAGCGCAGGCACCTTACCTCCAGCGCCACCGCCCGGCCCCAGCCTTAACATGTTTTAAAAAAGCAAAGACTACCCTTCAGTAGGTGTGGAAGATGCAATTGGGGGAGAGGACAGACTAACAAAAGTTGGGAGGAGATCATAGAAATAGCAACAGAAATAGCAACAGAGAGGAGTACTGATGGGCAGAGGTAAAGGAACAGTGGTAGTATAAGAACTAAAACTCTAGTGTTGAGGTAACCACTGGTAAGGTAGAAATCTGTTACCAGTAGAATAGACTCACCAGCCCTGGCACAGGCATAAGGTCTTTTGCAGAAGAAGCAATGAATTGCGGGCTAAGCAGTGGGCTCAGAAGGAGCAAATGGTTTGAAAACTGATGATTTAGTCTAAAATATACTAGTTTATAATACTAAATTTAGATACAAAACTTTTACACTATCAGAGTTTAATTGTTAGAATTGGCTCCTGCACAGAGGTTCAACTAGCACCAACCAAACCCAGAAAATCCTTGGACTTTAGTAACACTATGGAAAGATATAATAATTATTTCAAACTGAACTTTGTTGATCTAAGTTTTGATAATTCCATTTGCCTTTGTGTTGTAATATGAAGTAAAATTTTTGTGCTTCTGAGGAGGCAGATTAGGATGGTGGATAGGAAATTGGGTACTCTATTGGAAGGAAGGGCACATTGGTGATGGGATGGGTGTCTGAATATTTAATGCCTGATAAATCAGTGTGTTATTAAAAAAAAAAAAAAAAGAGGGGGCCTGGAGAGAGAGCACAGCGGCGTTTGCCTTGCAAGCAGCCGATCCAGGATCAAAGTGGTTGGTTCGAATCCCGGTGTCCCATATGGTCCCCCGTGCCTGCCAGGAGCTATTTCTGAGCAGACAGCCAGGAGTGACCCCTGAGCACTGCTGGGTGTGGCCCAAAAACAAAACAAAACAAAACAAAAAAAGGAGGCTGGTCCAAGTGCAGTGGTATTTACAATTCATTGATCACAGTCAGTTACAGATTTCTTTGTTACTTCTCCACTCCCACTGCCTTCACTTGACTAGTCTTAAAAAAATTTTAAAAAAAGAATTATTATTTATTTATTATTATTATTTATCCATTAAATAGGAAAATTGATCAACAATTTGTTGCAACCTGGTTGGAATTGGAAGATATGTTGAATGAAGTAAGCCAGAGGAAAAGCAAACAAAGGATGATATCACTCACCTATGGTATATAGAATAACTGATTGAGGAAATGTAATGTAGTAGGAGGTATATCTAGATCACCCATGACCCTAGAGAATAGGGAGGACAAAGGAGGAAAGAAATCAAAGTGTGAAGAAAGAAGATGAGAAGGGAAGGAACGGGGGTGGGGCTTCAGTTACATTGTTGATGTGGGAGAGTAGTACTGACTCAACAACACTGAAAACATGAGATCTAAGCTGCAACCACTGAGCTTTTTATGTACCAGTCAAGGTGGAAGGTTGGGATGTGTGGCAGGAGATGGTGTTTGGTGGGGATAAAAGATGAGAACACTGGTAGAAGGAAGTTGATATTGGTGGTGAGATGGGTGTGAAGATGAACCATGAATAACTTCGTAAATCTCGGTTCTTGCATTATAAAAATTCCATTAAATATTTTTTAAAATCTCGGAGGCCAGGAAGGTGGCGCTAGAGGTAAGGTGTCTACCTTGCAAGCGCTAGCATAGGATGGACCGACCAAGGTTCGATCCCCCGGTGTCCCATATGGTCTTCCCAAGCCAGGGGCGATTTCTGAGCACATAGCCAGGAGTAACCCCTGAGCGTCAAACGGGTGTGGCCCCCCTCCAAAAAAAAAACAACAACAAAAAAAAAACAACAAGAAATTTAATCCTTTCATGGGCCCGGAGAGATAGCACAGCGGTGTTTGCCTTGCAAGCAGCCGATCCAGGACCTAAGATGGTTGGTTCGAATCCCGGTGTCCCATATGGTCCTCCGTGTCTGCCAGGAGCTATTTCTGAGCAGACAGCCAAGAGTAACCCCTGAGCACCGCCAGGTGTGACCCAAAAACCAAAAAAAAAAAAAAAAAAATATATATATATATATATATATATATATATATATATTTTTTTAAATCTCAGTGCAAATATATGCATATATACGGAGTCAGGCACATTTGGCATGCTAGTGTTTCATGGGAAACATTTTTGACTAAAGGTGTTTTTAACATGTAACATAACTAGTTACATGAATATGCTAAAATTAATAGGAAATGTCAAAGAAAATCTTATATGTTGTTTTATTCCTGGTTCTTTTTTTTTTTGTTTGTTTTTTGGGCCACACCCGGCGGTGCTCAGGGGTTACTCCTGGCTGTCTGCTCAGAAATAGCTCCTGGCAGGCACGGGGGACCATATGGGACACCGGGATTCGAACCAACCACCTTTGGTCCTGGATCGGCTGCTTGCAAGGCAAACGTTGCTGTGCTATCTCTCCGGGCCCTATTCCTGGTTCTTAAACAGGTATTAAAACTGAAAAGTTGGGCCCGGAGAGATAGCACAGCAGCATTTGCCTTGCAAGCAGCCGATCCAGGACCAAAGGTAGTTGGTTCGAATCCCGGTGTCCCATATAGTCCCCCATGCCTGCCAAGAGCTATTTCTGAGCAGATAGCCAGGAGTAACCCCTGAGCCAGGTGTGGCCCAAAAACCAAAAACCAAAAAAAAAAAAAAAACAAAAAAAAACCCTGAAAAGTTGCTTTAATAATTTTGTTCCAAGGCATCTAGGAAATGGAATATTGGATAGATGCTCCAGGCTCATCATAAAACAAAGGACCAAAATTTATGGTAATCTGTTTAATTTATAACTTTGTATTCTACTGGACACTTTGATTTTGTTGTTGTTGTTTTTTATTTTTTGGGGGGGCCACATCCGATGGTGCTCAAGGATTATTTCTTTTTTTTTTTTTTTTTGGTTTTTGGGCCACACCCGGTAACGCTCAGGGGTTACTCCTGGCTATGCGCTCAGAAGTCGCTCCTGGCTTGGGGGACCATATGGGACGCCGGGGGATCGAACCGCGGTCCGTCCGAGGCTAGTGCAGGCAAGGCAGGCACCTTACCTTTAGCGCCACCGCCCGGCCCCAAGGATTATTTCTGGCTATGTGCTCAGAAATCGCTCCTGGCGGGCCTGGGGGACTATATGGGATGCATGTAATCAAACCCAGGTCCATCTCGAGTAGGCCGCATGCAAGGCAAATGCCCTACTGCTGTGCTCACTCCGGTCCCACTACTTGACACTTAAAATAATAATTAAATATCTTTCTTCATGAAGCTTTTTGTTTGTTTGTTTGTTTGTTTTGGGCCACACCCAGTGATACTCAGGGGTTAATCCTGGCTATGCGCTCAGAAATCGCTCCTGGCTTGGGGGACCATATGGGATGCTGGGGAATCAAACCACAGTCCGTCCTTGGCTAGCGCAGGCAAGGCAAGGCAAGACTTACTGCTTGCACCACCACTCTGGCCCCTCTTCATGAAGCTTTAAGCATTATTTCTGACTCACAATATGTTGAAATATTACTAATTTAATTTCCTGGAAATGCATTAACTGTTCTAATAACAAGTCTAAATTTATTACTATGTTAATTTCTCAGAATACACTGTAAGTTTATAAATAGCCCATCTATATGACTCATAAGTCACATTCTAAATTGCCCATAGAAATAACTAGAGTAATGCTAACGCAGACCAAGCCCTCCACCCATATTTCAACTTCACCAACCTGTGGCATCAAAATTAGAATGCACTTTATAAAGTGTTTGATGAAAAAGAAATTGTAAGGGCTTGCCCATACTGCTAAATTAATCGTCCTATTTCATACGATCAATGTACTAATCAAAGTGGTCTGACACCAAATGACTGAAGATGAATGGATGTCACTAATTTTAGAGTTCCACCATATCAATATATTATCATGTCTATAGTTACCTATTCAATTTATAATACTTTATTTAAATACCATGTTACAAAATTGCATATGATTGAGCTTAAGTCATACAATGTACACAATCTTTCACCAATGAACATTTCCCACTATCAATATCCCAGTTCCCCAGTTTCCCTCTCTCTACAAACACTCCCCCACCTGGCCCTGGGGAAAGCATTTTACTTTTCTCTCTCTCTCTCTTTCTCTCTCTCTCTCTCTCTCTCTCTCTCTCTCTCTCTCTCTCTCTCTCTCTCTCTCTCTCTCTCTCTCTCCCCCTCCCTCCCTCCCTCCCTCCCTCTCTCCACTGGTTTGCAGTGTAAAGTGTCTTATCTTAAAGTGTATCATTTAGCTTTTCTATTAAGGTTGGCTTTTAGTCTGTAATGTTCCTGATCTGTTGTTTTTCTGTAAAGCTGTGTCCCCTTTCTTCAAACTTGTATGAAAATCTGGCTGGTTGAAGTATTCATGGTGAGGCATTCACTTCCTTGAGTGTTTTCATCACTGTATTCCTCCACTGCCCTTTGACATCGAGTGTTATTTGTGAAAAATCTGTTGTAAATCTTAAATTTGCTCCTTTGTTTTCCTTTTTGATCTTGCTGCTCAGTATTCCATCTCTATCAGTGGTTTTCATCATTGTGACTAGGATGTGCCTTGGGATGCTTTTATTTGAGTCTCTTTTAGCTGGTACTCCGGGCATTCAGGATGTGCATTCTTCAGCTCTGGGGACTTCTCAGCAATGATGTCTTTACTGTTGCTTCTTCATATTGGTTTTCTTACAGTCTCTCTGAGACGCTTATGACTCTTATGTTGTCTATGAATTAATCCCAAAGGTCTACTGTTTTCTGTTTGCTTATTTTGAGGATCCCCCCACCATCTTCTGTTTATTTTAAGTCTCTTTTTCAGCATCTTCTGTTGTTTGAAAGTGTTATGCAGCATCTTCTGTTGTTTGAAAGTGCTATGCAGCAACCAAATGCAAAAGCTCACTGATTCTGTCCTCTGCAACCATTACTCTGCTGGTGAGGCATTCCAGTGTGTTTTTAATTTTGCCTACCAAGTTGTTCATTTCTGTCATATCTGTTTGGAGTTTCCTCATTTCTACTCTCATATCCTCTTTAATCTTATTGGCTTTTGGTTCCATGGTTTCTTTGAGTTCTTTAAGCATCCTCCACATTTCCTCTCTAAAGTTCTCATCAGAGAGGCTATATTATACTGTTCTTAGTTGTGTCCTCAGAACTACCATCTTCTTTCAGTAGGTGTGGTGGGATTCTGCATTGCCTTCCCATTGCAGTGTGGTGGTGATTTTGTGTTGTGGTGGGGGCTCCTTGGCTAGAAGAAATGTGAGGATACTGAGCAGGGCAGAGCAGCCGTGCTCATCTCTCAGTGACTAGCCTGATTTCAAAATGGCTTTTTGATTTCAAAAGCTGCCCGCTATCACCACAGCTGCTGTTCTCTGCTATTGCCTGTCTCAAGGTCATGCTTTTCTCTGGGTATAGTTGAAAGTGCATCTGGGCCTGACACCCTAAGTTAGTCACCAGGGAAACAGGACCAGGCTGGCAAAAGGACGCCCACACATGGTGGGGGGGGCTCCCAGGTCTCATTGCCATAGATGGTCATCTGGCCATCATAGGTGATTATCTGTAGCCAGCCATTTCACAGCTGTGCTGCCGCAGTCAGATCACGGGGCTCTTGCCTTGCTTAGCTGCACTCTCTCAGCGCCTCAGCTGCACCCCTTTAAAATGTCCACATCTTGTGAGCTTGGCCCTGCAATGGTCTCACACTGCTCTCCAAAGCTGTCACTCACTTAGGCACTGCCACCACATTTTTCTCCAGCAGTTTCCCTAGGAGCTTAGTTTTCAATCTGGTTATGCTCATTGTTTTCTCTGCAGGAAACAATGGCACCCAGGGTTTCACTCTGGGGGCTCAAAGGAATAAGCTGCTCTCAGTGTTCCCAGGCTCCCTCGCTCTGTTGCTGTGGCAGCCTCTACTGCTGCTTCCATATTTCCCTTTTTATTCACAAAAGCACCAAATTTTGTTGTTGTTGTTGTTGTTTTTGTTGTTGTTTTGGGGCCACACCCGAGAGTGCTCAGGGTTTACTCCTGGCTCTGTCCTCAGACGGGCTCTTTGGCACGTTCAGGGGAACAGTTGGGATACTGGGGATCAAACCTAGATCACAAAGCAAATGCCCTACCCTCTATTTAATCACTTAGGCTCCAGAACTAAGTTCTTTTTTTTTTTTTTTTTTTTTTTTTTTTGTGACTTTTGGGTCACACCCGGCAGTGCTCAGGGGTTGTTCCTGGCTCCATGCTCAGAAATTGCTCCTGGCAGGCACAGGGGACCATATGGGACGCTGGGATTCGAACTGATGACCTTCTGCATGAAAGGCAAACACCTTACCTCCATGCTATCTCTCCAGCCCCGAACTAAGTTCTTTTTAAACCCTTCTTTAAAGATACCGTGCAAGAGTCAGGGGAATTAACATGGGGTGAGGGTATGCTTGTCTTAACAGAAAAACCATTGGTGTGGCTTCCAAAAAGAAAAGCAAAACCTTTTAGAGCCAAACTCCCCTCTCTTTGGATAATGAGATGCTTCACACAGAAGCACAGACCCTGAGTTGGATCAATTAGAGAGAGACACATGACCGTCAAAGTACAAAAACAAGGAGATTTAAAGCATCTGGAGAAGTCACAAGAGACCAAGACAACAGACTTACCTGGGAGTACATAGTACCCCAGAATATCTCTTTTTTGCCAGGATATTATTATTATTATTATTGTTATTATTATACTTACAGCTTATATGATGAATGCTGTCATATGTGCTATATTTGTCTTAAATGCTAATCTGGCCTAATGATAGAAAGCAACCAGTGTTCTCTCTTATTGGGTGCATCTTATGAACTCCATTCTGTTTGGTCTAGTAACACAGAATTTACAAAACACTACCAAGAGCTATTAACTCAAGCACCCATTGATAAAGCAAACAAAGCTGGAAGCAATAAAATCAGCAGCTGAATATCTAGGCCTGCAGCAAGAGGCTTTGATATATTAATTTAGATTTCTCTGTGACCATTTTAATACATGTATGTATGACTGTACTACAGTCATACTAATCAGTATTTTGTTTTCTTGTTTTGGGTGCTGCTTAAGGGTTTCTACTGGCTCTTCTCTCAGGAATCCTGGCAGTGCTCAGGAAACCATTAGGATGTCAGGAATCAAACCAGGGTCAGCTGCATGCTAAGCAAGAGCCCAACCTGCTGTACTTTCTCTCCTGCCAATAAAAAGCTTGGAGTGAAGTAAATTATCACTCCCAAGTGTGTAATCCATCTCAATGTGACAAAAAATGATTAAGTCTTGGGCCGGAGAGATAGCCTGGAAGTAGGACTTTTGCCTTGCATGCAGGACGGTGCATGCAGAATCTCGGCATCCCATATAGTCCCCCGAGTCTGCCAGGAGCGATTTCTGAGCATAGAGCCAGGAGTAATCCCTGAGAGCTGCCGGGTGTGACCCAAAAACAAACAAACAAACAAAAAGATTAAGTTTTGATGCTTTATTACATTTACAAATAATTATTAATGAGAAATAGGATTGGTGAAATAATTTCAATCTCACAAAGCTGGAATGTTGGAATACCATTAAAACCTCAATTCTTGCAGGAAATGGAATGCAGAAAGAGGATGTTCCATCCAGATGGAACAGCTTCCAGTCTTCAACCATTCAAAAACTCACCCAAAAGGGGCAGCACACTGATATTGCCCGTGCAGCCCACTCTCCCTGAAGTGGATTCACTGAAATCCCACTGGCACTGTAGAACAGAAGCCGCCTACAGCAATAACAGTTCTTATTTAATAATTTAAAAAGATGCAGAGATATGGAAAATTATTCCCCAACATAAAAACCCCACGGTCGAGATATCCTCCTGAATAGAATAGTTTAGGTCTAGAATACAAAGATATTGCAAATGTGTACCCAGGAAAGAATAAAACACAGGGCAAGTAAATATGTGTCCAGGAAAGAAGAATATAAACAGTTTAGTACCTTACAGATATAAGGAACAACATGGAAAAACTGTCATGATATTATACTTTATGGAAGCCTTCTGATAGTCTACATGAAATACCCCAGCATTTACTCTAGTACATATTAAATGTTGATGCATTTATGGGTCCTTAATGTCTCTGTCAACAATGGCTCAAGTGTTGGGAGCTTGGGCAGGAAACAATACTGTACTGAGTGAATGACCTTGCTATGAGACCAATGATGGCTGCCCAGATGATCCTAAAGCTTGAACAGTTCAAATGTGTTTGTCTCCTTATAATTTTGTCTTATTTTCTGAAAACTGACCGCTGCTGGCCGGAGACTGGAGGTGCCAATTCAACTTGCACCACACAAGCCGAGACGTGCAGGTTACTTTCCAGGAGGTCTCCTCTACTTAGCTCTCCATCAGACACCTGGGCATCTGGATCAGGTTTAAAAATACTCTTCATGCAAATGGTGATAGTCCAGAGGATTCCTTTCCCACCACTCTTTCTGGCCATCTCACACTCTCACCCTCAGTCCAGTATGTGGTTGAAATAGTATTAGCCTGTCTTGAGCTCAGAAGTCTCTACCACCTCACTTCTACCAGTTAGCCAGTCTTTTCGTTTTGTTTAGTTTGGGGCCACATATAGCAGTGCTTGGTGCTAGTCCCAACTGGGTGCTGGGGTCAGTGCTCAGGAATAAAAATCAAGCATGTGCTTATCCTCCTGAACTATCTTCTAGCTTTTTTTTTTTTGTTTTTGTTTTTGTTTTTTTTTTTTGTGGTTTTTGGGTCACACCCGGCAGTGCTCAGGGGTTATTCCTGGCTCCAGGCTCAGAAATTGCTCCTGGCAGGCACGGGAGGACCATATATGGGACGCCGGGATTCGAACCGATGACCTCCTGCATGAGAGGCAAACGCCTTACCTCCATGCTATCTCTCCGGCCCCTATCTTCTAGCTTTTCAACTCATAGTTGACTTGTACTTCTCCAGACATATCTTCTTTAGCAACTACTAGTGTCAAGATCCCTTATGGTCATTACCATGTCCCTGCTCACTGAGAAAAATGTTCACTCTATTATACTAAATACCAGAAATGTTACCCTATATGAGGAAGAACACAGAGTCTTCTCTTTACCAGAGAAACTGAGTAGCTCAGAAAGCAAGATGCTCTTTCCAATCCCAGTTGCCAAACTCGATTAAGCTGTGGAGATATGGCTGTTTGTTGTCTGAATCTTGTAGGTTCCAGGAAACGAAACCCTAGGGCCAATCCATTGTGTGGTCTAGACTCAATATTGACCTCTGTTTATGCAGCCCTGCAAGGCTTTGAACTAAACTCCATTCCCCAAACTCTAACTTTCTTTTATGCTGATGGAGATGGTAGTTTCCTTCCCTGTGTAGTTTCACTCACTGCAATTGGTCAAGTCTGACAGATATTCCCTGTCGAGTCTTTCATTTTCACCCTTGATTCTTCACTCTCATACTCAGCTGAAGAGCTTGTTTCCTATTTTCTTGAGTGAACAATAAAAAACCTAAAATCTATCTCTCTCTCTCTTTCTCTCTCTCTCTCTCTCTCAAATACATTACTCTTTCTCAAGTCCATTTCTCTCTCAAACCCACTATTCTCTGTAACCCACTATTATTCCATCCACAAGAATGCACCAAGGTCATCACTACATGTAACCCTTCTCCCTAACTTCCTTTTACCTAAACTTTCTTTTGAGATGTTAATCCCACCTGGATGATCAGACCTACTCACACCTGGGATGGGGTGGGCTGTTTAAAATAAAGAATAAATAAAGAATAAAAGAGTCTGGGGGTGGGGAGGCTAAGGAGAAGCAGAAAGAGGCCTAGAGGAGAGGCATCAAAAAGCATAGCAGAGAAGCAGCAAAGAGCTGGAAAGAGAGAGACTGGGCAGACAAGACCATGGAATAAAAGCAAGCTTACTTTGATGAAAGTTTATTGAAAGTAATTGCTTATTAGTTCTCCACTACTACCCTTCATCAGACCCGTCGGCCTACAGGGTTAGAAACACGGTGCCTGGAGGGTCTTACCAAACATGTGGGTCTCTTTATATATTTTTGTTCTACAACTACACACAGTCAATTTGCAATCTCAGCAGTATTTGACAGTCTCTTTTTACCTTAACCTTGATATATCTTTTTTTACCTGGTTCCTAGGAGAATTACTGATTCTGTAAATACTCATTTTGTAATACTGATTTTGAAATTAGAAACACTGATTTTGGGGCCGGAGAGATAGCACAGCAGTAGGGTGTTTGCCTTGCAAGCAGTCGATTCAGGGCAGATGGTGGTTCAAATCTTGGCGTCCCATATGGTCCCTCATGCCTGCCAGGAGTGATTTTTGAGTGCAAAAATTGATTACCACCAGGTGTGACCCAAAAACCAAAAGAAAAAAAAAATCAAACTGATTCTGTAACTCCTCTAGTCTTCTGGATGAATCCGATCCATACCTATGTATGACTTTCCAGCTCTATCCAGAGATATAAAATACCAATCCCAGGCCCTCAGAACGCAAACCAATGTTTCTCAAGGTTTTGACCTTATTCTAACCCTTTTAACCTTATTCTCTTCCTTTAGTCCTTCCTCAGTCTCATGCCATTCCCACTCAAAAGTGAATTTTTTCATCTAACCTGTGGCTCCTAGTACAGAGTTTAAAGCACTTGCCTGGCAAACAGTTGACCCTGGTTTGATCCCCAGCATATATATATTTCGAGTAATCACTAAGAACAGAGCCAAGAGTAAAGTCTGCACACTAACAAATGTGGCAAAGAAAAATTTAAACTTAAAAAAATTTAGGGGCCGGGCGGTGGCGCTGGAGGTAAGGTGCCTGCCTTATCTGCGCTAGCCTAGGAGACGGACCGCGGTTCGATCCTCCGGCGTCCCATATGGTCCCCCAAGCCAGGAGCGACTTCTGAGCGCATAGCCAGGAGTAACCCCTGAGCGTTACCGGGTGTGGCCCAAAAACCAAAAAAAAAAAAAAAAAAAAAAAAAAAAAAATTTAAAGAATTAAAAATTTTTAAATAATTCAAAAAAATTTTTTATTTTTTTTTAAAAAGCCCAGTTTGGGGCCACCACCAATCCCCTCCCCAGCTCTAGGCTCAGTTCACTATCTGACTGGACATACTGTTAGTCTGCCCTCCCAATGAGGTGTGTTATCCAA
This sequence comes from Suncus etruscus, assembly GCF_024139225.1. Lineage (NCBI taxonomy): Eukaryota > Metazoa > Chordata > Mammalia > Eulipotyphla > Soricidae > Suncus > Suncus etruscus. The sequence goes on along the minus strand of NC_064851.1, from coordinate 152,172,265 downwards.
AGGAGAGACCTCTGGTCTCTGATTTGACCCTGGACTCTCCAGGTTCCCAGTGCCATGGACCAATCCCTTCCTCCAAGCTCTAGGCTCAGCCTGCTGCTTGTTTGACATCTGGTCTGTCTGCTCTCCTGTCCCAAAACCATGAGGACTCTAAGGAGTCTCTAGGAAGTCATTTCATTTATATTTCCCTGCAGACAGACCCTAGCACTTCTTTCTCTTAGAGAATACACAGCCTCAAAACTCAGTTGTTCAAACCAAGTAATTAGTTGGCATGTTTTTTTTTTTCATTTTCAGATAACTTGCATGTTTAGAAAATTAACGTGTAAGGCAGATGTGTTTTTAACCACTTTTTGAATAATCAATTCAACAGATCCCTTTCTAAAGTAACAGGGAACCTGAAATTCCACCATTCCAATCAACAAATGTAAATAACAATGGGGAAATGACAGAAGACAACGGCAATTGGGGATATGGAGAGAAATCTAGGCAAATCTCAGAGTCCATCAAAATGTCCAAGCCTCACAGATGAGGCTTAATGCTTTAGCAACAAAAATCAAGGAAGCACTAGCCAGTAAAATTAAGCAATCAACAGATGAACAATTCAACAAACTCAAAAAAAAAAAAAAAAAAAGAACTCTTTCAGAAGATGAGAAAATTTATACAAATAAAATTGAAGGAACTAAAAAGCACATTAGCAAGGCATCATAGCAGAACCACTCTATTAATTCTGGTAGAATCTGGTTCTGGTAGAAACCATATAGACAAACTTGAAGACAAATTACAAGTCAGCAATGATAAAGAAGTCAAAAAAGAAAGGACAAACAAAACGATGAAATAATCTCTGAATTATGGGATTACCAGAAAGGGAGGGAAAAGTAAAAGGGGAAAAACAAGTAGTAAGAGAGATTATAGCAGAGAACTTCCAGACTCTCTGGAAAGAGGCCACTGTACAAATCCAAGAGGCAAAAAATAAAACAAACCCTAACAGAAAAACACCAAGACATATATTAATCCAGATGACACAGAACCAAACAGAGAGATAGACTCTGTAAAGCAGTAAGGGAGAAAAAAAAAAAACCTTAAGTATAAATTAAAGAAATTAAGAATCAGATCTCCCATCTGAAATGATCCAGGCAAGAAAAGAGTGGAATGACATATTTGAATTACTGAATGGAATAAATTCTCAATCTATAATTCACTATCCAGTAAATCTCTCATTTATATGGGAGGGAGGGATAAAAACCTCAGACAAAAAAATAACAAGCAGGGCCCGGAGAGATAGCACAGCGGCGTTTGCCTTGCAAGCAGCCGATCCAGGACCAAAGGTGGTTGGTTCGAATCCCGGTGTCCCATATGGTCCCCCGTGCCTGCCAGGAGCTGTTTCTGAGCAGACAGCCAGGAATAACCCCTGAGCTCCGCCGGATGTGGCCCAAAAACCAAAAAAAAAAAAAAAAAAAAAAAAAAAAAAAATAACAAGCAGATTTACAATAACAAAAGACTCAAAGGAACTACTCAAGATCAATTATATGAACAAAATACCTCATTTTAACAGAAACAACCCTATACAATATAAAAAGCACCACAGCCTTTTCTGTCAATAGTTTCCTAAAATGTCAATGGACTAAACTCTCCCATCAATAGGCACAGAGCAGTGGGTTTGATCAGGAAACAAAACCCAGCCATTTGCTGCTTGCAGGAAACAAAATAAAATTTCAGTATAGACAATAGACTCAGAGTAAAAGGATGGAAAACAATTATACAAGCTACTGGAAAACAAAGAAACTGCGACAACCATACCTGTATTATAGCAAATTGTATTCAACCTTAAGAAAGTACTTAGAGGGCCCGGAGAGATAGCACAGTGGCGTTTTCCTTGCAATCAGCCGATCCAGGACCAAAGGTGGTTGGTTCGAATCCCGGTGTCCCATATGGTCCCCCGTGCCTGCCAGGAGCTATTTCTGAGCAGACAGCCAGGAGTAACCCCTGAGCAACGCCAGGTGTGACCCAAAAACCAAAAAAAAAAAAAAAAAAAAAGAAAGTACTTAGAAACAAGGGGAACAATAGACCAAGAAGTACTAACTTTGAGGGCCAGAGCGATAGCGCAAGCGGTAAGGCATCTGCCTTGTGCGCACTAGCCTAGGACAGACCACAGTTCAATCCCCCAGTGTCCCATATGGTCCCCTAAGCTAGGAGCAATTTCTGAGTGCATAGCCAGGAGTAACCCCTAAGTGTCACTGGGTGTGGCCCACAAACAGCAACAACAACAAAGAAGTACTAACTTTGATCAACATATATGCAACAAATGTAGAGGCAGCAAAGTATGCAAATATTTTGTTCACAAGCAAGCCTAGAGAAACATGGACAGAAATGTGATAGTAATGGGAGATTTCAACATGCCAATCTTACCACTGAATACATCCACTACTCTGAACTTTAGGAAGAGCATAATAAGAGCCCTAAATGAGAAACCAGAACAGCTGGGACTAACAGATTTATAAAAGGTCTTTCATCCTCAAATAGCTGAATATACATTCTTCTCAAGTGCACACGAAACATTTTAGGACATAAGTATAACTTACAAAAATTTACAAAATAAGAAGCATACCAAGGCATCTAGCAGACCACAATGCCACTAAGATAAAGGTTGAATGAAAAAAACAAAGATGTGGAGAAATTCTATCACCCAGAAACTGAGAACCATGCTGCTTAATAACAGCTGGATAAATGAGAAAAATCAAGAAAGAAATAATACACAGAATAGTCTCACTCATCTATGGGTTTTAAGAAAAATGAAAGACATTTTTGCAATAATTCTCAGAGACAAGAGAGATGAGGGCTGGAAAGTGAAGCTCATGACATGAAGCTCACCACAAAGAGTGATGAGTACAGTTAGAGAAATAACTACATTGAGAACTCTCCTAACAATGTGAATGAATGAGGGAGGTAGAAAGTCTGTCTCGAGTACAGGCAGGGGTGGGATGGGGAGGAGGGAGATCTGGGACATTGGTGGTGGGAATGTTGCACTGGTGAAGGGGGGTGCTCTTTACGTGACTGAAATCATACAACTACAATCATATTTGTAATCACGGTGTTTAAATAAAGATAATTAAAAAAAGAAAGAAATAATATTCCTTGAGACTAATGACAGATAAAGAAAGATATTCCTTGAGACTAATGACAATGAAGAAACAAATGACCAAAATCTATGGGACACACCAAAAGTAGTAATTTGGGGAAAACTCATATGATACAGGCCTACATAAGAAAAGAAGAAAAGGGGCCAGAGTGATAGCACAGCGGTAAGCGTTTGCCTTTCACACAGCTGATCCAGGACAGACCTCGGTTCGATCCTCTTTGTCCCATATGGTCCCCGGAGCCAGGAGAGATTTCTGAGTGTATAGCCAGGAGTAATCCCTGAGCGTCACCAGATGTGGCCCAAAAACTAAAAAAAAAGAAAAGAAAAGAAAAGAAGAAAAATAAGTAATGAACATCCTAAAGGCATGCTTTCAATATCTGAAAAAACACAACAAAGAAACCCAAACACAAGCAGAACAAAATAATAAAAACCAGAGCAGAAATCAATCAATGATATAGAAACAAATAAAACAAAGAATCAATGAAAGTAGGAGCTGACAGTTTGAGAGAATAAAGATAGACAAACAATTGGCAAGACTCACAAGGGAAAAAGAAAAATAAATTGGATCAGAATAAATAAATCAAATAAATTGGATCAGAAATGAAAAGGGAAAAATGCCATGGCAGCTCCAATGGAGTTTACGCCATGGTGAAAGCCATGTTCTCAGACCTGAGGCAAAAACTTCATGGAATTTAGTCTCCTGGAACAGTCACAGGTGGTCCCAGAGCAAAAAAATATTCCCACATCATGTACTACTTCTGGGAACAAGATGATTGTTTTTCTTACTCCATGCTACAGTAACCTGAGAACACTGGGTTCTATAAAAATCCCACAACATAATTATTAGAGAACACATTAATGATTTTACGAATCACACAGAAACTTGTGAGAATGATTTTTCAGAGTAGAAGTCTTTAGCAGAAAATCAAGGAACTTTGCTTAAAAGCTATCATTAATATTCTTAGGAATAATAATAGTAAGAATCATTTAGCCATAATGTTGAATCATTTATAAGCAGGAAAGTCTCTGATAGAAGAATCTAGGGAAAAGCCCATAGCATAAAACCTGACAGCTGGAGACACTTGTAGGACTGGGACAGATTCATATGAGTGTCCCTATAACAAGGCAGAAATAAATCAGGTAAAGAAAACAGGATTTCTTATGTTCCTAAGAAAAAGCAAGGCACACAATGATTATATCTAATACAGGGCAAAAGATGGGAACCACCTATAGATAGAACTAGACTATGGCCCACTTAGCATAGGATTAACTACACCTGATCCCTCACCTTATACAGGAGTGTATGATGAGGGTAACAGAGGAGTGGTATATGAAGGAAAAAGTGTCTTATTATAAATTGCCTTTTTTAGAAATATTATTAAGAGCAATGCCTCTTTAATTTCATCTTACACAGGAATAAAAGGATTTATTAAAAAAGCAAATAATGAAGGCTGTGGAAGGCTTGGACCAAAGCAGTACATGATTGGAGACCTAAACCTGGACCCCCAGACATAGATTTAAAATGGTGGATTTATAACATATTAAATATAATAAAAATCCTGCTCACAACTCAGGCTGGGCAGGTTTCTAAAATCAAGCAAAGATTAACCACATTAATTATATAGTCTTAGGTCATATAGTAAATGTAGATAATCACCATAGTGCCACTGTTTAAAAATAGTAAGATTCGATCTGTCTCTTGATAAGGTCAGCATGCCTAGAAAATTGCTAATATGTGTTAAATATATGTTGAAATGAGGAACTTGTATATTGATGTATTTTGATTTTTTTTGCCAATATCCTGCTGTTAGATGTATAAATAACCTAGAGAAATAAATGCAGTTGCTTTGTAGCAGAGGCTCAAGCCAAAGCTTTTAGCCACTTTTCAGAACCCAAGACTTCTAGTCTTTTGTTACACCGACCTGTCTTCTGAGGAGGACCCGAGTGCTGCCCTCTGACGGCTGAGCGGTCTGCGGCAAAGAATTATGAGAGAAACCCTAGAAATCCAAGGCATCATGAGAGTTTATTATGAACAACTGTAATCTCTTAAGCTAGAAAACTAAAAGAAATGGACAGATTTCTGGAAATATATAATCTCCCAATATTGAATGAAAAGAAAATAGTCTAAATAGGCCAATAACAAGCAAGAAAATTGAAACAGTAAATAAGAATCTTCCCCAAAAAATAAAATTCCAGGACCAGATGGGTTTATAAGTTAGTTTTATCAAACATTCAGAGAATTACAACCATTGATATTTAAACTCATACAAAATATTGAAGAGACAGGAATCCTTTCTAATACCTCCTATGAAGCTAACATTATGCTCATTCCCAAAGCTGATATAGTACCAAGAAAAAAACTAAAAATCCTTAAAATCTGGGCCAGAACAGTGGTGTGCTAGATGTAAGGCGTCTGCCTGCCTTGTAAGTGCTAGCCTAGGACGCACCACGGTTCAATCTCCCGGTGTCCCATATGGTCCCCCCCAAGCCAGAGGCAATTTCTGAGCGCCTAGCCAGGAGTAACCCAAGCGTCAAACAGGTGTGGCTCAAAAAACAAACAAACAAAAAATCCTTAAAATCTTAGGAAACCAAATTCACCAGCACATCAAAAAATTATATATCAATGGCCAAGTGGATTTCATCCCAGGGATCCAAGGATGATTCAATATATACAAATCAACCAACATCACACATCACGTCAGTTAAATGAAGGAAAAAATAATATCTATCAATCAATGCACAGAAAACATTTCATGAGATCCAACACGCATTCATGATTAAAACCCTCAGAAAAATAGATGTGAAGAAAGATAGTGAAGAAAGATAGTACCAGCTATCTATAAAAATCCCATAGCTAACATTACTCTGAATAGTCAAAAACTGAAAGCATATCCACTAAGATCAGGCGCTAGTCAAGGATGTCCACTGTCTTCACTCTTATTCAATGTTGTATTAAAGTCCTAGCAATAGCAATTAGGCAAAAGAAGTCAATCAAAGGAATCCAAATTGGAAAAGAGGAAGTCAAGCTATCTATATTTGCAAATGACTCAATGATAGACATTGAAGACCCAAAAGAGTCTAAAAAAAGCTCCCAGAAGCAATAAACCAATACACCAAAGTGACTGGCTACAAAGTCAATATACAAAAATACATTCCATTATACAAATAATGCTAAGGAGAAAAAGATCAAAGAGTCAATCCCATTTAATATAGTACCCAAAACCATCAAGTACCTAGGAATCAACCTAACAAAAGAGGTAAAAGGTATATACCATGAAAACTTCAAAAAACTTTAGAAACTGAAGAAGACCTAAGGAAATAGAAAAACATTCCATGCTCAAAAATGGGAAGAATCATTATGATCAGGCCAGAGCGATAGCATAGCAGTAGGGCATTTACCTTGCATGCAGCCAACCCCTGATGAACTCTGGTTCGATTCCCAGCACCCCTTATGGCCCACTGAACCTGCCAGGAGCGACTTCTGAGCACAGAGCCAGGAGTAACTCCTGAGCACTGCCGCTGAGTGTGTCTCCTGCCCCCAAAAAATCAATATTATCAAAATGACCATCTTACATAAACTACTATATAGATTTGATGTAATTCCTAAATTCAGACAATTCATCCCAGGGATACAAGGACTTAGAACAATCAATTATAAAATTTGTGTGGAACCATAAAAGGCCTAGGATAGCCAAATCCATACTAAAAAAATAAAAAAACTGGAAGGCATCTCATTACCTAACTTGAAGCTCTACTACATACAAAGCCATTGTAATCAAAATGGCATGGTATTGAAACAAAAACAAACTTTCAGACCAATAACCTAACAACAGAGCCAAGAACTTGAAATGTATGAAGACAGTCTCTTCAACAAATGGTTTTGGAACAATTGAATAACTATGTATAAAAAATTAAAGATTGGTCCATGTCTCACACCTTACACAAAAGTCAATTCAAAGTGGACCTTGAAATTATACCTGAATCCATAAAGTTCACTGAGAAAAACATAGGCAAAAACACTCCAAGATTTAGACCTCAAAAGTGTCTTCAACGATAGGATGCCTAATCTAACTCCTATAGTAGACAGTATGGAGGATCATCAGTAAACTAAGAATAGATCTACCATCTCACCTAGCAATCCTGCTTTGGGTATCTATCTCCAGGACAGAAAAACATAGATCCAAAAAGATGTATGCACATCACTATTCATTGTAGTATGTACACTCGGTACAAAGCTAAGAGTTGGAATCAACCTAGATGTCCATCAACAGATGAGTGGAAAACAAAGATGTAATACAGATATACAATGTGATACTACATAGCTTTAAGGAATGATGTTGGGGCCGGAGAGATAACACAGTGGTGTTTGCCTTGCAAGCAGTCGATCCAGAACCTAAGGTGGTTGGTTCGAATCCTGGCGTCCCATATAGTCCCCCGTGCCTGCCAGGAGCTATTTCTGAGTAGATAGCCAGGAGTAACCCTTGAGTACCACCTGGTGTGGCCTAAAAACCAAAAAAAAAAAAAAAAAAAAGGAATGATGCAATGATGCAATTTGCTGTGACATGGATAGAACTCTATTAAATGAACTAAGGTGGAAGAAGGATAAATACAAAGTTATATCACTTATATTTTAAAATAACTGCACAAATAAGTGCAAAGGTTTAAATGGAAATTGTCTCAAACACTTTTGGCCCCAGAGTATAGTGAGGAGGAGGAAAGTGAGTAGAGGAGGAGAAACACAAATATGAAAGGAAAAGGGCTAGAGAGATAGCATAGAGGTATGGCGTTTGCCTTTCATGCAGAAGGACGGTGGTTCGAATCCGGCATCCCATACGGTCCCCCATGCCTGCCAGAGGCGATTTCTGAGCATAGAGCCAGGAGTAACCCCTGAGCACTGCCGGGTGTGACTCAAACCCCCCAAAAAAAAAACAAATATGAAAGGATGGGGGTCAAGGGTCATGTGGTATCAGGTTCATTGGTGATGTTAAAAAGTACAGAATGTTATAAATATTTTTAGAAATTTTTAATTTTTTTAAATATCCAAGCCAGGGTCAATATCAATAAAATAATAAGATCCAAACTTTAACAATCAAAACTTAAAATGGGTCTGTTATGCTGGCAGGTTAGAGGACAGGGGTGGTGGATGGAATACACTCTGGGAACATTGTTGGAGTGGGGTCAATACTGGTGATGAGATTGGTCCTGAAATATTGTATGTCTGAAATTCAACTATGAATAACTTTGTAAATCACAATGGCTTAAATATTTTTTTAAAAAACTCAGTTTGAGGGCCCAGAGAGATAGCACGGCGGTGTTTGCCTTGCAAGCAGCCGATCCAGGACCTAAGGTGGTTGGTTCGAATCCCGGTGTCCCATATGGTCCCCGTGCCTGCCAGGAGCTATTTCTGAGCAGACAGCCAGGAGTAACCCCTGAGCACAGCTGGGTGTGGCCCAAAAACCAAAAAAAAAAAAACCTCAGTTTGAAAATAGGCAAAGAACTTGAATAGGCATTTCTCAAATAAAAAGACATAAATGATCAATATCAATCATTTAAGTTTTTCAGCAGCACTAATAATCAGGGAAATGCAAATCAAAACCAGGTGATCTGACCTCACACTGAACTACAGAAGCTGTAATAAAAAGGGCAGATAATATAGTGTTGATGTGGACATAAAGAGATAGGAACTCTCACATACACTGATATTAGGAAAGTAACAAAATCTGAACATTCTTCAAATAGTTAAACACAGACTTACCATAGGCTACCAGCAATTTCATTGCTCAGTATATCCTAAGAAAAATGGAAACATACATTTACACTAGTAAGGGAATGTGCATAGCTGCATTTTTTCATTCAAAGAGAATATAATTTAAAAGTCAGTAAACTAATCAATATACCAATAACGGGGCCGGGCGGTGGCGCAAGAGGTAAGGTGCCTGCCTTGCCTGCGCTGGCCTTGGACGGACCGCGGTTCGATCCCCCGGCGTCCCATATGGTCCCCCAAGCCAGGAGCAACTTCTGAGCGCATAGCCAGGAGTAACCCCTGAGCGTTACCGGGTGTGGCCCAAAAACAAAAACAAAACAAAAAAAAACAAAAAACAAACAAAAAAAAATATACCAATAAAATGTAATATGTCCATATAACAGATTCCATCATACAACTGAATAAAGCATTAATAGATGCTGCAGCTGAGATGAATCTGAAAAACTATATTTTGACACAGAAAAAGGCATTTATATGATTTTAGTCATAAGACATGTCCAGAGATCCAGAAAGATAGTAAAGAGAGAACCCTAAAAAAGAGACTAAGGCACTTGCATGTAGTTAACCTAGCTTCAATTCCTGGCAACACATATGGTCCTCTGAAGCACTACCAGGAGTGGTCCCTAAGAACACAGCAGTAGTTAAGTGATAAGCACAGGCAAAATAAAACTTTGAGAATGCCACAAAAGGGGAAGGGTCTTCCAGAACAAATAAGAAAAGCAGGGGCCGGGCGGTGGCACTAAAGGTAAGGTGCCTGCCTTGCCTGCGCTAGCCTTGGACAGACCGCGGTTCGATCCCCCGGTGTCCCATATGGTCCCCCGAGCCAGGAGCAACTTCTGAGCACATAGCCAGGAGTAACCCCTGAGCGTTACCGGGTGTGGCCCAAAAACCAAAAAAAAAAAAGAAAAGCAGATTGGTAGTTGGATAAAGGGAAACTGAGGAATGGCTTATAAAACAGAGGACTTTTAAAATCAAAATATTCTTTGAAATAGTGTTGATTTACTACCTTATAAATATACTAAAAGTCACTGAACTATATACTTTAAAATGGTAGAGTTTTGGCATGTGAACAACTGAAAATGGTAACCAAATACTCAAACTCAACCTCTAGAACACTGTACCCTTCACCTCCAAATTGCTTTCTGTATTTCACTGTATTCATGATCTCAGTGACAACTCTATTCTTTCAATGGCCCAGCCACTTACCTGTAGGTAAAGGGTCAGCACAGCAGTATCATTTCTTCTAATAGTCAATCTTGAAAAGAAGTGTCTTCTATTATCTGCTGCACTTTTCCTAATAAAAGAAAATATTGATTTGTTTATCCTTGCTGCCATTAAATGGTGGTCAATAACTGATAATCTCTCGGCACCCATGCAATATTCTCCTTTACTTCAAGTGAGGCCCTCTGTTCTCCCTTCTGCTGCACTCTGCAGCCAGGCCTATGAACCTTCTGAGAGGCAGTTTACTCAGCTTCCTTGTAAAGACCCATGGTATGCTTGCTAGGAGTTGGACTCTGCAGCTGTGGTGCTCATTGAGGGCTGCACTTCCCAGCTCCAGTGTTTATACATACTTTTTTGAGGAGGAAGGCTTGGGCCACACCCGGTGACGCTCAGATGTTACTCCTGGCTATTTGCTCAGAAATCGCTCCTGGCTTGGGGGACCATCTGGGACACTGAGGATCGAACCCAGGTCCTTCTTGAGTCAGCCACAAGCAAGGCAAACTCTACCACTGTGCTATCTATCACTCAGGCCCTTGTTTACACATCTTTGAGAGGTGTTCACTGAAGTTGCAGCCCTTTAATTGTGCTGGAAATTGTTTAATGCAGGGTATCACATAGTTGTTGTGTGCAGAACTGGTGCTGATACATGACTGAATGTGCAACCTTTTGCTTACTAGGCAAGGACTTTAAGCCATTCAGCTATCGCTAGCTCTTAGGAGATACTTTTATTTTTTTTTATTTTTGGGGTCACACCCAGCAGCGCTCAGGGGTTACTCCTGGCTCTATGTTCAGAAATCGATCCTGGCAGACTCGGGGACCATATGGGGTGCCGGGATTTGAACAACTGTCCTTCTGCATGCAAGGCAAATGCCCTACCTCTGTGTTATCTCTCCGGCCCCATTAGGAGATACGCTTAAAGACAGCAACTGCCATCTCTCTTGAGCAATATTGAAAGTAAGAAAGCATTTCTCAATTTAGACCATAAGTCAGGGTCTATAGCTGTTGGGATGTTTTTTGTTTTGCTTTGTTGAGCGCCACCAGGTGTGCCCCCCGCCAAAAAAAAAAAGAAATGACAGAACTGAAAAATTTGGTCAGCAACATGAAAAACTCACTTAAAGGCCTCACCAGCAGAGTAACAGCTGCTGAGGACAAATAGTGAGCTCAAAGATGAGCTACAGAACACCTCCAACCAGCAGAAGATAGAAAAGGGTACTGGATGGGGCCGGGCGGTGGCGCTAGAGGTAAGGTGCCTGCCTTGCCTGTGCTAGCCTTGGATGGACCGTGGTTCAATCCCCCGGTTTCCCATATGGTCCCCCAAGCCAGGAGCGACTTCTGAGCGCATAGCCAGGAGTAACCCCTGAGCATCACCGGGTGTGGCCCAAAAACCAAAAAAAAAAAAAAAAAAAAAAAAAAAAAGAAAAAGGAAAGAAAAGAAAAGAAAAGGGTACTGGAGAGGAGAGAAGGCAAAACATTCTTGCCTTTTATGCAGAAGCATAAAAGAACCCCATCACTGCTGGGAAGCAAACCTCATCACCACAAACAAAACAAAAACAAAAAGACAAGGAAACCTAATAGGAGGTGAAGTGAGGTAGGATCAAAAGTTTTCTGGCCTCAAATCCTCCCAATTTTCAGTGCTGGGCTGAATGGATGAAGACAGCATGGCCAATGAGACATCCTTAAAAGTCTTTCTATCACCCAACACTTAATGGCTCTTTTTTGTGGGTAGAGAGGAAAGGCTTGGGGATCACACACCTGGTGGTGCTCAGAGATTATTTCTGCCTCTGCACTAAGAAATTACTCCTGGTGGGGGGCTCAAGAGACTATGGAGAGGAAGCAGGGATGGAACCTGGGTCGATCCTGTGCAAGGCAAGCCCCCTCCCAGCTATCTTTTGGATCCAACTCTTTTAAAAATCCTGTTTTTAAAGCCTGGAAGGTGCTCAGAGCATGAGGGAAGGCTGTGCAGCAGAAGGTAATTTCCAGAAGCTCAGAAATAAGCCTCCCCCCCCCAAAAAAAAGAGACTGCAACAGGTTGCCAGGGTCAAAAATATGGGCCTGGGGTTGGGAGGGGGGCCTGAAGGGTGGGAGAAATCCAGGTACAAAGGACTTCCTAAAACATCTCAAAATCTTTCCTAGACAGAGGGTAGGGATATTGGGGGGAGGTGGGCTGGGAAGGGGACCTGGGAGCCCCTCTACCCACAGCAGACTTCCAAAGAGAGAATACAACCGGCTTCATCCAAGTACAGATGCTTTGACACCCCCAGGGGGTCCACCCTGCCAGACTGGAGGCCCCTAAAAGCGATCCCCTTAAGCACTGGGGGGCTTCCACCTTTCCCCGTGCTCCCCAAGGCGACGAGAGGCGGCAAGACCTCAACAGGCCGCACCCCGCGTTGCAGCAGCAAGGCCACGATTGCACCCGGCGAATCTCCTCGGCTGCCCCGACCCAAGCCAGCCCGCCGGCCCTCGCCCCGAGCGCCTACCTGGGCCCAGCCAGGCCGCGCAGCCTCCTGCGCAGGCGCGGCCGGAAACGTCCCCGAGCAGCGCGAGCGCAACGGCGCCCCCTGGTGGCGCCTCGCAGCTCGCGCCTGGACGACCAGGGCTGCTGCGGCTGGGAAGGGATGGATGGGATTCCCACCAGGCCGCTAGGCCCAACTTGCTAACAGGCGCCATACTGTCAGTGTCCCTGGGAGGGACCCCGAACCGGCCAGCACTGGGAGGTCCCAGAAGGTCCCAGAAAGAAACCATAAAACTATTTCCTTAAAGATGCTATTAAGTAGTATTACAATTATGAATTTTATACAGAATTTATACACAAGATAAAATATTGACTTGATTTTCCTAGTTTGTAGAAAGAGTCAAAGTAAGGATATATTTTTATTTTAGATTCATTTTATGGTTGTTCTTCTTTTTTCCTTTTTGGGTCACACCCCGCAGCACCCAGGGGTTACTCCTGGCTCTGGGCTCAGAAATCATCCCCAGCAGACACAGGGGGACCATATGGGATGCTGGGATTCGAACCATAGTTCATCCTGGATCAGCTGCATGCAAGGCAAATGCCTTACCGCTGTGCTCTCTCTCCAGCCCCTTGTTTTTGTTTTTGTTTTAAACCAGAAGTGTCTTTGCTTCTTTGCTTTCCAAAAGAATAAAGACAGAGGCAGAAAGACAGCACGGAATTTAGGGTTTTTTGCCTTGAATGTAGCGAACAGACCCGGGTTCGATTCCCAGCATTCTATATGGCCCCCCAAGCCCTTCACGAGTAATTCCAACGTGCAGGTTCAGGAAATAGACCAGAGCATTGCCAAATAAAACAAAAAGAACAAAATCTAAGCCCAGTTGGTAATTCAAATTAAACGAATTTGAAGCTACTTGCCCATCACCTTACTGAAGAGCAAACAAATGGAAATGCCTATGTTGACTTACAGGAATTCAAATTTTTCAACATCCATGAGAGTAAAAATTTAAAACCTTTAATCATGGGGCTGGAGCAAAAGCACAGTGGCAGGGCATTTCCCTTGCATGAGACCAACCGGGTTCAGCCCCGGCATCCCATATGGTCCCTTGAGCCTGCCAGGAGTGATTTCTGAGCACATAGCCAGGAATAAACCCCTGAGCATCATGTGGTATGGCCCAAAAACCAGAAAAAGAAAAAAGAGAAAAACAACCATAAAATGAATCTAAAATAAAAATGTATCCTTACTTTGACTCTTTCTACAAACTAGGAAAATCAAGTCAATATTTTATTTTGTGTATAAATTCTGTATAAAATTCATAATTGTCATACTACTTAATAGCATCTTTAAGGAAATAGTTTTATGACTTTTTTCATAGTTGCTTTGGTAGAACATGATTAAATGTTTAAATTCTTTCCTAAGATCTATATTTCTTAGTTAAAATGCAAACTCAACTTTTAAAATTAATATATTATTAGCAATGATAATCATAGTGAGAGAAATAGAATGCCTGTCTCGGGTACGGCACAGCGATCGAGCGTTTGTCTTGCATGTGGCAGATTTACTTAAGATCAATCCCCCAGCGTCCCATATGGTTCCCCAAGCCAGGAGTGATTTATGAGCACATAGCCAGGAGTAACCCCTGAGTGTCACAGGGTGTGGCCCCAAAGCAATAAAAAACAGACATCTTCAATCGTATGTAGAAGGGGCCATAGAAATCCATTTAGAGAAATTGGAAATGCATGTACAAGGGATCACATATCAGTGTCACTGATGGAAGCTCTGAATTTAATATCCTCCATCACAGGGCCTCTCCCACCCCCAGAAGAGCAGGGCATGGCCATTGTAAAAAGTAAATAGATCAAAATTAAATGGTAGAGTATGATCGTCACAGGATGACTGATGGTAATAGTTGCAAAATAATATGAATGTGTATACATCCATTTAAATAAAATTGCAAATGTTATGTTATACAATTTTTGTCATAATAAGATGACAAATTGCTAAATCTACAGTGTCATGAAAGGATATTCATAACATAAAACTAAGGTGGGCAAGCAATTTCATTAAAAAGATAGAACTGGTTGGGACCGGAGAGATAGCATGGAGGTAAGGTGTTTGCCTTTCATGCAGAAGGTCGGTGGTTTGAATCCCGGCATCCCATATGGTCCCCCGAGCCTGCCAGGAGTGATTTCCGAGCATAGAGCCAGGTGTGACCCTGAGCGCTGCTGGGTGTGACCCAGAAACCAAAAGGGGGGGGGGGGAGAGAGAGAGAGAGAGAGAGAGAGAGAGAGAGAGAGAGAGAGAGAGAGAGAGAGAGAGAACTGGGCCAGCGATATAGTACAGTGGGAAAGCATTTGTCTTGCATGCGACCAACCCTGATTCAATCCCTAGCATTAAATATGGTGGCCCAGGGCCGAAGGCACAATGGTAAGGCATTTACTTTGCATGCAGCCAACACAGGACAAACCCCAGTTCAAATCCCGACATCCCATATGGTCCCCTGAGCCTGCCAGGAGCAACTTTTGCATGCAGAGCCAGGAGTAACCCCTGAGCACCAAAGGTGTGACCCCCCCCCCCAAAGTATGGTGGCCCAGTACTGCCAGGGGTGACCCCTGAGCATAAAGTCAGGAATGTCTCCTGACATTGCAAGGTGTAAACCTCCTCCCCCAAAAAGATAAAATCTGGGCCAGAGAGATGGTTCAGGGATTATTAACTTGCCTGGTTTGATACCAGGCACATCATGGTCCCCAAAGCATTGGTTGACTGCAAATTGTCAGGAGGCCCCCCCTACTAATAAGCACTGCTGGAAAATCCCATTACATGTAAAGTAACTTTATATATATATATATGTATATATATTATATATATATATAAAACTTTATATACAATGGGTGATAACCACTAAATAGATCTATATATACATAGATATAGAGAGACGTAGATATATACAGATAGATATAGATATATAATTGTATAATTATGCTACCACAATATATAATTATGTATTAATATTGCCCCTAGAATAGACTGCAGGGCAATTAATTTCTTATTTTCCACTCTTTCTTTTTTTTTTCAAGTTAGTTTTTTACTTTAATAACTTTTTCAATAAAAGTCATTCTTTCCCACCTCCCCACAAATAAACCTGTATTAAAGCAAAGTACAGATAAGTTTCTAACAATTAGTATATACATAGATGGTTGTAAAGGTTCTACACACATTTTAACACCCAAAAAGCTGTTGGATGATATAAAGATGCTGAATTTTCCACTCTTTCTATGTTTCCATAATAGCAAAAATTAATGTTCTGCCATATGCTTTTAAAAGTATGAGCAATGACAAAGAAGATTGCAAATGCCAACTATATATATATATATATATATATATATATATATATATATATACACACACAAACACACATACATAAATATTTTTTTTGTTTTTGAGCCACACCCGGCGGTGCTCAGGGGTTACTCCTGGCTGTCTGATCAGAAATAGCTCCTGGCAGGCACGGGGGACCATATGGGACACCGGGATTTGAACCAACCACCTTTGGTCCTGGATCGGCTGCTTGCAAGCCAAACGCCGCTGTGCTATCTCTCTGGGCTCGCCAACATATATATATATTTTGTTGTTGTTGTTGTTGTTGTTTGTTTGTTTGTTTTGGTTTGGTTATGGGACCACACCCGGCGATGCTCTGGGATCACTCCTGGCTGTCTGCTCAGAAATAGCTCCTGGCAGGCATGGGGGACCATATGGGACACCGGGATTCGAACCAACCACCTTTGGTCCTGGATCGGGATTTGAACCAACCACCTTTGGTCCTGAATCGGCTGCTTGCAAGGCAAATGCCACTGTGCTATCTCTCCGGGCCCCAACTTTATATATATTTTAAACTCCTGGCTATGCTGAAAAATCGCTCCTGGCTTGGGGAACCATATGGGACTCTGTGAGATCAAACCGCAGTCTGTCCTAGGTCAGTGGCATGCAAGGCAAACGCGCTACCGCTGTGCCACCACTCTGGCCCTGCACCATCTTTATTTTTATTTGTTTTATCTTGTTGGACCATATCAAGCAGCATTCAGGGGGGAAACCTGGGCTTCCTGCATGCAAAGCATGAATTCCAGCATGCTGAATATCTCCTTAGGCCCAGATGCAAGATTCTTTTTTTTTTTAATACTTCGCCAGTTTTATATAGTAAATAAAGATTGTGTTTTAAAACATATCCCTCGGGCCCGGAGAGATAGCACAGCGGCGTTTGTCTTGCAAGCAGCCGATCCAGGACCAAAGGTGGTTGGTTCAAATCCCGGTGTCCCATATGGTCCCCCGTGCCTGCCAGGAGCTATTTCTGAGCAGACAGCCAGGAGTAACCCCTGAGCACCGCCAGGTGTGGCCCAAAAACAAAAACAAAAAACATACCCTTCACCCCAAAAAACCCACATCTTAGGCTAAGGAGATAATACAGAGGTTAAGAAGCATGCAAAGTAGTTTCATGTTTTTTAATTTTTATATTTATTTAAGCATCATGATTACAAACAAGTTTGTAGTTGGGTTTCAGTTATAAAAATGAACACCTCCCCTTTACCAGTGTAACCTTCCCACTATCCATCTCCCTCCTCTCTCATCTCCTGCCTGTATTTGAGACAGGCAATTTATTTCTCTCACTCACTACCATTTGATAGTTGTTAGAGTAATTATTTCTCTAACAGCACTCATCACTCTTTGTAGTATGCTTCATATCATGGGCTGGTCCTTTCAGTCCTCGTCTCTATTGTTGCTGGGTATTATTACAATACTGTCTTTTATTTTTCTTAAATCCCACAAATGGGACTATTCTGTGTCTTTCTCTCTCCCTTTGGCTTATTTTATTCAGCATAATAGTTTTCATGTCCATCCATGTGTAGGAAAATTACGTGACTTCATTTTTCCTATTGGCTGCATAGCAATTCATTGTGTACATGTACCAGTTTCTTTAGCCGTTCATCTGTTGTCGTGCATCTGGGTTGTTTCCAGATTCTGGCTTATTGTAAATAGTGCTGCAATGAATATAGGTGTGCAAAAGCCTTTTTTTGTATTGTTTTTCTTTTGTGTTTGTGTATTTTTGTATTTTGTTTGTGTTCCTAGGGTATATTCCTAGGAGAGGTATAGCTGGATCATATGGGACCTCAATTTCCAGTTTTTTTTGTTTTTGTTTTTTTTTTTGGTTTTTGGGTCATACCCGGCAGTGCTCAGGGGTTACTCCTGGCTCCATGCTCAGAAATCGCTCCTGTCAAGCTCAGGGGACCATATGGGATGCCGAGATTTGAACCAATGACCTTGTGCATGAAAGGCAAATGCCTTACCTCCATGCTATCTCTCCGGCCCCAATTTCCAGTTTTTTGAGGAATGTCCATATTGTTTTCCATAAAGGCTAGACTAGATGGCATTCCCACCAGCAGTGAATGAGAGTTCTCTTCTTCCCACATCCCTATCAGCAGATTGTTTTTGTTTGGTTTTGGGCCACACCTGGTGACGCTCAGAAATTGCTTCTGGCTTGAGGGATGATATGGGACACTGGGGGATCGAATCGAGGTCTGTCCTGGTTCAGTTGTGTGCAAGGCAACACCCTACTGCTGCCTCTCTCTGGGCCCATGACTGTTCTTGTTTTTTTTTGTGTGTGATATGTGCCAGTCTCTGTGGCGTGAGATAGTACCTCATCATTGTTTTGATTTGCATTTCCCTGACAATTAGTGATGTGGAGCATTTTTCATGTGCCTTTTGGCCATTTGTATTTCTTCTTTGAGGAAATGTCTTTCATTTTTTCTCCCCATTTTTGATGGGGTTGGATGTCTTTTTCTTGTTAAGTTCTGTCAGTACCTAGTAAATCTTCGCTATTAGCCCCTTATCTGATGGGTTTTGGCTGAATAGTTTCTCCCATTCTCTGAGTGGCCCATGTATCCTAGTCACTATTTCCTTTGAGGTGCAGAAGCTTGTCAGTTTAATATAGTCCCATTTGTTTATCTCTGCTTCCACTTGTTTGAATAGTGCTGCTTCCTCCTTGAAGATGCTGTTAGTCTCCATGTTATGGAGAATTTTGCCTACATGTTCTTAGAAGAGGTAGAATAAAATAGAGCAGTTGTAGATGATGAGATTGTGGTAAATAAAGTCAGAAAGATAGACTTTTACCAGTACCGAACCATGAATAGGGAGAAAGGATGGAATGTTCCTGGGTTAGGGTAGATTGTTTCAGCAAATCACTTTTCCAGTTCAGACCCCCCCTCCAAGAAACTAAAGAAAAATGGGGGCAGGAGAGAATCCTACAACTAGTTTTCCAGTGATAGGTCAATTGGAATGTGATGGTGACCTTCACTCAAAGGAGCCATGCAAGTCTCCTTTGAATGCCCAGCACTGATTCACTGCCTTCATTGAGAGGAGTCCTACAGAATCACATCCATGGAACAGAAAGTCCGAAGTCTCAAATTTGGATTAAGTTGATCTTGAATTGATGTGTCTGGAGGTGCCTCCTTTCCTCTGCAGGTAGGGTACTTTGCTTGCACAATCTGACTGGGTTTATCTCCAGCATCCCATATGGTCCCCAATCCCCCAGAAATCACTACACTCCTGAATACTGCCGAGTGTGGCCAAACACAACTAAAACAAAACAAAAAGAATGCAACCTTTTGGGAACTTGATATTCTACTTTCTCTAAAGTTTAGACTAAGGTAGTTCAAATTCATGCCTCAACACTTTAGAGGAAGGTGCTTAAGAAAGCAATGGGAGGGTCTGGAGAGAATAGCATGGTGGTAAGGTGTTTGCCTTGCATGCAGGTCGGTGGTTCGAATTCCGGCACCCCATATGGTCCCCTGAGCCTACCAGGAGCGATTTCTGAGTGTAGAGCCAGCACCCTGAGTGCTGCTGGGTGTAACCCAAAAAAAAAAAAAAAAAGCAATGGGAATGCAAGAGAACCTCTAGGGAGCCTGGCACAGACAGTCCAGTGTAGGAAATGCAGGTAAATAGACCCGAGAAACATGAAGCCATTCAGAACAGGAACTATGTTCACTGATGTTCCAGTGAAAGGCATAGCGTATTCAGTCCACCTCAAGGGGGCTGTCATGGTGATAATCCACCAAAGGGTCAAATCACAACTGGCACTCACCATTGCTGAGGTCTTCTTGAGTCCAGGGTTCAAGTCAGTCCAAGGTTCGGGTGCCAGTTGTTGGACACTGTCAAATAGTTCAATGGATTTATCAACAGAAATGACACCAAAGAAGATGTCTTTGTTCACTGGACAGCTATTAAGAGAAACAATCGCAGGAAGTTTCTGTGTAGCGGTGGAGATGGGGAGACTGTGGAGTTTGAAGTTGTGAAAGGAGAGGGGACCAAAATCTGCTAAGGTAGCAGACATGTTCCCAATCGACATGGGTTTGCTCAATTTATGCCCCAGCCTCACTCAGCTATCACACAACATATCATGGCAGAGGTCCATTCAGGTGAGACAGAAGCAGGCAGTGAAGGGGAAAGAGTTGAAGACTCTGGACAGTGTCCCAGACACCACCACCATCTTTCCTCTACTAAAGGCACCTTTTGCAAGGACTTCAGACTCCTAACTTTCAGGAGTTTTTGAGGAGACCCCAGCAGCCTAACACATAAGGTGAAGACTGAGATGTAGGATCCAAGACCAGCTGAAGACCAACAAACGAGAAGCTGCTTTCAGAACTTCCTGCACCTGGGTTACATGCGAAAAATTAACTTTATGCTAGGCTAATCTCTTGACCCTATTTTCATTGGTCACTATATTTCTGGTTAAATTGTGTTTTCTCTGTATGGATTTTACTGCCTTGCACACAGCCAACCCAGGACAGATGGTGGTCCGAACCCTGGCATCCCATATGGTCCCCCAAGTCTGCCAGGGATGATTTCTGAGCAGAGCCAGGAGTAACTAACGCGAGTGCCACTAGGTGTGGCCAAACAAAATCAACAAAACAAAACCAAACAAAAAAATAACTAATCACCATGATTCTGCTATGGAGAATAAAAGAACAAAAAAATTAAACAATTCAGGGGCCAGAGCGACAGCACAGCAGTAGGGCATACACCTTGTACGCAGCCAATCTAGGAATGGACCTTGGTTCCACCCCCTGGCATCCCATATGGTCCCAGAAGGGATTTCTGAGTGCATATCTGGGGTAACCCCTGAGCATCACAGGGTGTGGCCCAAAAAAAAAAAAAAGAGAGAGAGAGAGAGAACAATGGATTTTTTAAAAATTTTTATTGTGACCAAAGTGATTTACAAATCTTTCACAGTAATATTTGCGGTACATAGTGGCATTGAATCAGGGTATTCCCACCACGTGTTGTCCTCCTTCCACCCCAATTGCCAAAATCCCCTTCCTTTGCCCCCCAGAATGCTATGGTCATTGATCCCCTGTGTATAGCTTGTTGAAGATTGGCTATCAATTCTGTTGTCTTTGACTTTGGGTTTGGTGTTTAAGTCTGATCCTTTTTTCTACTCAATGTTCATATGACTGTTTGGTTCTGGTACCATCTATTTTCCCCCCTCAATTTACGAGGCAGAACAAGATGATTCAAGTTATATGGTTCTGTTTGAAAAAAAAGAAAAAACAAACAAAAACACCAGGGGAATTCTGTCTAGAGGTTATAAATATCAATTTAAAAAGAAGGGAAAAAAAGAAGAAAAACATAACAAAAAATAGAAAAAAAACCAACAACAACCTACAACAAAAACAAAATAAACAAAACAGAAAAGAAACAAAAATCAAACGCCAAAACTAGCAACTACAAAAAAAGCACCAAAGCAACAAATACAATAGCCAAACAATAACCAAGAGAACAAAAGAAAAAACATTAAAAAATAAAAATGGACAGAGGACAGACTGGAAATGGTCTAAAGGGACAAACAGACCATGGTTCGAATACCAACATCCCCTATGGTCCCCCGAGCCTGGCAGGAGTGACTTCTGAGTGCAGAACCAGGAGGAACCCCAGAGCGCAGCTGGTGTGACCCCTTAACAAAAGACCAAAAAAACAAACAAACAAACAAACAAAAAACAAAACCCACTCTCCCTGAGACCGGAGAGATAGCATAGAGGTAAGGCATTTTGCCTTGCATGCAGAAGATGGTGACTCGAATCCTGGCATTCCATATGGTCCCCCGAGCCTGCCTGGAGCAAGGACTGGTGTGGCAAGTTTTTTTTTTTTGCATAGGCATAGTAAATATTGGGGAAATTAGAAAGGAAATTCCTTTGGCCTAAAAGATACAGGGTTTCTCTGCCTTTGAAAGATACTGTCATGGGAGTAACTACAGGCTCTGTACACGCTCCTTTTCACATCCCAAGGAATTTTTATGGTGCCAGGAAACTTTCCACTCAGTGTGGATGGTAGAATCAGGCCTCTAACTTGAGATCTTGGTATTTGCACAAGTTGTAGAATGAAGCCTAGGACAGCGTCTTTCTTTATGGTTCTAGCAGTTCTGTTCCATCACTATGAACAATTGAAATTTTAAAATATTTCCTTTGACAAAATTCTGTTTCTTAGAACCATGAGTAGGGCCTTTGTTTTGCACACAGCCAACCCAGGTTCAATCTCTGGCTTCCCACTTGTCCCCCAAACGGCCAGGAGTAATTTCTGAGTGCAGAGCCAGGAGTAACCCGAGTGCTGCGGGGTGTGGCCCAAAAAAACAAACAAAACCCCAAAGCAAACAAAAAACTGGGTTTCTTTTTTTGAGAGGGAGGGGGTGGGTCACACTCAGCAGCACTCAGGAGTTACTACTGGCTCAATTCTCAGAAATCACTCCTGGCGGGCCCGGAGAGATAGCACAGTGGCGTTTGCCTTGCAAGCAGCCGATCCAGGACCAAAGGTGGTTGGTTCGAATCCCGGTGTCCCATATGGTCCCCCGTGCCTGCCAGGAGCTATTTCTGAGCAGATAGCCAGGAGTAACCCCTGAGCACTGCCGGGTGTGGCCCAAAAAAACCAAAAAAAAAAAAAAAAAGAAATCACTCCTGGCAGGCTCAGGGGACTATATGGGATGCCGGGATTCAAACCACCGTCCTTCTGCATGCAAGGCAAATGACCTACCTCCATGCTATCTCTCTGGCCCCAAAATTGTGTTTTTTTTTTGTTTTTGTTTTTGGGTCACACCCGGCAGTGCTCAGGGATTACTCCTGGCTGTCTGCTCAGAAATAGCTCCTGGCAGGCACGGGGGACCATATGGGACACCGGGATTCAAACCAACCACCTTTGGTCCTGGATCGGCTGCTTGCAAGGCAAACACCACTGTGCTATCTCTCCGGGCCCAAAATTGTGTTTCTTGATCTCTACAATTTGCAGTATTTTCTTATTCAATGTTTTTCTAAGCTGAAACAATGCAATGTCTCCTTGTACAAAGTTAATGCTATTTAAAAAAGGGAGACTCACAATGTTCTAGGACACATCTTTAATTTTATTACAAAACCATTCTTTTGGCATTAGTTGGTTACAGTGATAGCAAAATATTATAAGTGTGGCATAGCAGCTCTAATATCACAAATGCATTCCCTGCTTGCTTAACCCAAAATCAAGTCACCCACATCCATACAAGTTACCTTCAATCATGATTGCTGCAAGTCCTGAGGGAGAAGGTGACACTAAAGGATTAGAATAAATGTTGATAAGACTACAAAATTATCTTTCTTTATGGGACTTTTTGATTTTCTCCCTCCCATACCCTCACTCCCCAGAAGTATTCTGCTTTAAAAGAATCAAGTTACATAGAACTAGTCTGAAGAGCAGCAGCACCTAAGGAACATCACACTTAGTTCTTGTTAAAAAGCAATGACTTCTGTAATGCATGTTTTATCCCAGAAGGGAATGACCATCCTAGTTTTAAACTCTTGCATTAGAGTCTTTAAAAAAAAAAAGCATTCCATCAAATTCTTCTGGATGGTGTTATTGCTGCGTATTTGTTGAAGGCTTGCTTTCTGTGCTGTGTTTGCTTTGAAGGGATCTTCCAATATATTTCCAATATTCCTTTCTTATAGTGTCCTTTTCTTTCGCTAGAATTTCACATAACTGCAAAATGAAAAGCAAAAATCACTGAAGAAAATTTGTTATTCAACTTGGTAAATCTCTTTTGTATCAGTATTGGCAATATAGTGGTTAGCACAGCTGACTTCTAGTACACAGACTAAAATCATATTCAAATGAGATATAATACTATTGCCACATATAATGAGGGCATTGATTAGTGATGTAGGTATTGTCCTGGAAGAGCCCTAACTGGCTTCTGGTACCCTTGAAGGTAATTGTTGTTTGTTAATCTTTTGGGCTACCTAGCTGTTTTGGGGACTTACTCCTCCCTCTGTGCTCAGGGAGCCATATGTGATGCGGGGACTGAACAGTTTGGCCATCTGCTGCACTATGTCTATTGTCCTTTTAGCTGACCCTTGAAGCACAAGGACAGATAAGCCTACTGAACATTTAGAAATTAAAAAGCAGTTCTATCGCATTGTTTTTTGTAGGAACTGCTTTGCAGAAGTAGTAACTATGCTACACACTATATTTGGTTGTTTGTGGAGGGAGGCACACCATTCAGTTCTTGGAGAGAGAGAACCTACTCTCAGCTTACTGCTCAGGGAACCATGACGTAGTAGAGATCAAACTTGGGGCTTCTGTATGGTAAACCATAAGCTTTTGGGGGAGAGAGTTTGGGGCTTCTGTATGTAAACCATAAGCTTTTGGGGGAGGGAGTGTTTGAGTCACATCCAGCGCACTCAGGGGTTACTCCTGGCTCTAGGGGCTGGAGAGATAGCATGGAGGTAAAGTGTTTGCCTTGCATGCAGAAGGTCGGTGGTTCGAATCCCGGCATCCCATATGGTTCCCTGAGCCTGCCAGGAGCTATTTCTGAGCATAGAGCCAGGAGGAACCCCTGAGCGCTGCCAGGTGTGACCCCCCCCCCCAAAAAAAAAAAAAAAAAAAGAAAAGACATTACTCCCCGAACCACCGTCCTTCTGCATGCAAGGCATGCTATCTCTCCGGCCCCATGAGCTCTAGTACTTTTGAGTAATCTCCCCAGCCTGATGTTAGTTTTGTCAGGGAAGACTAATTAGCAGAAATGAATTCAACCTACCCCTTTGTACCCCCTTTCCTACTTGCCTTTTACATTTTTAAAGGGCCAAGAATCCAAGACCTGGGGCCGGGCGGTGGCGCTGGAGGTAAGGTGCCTGCCTTGCCTGCACTAGCCTAGGACGGACCGCGGTTCGATCCCCCGGCGTCCCATATGGTCCCCCAAGAAGCCAGGAGCAACTTCTGAGCACAAAGCCAGGAGTAACCCCTGAGCGTCACAGGGTGTGGCCCCCCCCCCCCAAAAAAAAAAAAAAAAAAAAAGAATCCAAGACCTGCCATAAACTGTTTTAGAAGGAATGCAGAGAACACCCAAGAAACCAGATCACATCTAGACCCTTTCCAATCCTGTGTAAACCTGTTTTTCAAGCAAAAATACAGAATTGTCAAGCCTCACCCCAACTTGTATGTCTCTGAAACAGAGTACGGATATGCAGATCTGAGCACTGTCCCTGCTTTCCTTGTACTGCAATACTTGACTGCAATAAAGCCTTTCCCTTCTAGCATGGTATTTGGCTTTTTGGGACTCTAGGCAGTGAGCTTCCATTTCACTGTATTAGAAAGAGGCATGAATTAGTAGCAAAGAGGAGACCTAATTTTAATATATCAAAAAGAAAACCACTTTACCAGCTTACCTCTAGTGCTTTATTAAGAATGTCCTCCTTGTTGTCACACTGGTTTTCTAGCATGTCTTCATAGATATCCACAAGAAAGGCAATTAAATAGGGGGAACTGTGACTTGGTTGTAAATCAAGTAATTGATTTAATAAATTGGGATATTTGGAAAGACCAAGATCCTGCAAAATGCTAAAAAAAAAAAAAATTAAAACTACTCTGAGAACAAAAGAAGATCAAAAGAAATTAACCTCTATAAGCAAGAAAAGAGACTTGCTCAGTTGTGACTCCCCCCGCAAAAAAAAAAAAAAAAGATACTTGCTCTAAACGAGCGATTTAAGTAAAAACTTCAAATTATATACATTTTATCACAGATATTACAAGTGTACGAAGATAAGTAAATAAGTAAATAATGAAGACTAAAAGTGGTCATTGTGCAGTTCAAATTGTTAAAGTTAAAACCAAAAATTAGGGGCCGGGAAGGTGGCGCTAGAGGTAAGGTGTCTGCCTTACAAGCGCTAGCCAAGGAACGGACCGCGGTTCGATCCCCCGGCGTCCCATATGGTCCCCCCAAGCCAGGGGCGATTTCTGAGCACATAGCCAGGAGTAACCCCTGAGTGTCAAACGGGTGTGGCCCAAAAAAACCAAAAAAAAAAAAAAAATTAACCTCTTTTAAAAACAGATATCCTGAGATGGTTCCTTCTCCCCTTAAGCACTGCAATTATTATAGACCCCAAATTCCTCATACATCTCTAAATGTGACTGTACTTTGTGATATTTGAGCTTTTGAAATTCACAAGGAGTCATGTCAGCAATATAATACAATATTTTCAATAAGAATTCATAAATATATCAAATATATCTAGGATTAATAAACATTAAAAGTCTTGATTTTTATAACTTTTTTTGGGGGGGAGGGGTTTGGATCACACCCGGCAGCGCTCAGGGGTTACTCCTGGCTCTACACTCAGAAATTGCTCTGGTAGGCTCGAGGGACCATATGGAATGCCAGGATTCGAACCACTGATCTTCTGCATGCAAAGCAAATGCCTTACTTCCATGCTATCTCTTCGGCCCCTGATTTTTATAACTTTTTTTTTGGTTTTTGGGTCACACCCGGCAGTGCTCAGGGGTTATTCCTGGCTCCAGGCTCAGAAATTGCTCCTGGTGGGGCCGGAGAGATAGCATGGAGGTAAGGCGTTTGCCTTTCATGCAGGAGGTCATCGGTTCGAATCCCGGCGTCCCATATGGTCCCCCGTGCCTGCCAGGAGCAATTTCTGAGCCTGGATCCAGGAATAACCCCTGAGCACTACCGGGTGTGACCCAAAAACTACAAAAAAAAAAAAAAAAAAAAAAAAAAGAAATTGCTCCTGGCAGGCATGGGGGACTATATGGGGCGCCGGGATTCGAACCGATGACCTCCTGCATGAAGGGCAAACACCTTACCTCCATGCTATCTCTCCGGCCCCGATTTTTATAACTTTTAAAGTCCTTTATTTAAACTGATTTACAGGACTGCTAATGAATGTTTCAGACATGAATGTTCCAACTCCTTCTCACTACCAGTATCAAATGTTCCTCCACCAAATGTCCTACGGTTTCCCCCTATTTCTACATTCCACCTCCTTAACAAACTCTTTTTCTTGGGGCAGAAGGAAGTCCACACCTAGTGATGCTCTGGGGTTCCTCCTGGCTCAGCACTCAGCACTCCTGGCTGTGCCTGGGGGACTATATAAGATGCCAGGAATTGAATCAGGTTGGTAACTTGCCTGGGGGACTATATGAGATGCCAGGGATTGAATCAGGTTGGCAGCTTAAAAAACAAGTGCTTTATATGCTGTACAACAGCTCAGGCTTTCACATTCATTTCTTAATTATAGTTAGGATACATATTTATAATAGTGCTGACTCTTTTAAGTTCTGATGTATATAGTTAGCTCACCTCTACATCACCAAATTTCTAATCTTAAACTCCTAGTCCAATGAAAAGGGAAAAACACTTTAGTATCCTTTTGGAATTCAATTAGGGACATATTCCATAATGCATATAACCAGGCAGATTTATTTTTACAGAAAAAAAAAAAAAAGAAAACCAACAATTACCCTTTCAAATAGTTCCATGCACTTTCATTATGTGGTACTAGTTTGATCATTTCCAGAGTGTACCTGTATGAAAAAGATCACATACATATGTGTAATTTTAAGAGAGTAATTAAATTAATTAGAAACATTATAATAAGATTGTGATATAGCTTGAACATGTGTTTCATTTCTCTCCCCTAGAGGGCTTGATATTTTTCTAGGTCATAACAAAAACAAAGAATTCCTTGATTCTACATTTATCAATTAGCACAGGGAGAGAGGGGGCCACGCCCATTGATCCTCAACCAGGTAGATCATCAGTTACCAGCTTAGGAACGTATTAGGTGCTAGTTCAGCCTTGAGGTGTCAGGGTCCTCCTTTCTCAGGGCTACTTTGGCCATGCTTGGGCCCACCACATACCCTGTGATGCTCTAGAAGTCATTTGGTGCTTGGGATTAAACTCCTGTACTGAATCTCCATACCAAAAACAAAGTGTTTTTTTTTCTAATAAATGAATAAATGAAGGATATTACTAACTGCACTTCTCTTTCCAAAATAGCATGATCACTGTAGCCAGTAGTGTTAGAGATTACGAAGTATCTTTGGTTCCAGACTGAATTATTTCTCACATCCTCTTTGAGAAGTTGGTCTACGTATTGCAGCTCATTATTCCAAAGCTTAAATTCCTGGGAGAAAACATAAAATAAAGCATACAATTAAATGTTCTGTTGTTTGTAAGGCAATAAAAATAAAATGTTACAAAAGATAAACGAGTAGAATTTAAAACATCACATATGTGCAAGAAACTTGTAATTTCAAGTAAAAAAGAGAGAGTTTTTTGAAAAAGCACAGGCCAAGTGAAAAATGTGACGATTCACTACTATTGTCTTGAAAAAATTTAAATACTAAAAGACATGTTTACATTATCTGGCCTAAGATCTAGTCTAGAAAAATTAAAAACAAAATAAATAATATTTATGCACAGAAAAATTCAGAAATAAGATAATTATATGCAGTATATACATTTAATATGATTTGATAGTAAAACATATGAAGTATATATATGAAAAAATGATTCTATAAAGAAAAATAGTAAACTCAATTGGATTAGATACATTATAAAGGGTTTTATTTTGTTTGTTTTTGGGCCACACCCGGTGACACTAAGGGGTTACTCCTGGTTATGCACTCAGAAATCGCTCCTGGCATGGGGGACCATATGGGACGCTGGGATCAAACCACGGTCTGTCCTAGGCTAGCACGCACAAGGCAGATGCCTTACTGCTTGCGCCACCACTCTGGCCCCATAAAGTTTTTTATTTTTTAAATAGTGACACTCCTGGAGATGACTTGCTTGTTCAGTGATCACCTACATGCTGGATATGTATTCTAAACTGAACTATCTCCTTGGCCCTATAAAGCTGCTTTATGTATTTTTAATTCTTAAACATTTCTTAAATTTAAGATGAGAAACAAAGAGACAATTTGAAAATGGAGCAGAATGATCAAACTTACAAATATGTGCTGTAAAAACTGTAGAATGCGGGGGCCGGGAAGGTGGCGCTAGAGGTAAGGTGTCTACCTTACAAGTGCTAGCCAAGGAACGGACCGCGGTTCGATCCCCCGGCGTCCCATATGGTCCCCCCAAGCCAGGGGCGATTTCTGAGCACATAGCCAGGAGTAATCCCTGAGCGTCAAACGGGTGTGGCCCAAAAACCAAAAAAAAAAAAAACAAAAAAAAAACAAAACTGTAGAATGCTATGAAAAACCTAACAAAGTTATAATTCTCTTTTTGTTGTTACTTTGTTTTTGTACCATAGTTGGCAATACTCAGATTACTCCTGGCTTTGCACTTAATAAATGTTCCTGGTGGTACTAGGGGAACCATAGAGGATGCCTGCAATCAAACTCAGGTCAACCTCATACTAGGCTATACCTATCATCCTACCTGATGTCCTATCACTCTGGCCCCACAGTTCTAATTAATCTTTCAAAAGTAGAATTTCATAAAATCTGAAAATACTAAATCCTTTTAGGAAAAAAAAAACCTATCAAGTTTGGAAATGAATCAATTTTTTAGTAGGAAAATATTTTTGTTGAAATGCTCTTCGTATAATGAATGCAAGGAGTAGCAATCACTAAAAAACATTCAAAGGAAACAATGCTAGAATTGTTAACTTGAAAATATAAATGCCTAGAGTGGGAGTTATAACTATTTTCTTCTAGACAGGATTTAGAACAAATTTGTTTTATTTTGTCTTGTTCTGTTTTGGATCAACCTGGCAGAGCACAGCATGTTTACTCCTGGCTTTGCACTCAGGAATTATTCCTGGATGGGTACCACCCAAGGACCATATGGAAGGTCAGGGATCAAACTTGGGTGTGCCGTTTGCAAGCAAGCACCCTACCCACTGTACTATCTCTCTGGCCCCTCAAACAAAATTTTTCACAAGTAGGCAGAAATAAAATAGGAATATAAAATATAAAAATATTTTATACATGACCACCAACTACAGAAGACGGATTAAAACGACACGGGGGCCCGGAGAGATAGCACAGCGGCGTTAGCCTTGCAAGCAGCCGATTCAGGACCAAAGGTGGTTGGTTCAAATCCCGGTATCCCATATGGTCCCCTGTGCCTGCCAGGAGCTATTTCTGAGCAGACAGCCAGGAGTAACCCCTGAGCACTGCCGGGTGTGGCCCAAAAACCAAAAACGACACGGAAGGAACAGAGCTCCTAGAACCACAAAGAAAGGCTTCATCATAAGCTCCACTCCTTGACCTGTACACTACCAAGATCTCTAGATACAGAGGTCTGATTTTATCACCCATGACAAAGCAGAAGTCTTCCATACACCACAAAAGCGCCGAGGTGAGAGTAAATGTCTACAGTCAACCCCATGATACTATACTTCAAGGGTGGAGAGACCCTGTATCTCCTAGGCCAAGGGACTTCCCTCTCTAATGCCCTCAATTTTTACTATGTTTATGCAGGGAAAAAAAAAAAAAACAACAGGGAGGGAGCACAAAATAGTTTTTTTTTAAATCTATTTTTTTATTTTTATTTTTTATCTTTTTTGACTTCTTTGTTTTGGTGTTGATGTCCCCAATCTTATTTTATGTTATTTTCTCTTTCTCTTTCTTTTTGCGCTCTGGCATGGTTTTATTTCAGGACTGAGACTATTAAGTGGTGCTTGCCTTTAGTGCTGTAGTGCTCACTGGATATTTTATTCTATATTTCTTTTTGTTTCGTTGTGATATTTTAATTTCTTTTTTCCTGTCCTCTCTCAAACTGAGGTTGAGAGCCTCTAGAAGGACGACACCTGTTTTCAGCCTATTTGATTTGTACCCCACTTTATTGCTTTTTCTTTCTTCAAACAAAACCACGTAACTTGAACGATCTAGTTCCGCCTCTCAAACAGAGGGGGAAAAAGGGAGGGTACCAGGACCAACCAGATATATGATCACTATGTAGTAAGCTAGACACTTATTCTAGCAGCCCGGGAGGTGAGGGTGGGGAATATGGGATGCAGGATGGGAACAGGGGTGGAGGGGGGGCAAGTTTGGTGATAGGAATTCCCCTAATTCAATGTTAATATGTACCTAAAATACTACTGTAAAAGATATGTAAGCCAATATGGTCAAAATAAAAATTATAAAAATAAATAAAAGAAGGGGCCGGCAAGGTGGCGCTAGAGGTAAGGTGTCTGCCTTGCCAGTGCTAGCTAGGACGGACCGAAGTTCGATCCCCCGGCGTCCCAAATGGTACCCCAAGCCAGGAGCGACTTTTTTTTGTTTTGTTTTGTTTTTGGGCTACACCCGGCGGTGCTCAGGGGTTACTCCTGGCTGTCTGCTCAGAAATAGCTCCTGGCAGGCACGGGGGACCATATGGGACACCGGGATTCGAACCAACCACCTTTGGTCCTGGATCAGCTGCTTGCAAGGCAAACGCTCTCCGGGCCCCAGGAGCGACTTCTGAGCGCATAGCCAGGAGTAACCCCTGAGCGTCACCGGGTGTGGCCCAAAAACCAAAAAAAAAAAAAAAAATTATATATGTATTAATATGTAATACTGTAAAATAATATTTTAGTTTATACGTGTGAAAACACTAAAGTATGCAGTATGATCTTGTTAATTAAAATAAATTATATTGAAAATGTTTGACTTCTTTTTCTTGACTTTCTCATCATTTTTTTTTATTTGGGGGTCATATCTGGCATGCTCAGGACTTACTGCAGGCTTTGTGCTTAGAGATCACTCCTGATTGTGCACGAGGGACTATGTGCAGTACACTGACCAAACCCAAAACAGTTGCACAGCATTGTAAGATGGTAAGATATAGTATCTTATGTGCTGTAATATCTGACTCCAGAGCTTTTTCTAATCAATATATTAGTAAATATCAGATGGGATATAAAATCAAGCTAAAAAGTTAGTAATAATTTCAAATTACTGATCCTAACATATCCACATAGAGGTTAACCAACAAGAAGGGCTCAAGATAATTTTCTCAGTAATAGTTTTTTCGGGGTGGGGGGGTGGGGAGTTGGGGGTTTGGGGGGTGGTGGTGGTGGGGGGGGTGGTGTGTGTTCATACAGGAAGCTGGGTGATTCACGGGGGATCACTCTTGGCAATGCTAACGAGCTAAAGAGAGTACATGTGGTTGAAGAGACTAAACTAGGGTTAGCCACATGAAAGGTAAATGCCATAAACACTTCTAATAATTTTCCAGACCCCAATTTATTTATTTATTTTGGGGGGGCTGTATTCAGAGCTTATCCTGGGTTTTCTCTCAGGGATCACTCTTGGATAGTTCAGAGGAACATATCTGGTACCAGGGATCAAACCAAGGTTGATGGCGTGCCAGGCAAGAGTTCTACTGTGCTTAATGTCTGTTTTTCTATTTAGAAGTATACGTACAACTTAATAAGCAATTTCAATTAATTTTGCTAAAAAAAAAAAAAAAACGAAAAGGAAGAAAGTCCAAGATACACATTAATCTGCAGTCACCTGTATCTGGCTACCATGGCACAAAACTTCTCTTCCTTTAATTTAAAAGGACTCTAGAACCTCTTCTGTCTCTCTTCTTTCATATTTCCTAAATAGAGATATTTACTCCAATACAAAGGGAAAATAAGGGGCCGGAGTGGTGGCGCAGGGCCTAAGGTGTCTGCCTTACACGTTTTAGCCCAGGACAGACCTCGGTTCGATCCCCCAGTGTCCCATAAGGTCATCCCCAAGTCAGGAGTGATTTCTGACTGCATAGCCAGGAATAAACCCTGAGGGTCAAACAGGTGTGGCCTAAAAAACCAAACAAAAAAAGGAAAAATAAATTTTAAAACTTGCAAACACTGTAATGAGAAAGGGCAATACCTGAATAACCCACTGTCGATGTTGCCAGGCATGATAATTCTTTGCATCCTGATTTAGAATATCAGCAATAAATTCAAGCTCCTGAGATGGATCTTTTAGCCATTCCACTAATACACGTCTATGATGCCTAAAGGAAGAAGGGAGATGGGTTTGTGTTATTATACTCAAGAACTAAAGTATCCGCTGCCACGCCATGACATAAGGCACCGCCAGATGTATCCTCTATGGATTTTCCTTGAGCAGTGAGCTGTTAAACCCCCAAGAAATATTTTAGCTAGCAAGCCCATTGGTGGATGTTAATTATACCCCTTACGTGGGTTACTGGCAGTATTTCTGAAATTCATGACATGATAGAGATTACAATTTCTTATTATTTGGCACATTCTCTCCCTTATAAAAAATTACAGGCCGAAATAGGGTTTCTATCAATTCCTTTTCCCAGAGGAATTTCCGCACCAAATAATAAGACAGGCTTGATTTCTTTCTGTCAGTCTACTTACTTCGAAAGGTCAAGTCAAAACATAGCATCTTAAAGACAATGTCTTCTCTCCTGGTCTTTGAACACCATAGCAGGATGGCTTTGCCTCAGGGACTTTCCCTGTCATTTTGCATACCTGCTAACAAACAGGTTTGGCCAGTGTAGAATTAGGCTATTTACTAGGTATAATTCTGTACCCCTTTCATATAAGTTTTATCTCTTTCTATAACCAGACCAGAGGAAGTTGGTCTTAGCCCCTAGCTAGAAAACTATTCTCTTAGGTTAAGGATATTTGTTATTAGGAAGGAAACCAGGATTCTTGCAATCCCTTAATTTACATCAGTAATGACACCTAGGGCCAGGAACTACTTTTTTTTTTTTTTTTTTTTGGTTTGGTTTTTTGTTTTTGGATCACAATGCAACGCTCAGGGGTTACTCCCAGCTCTACGCTCAGAAATCATTCCTGGCAGGCTCGGGGATCCATATGGGATGCCGGGATTCGAACCACCGTACTTTTGCATGCAAGGCAAATGCCCCACCTCCATGCTATCTCTCCGGCCCCCATGGAACTACTTTGATATGTAAGAATTTATCCTCTGGCTCCTAACTGAACTCTATTCTATTCTAAGATTACAAACCACCTAAAGCAATGTGTATTTGTTTTAAAATCAAACAATGTACATGGATAGATCCTGTACTTTGAAAAGAAACAAATGTGGGCCTTCCTTTCATGATCTGACTGTCCCTTTACCCTTTATATAGTCCCAGCATGTATATTAAAATTGTCTCACATCTATGCCAGAAGATGTGGGTCCCCATATACAATATTTTGTGTGTGGTTATCATTTATTTCATATATTGCCACCCATGCAACCCACTCTCCCTGATTCACTGAAATCCTACTGGCGCTATAGGACAGAAGCCGCCTACAGCAATTAGCCATGTGTTTTATTAACTGATGTGGAACAGACACCCAGGAACAAATACTTAACTCAGGACCGAAGAGAAAGTACATCAAGTATGGTACTTGTCTTACACATGGTTGACCCAGGTTCAATCCTTGGCACCCCATATGGTTCCTCAATCCTGCCAGAATCACTGTCAGGAGCTCTCAGGAGTGATCCCTGAGTGCAGTCCGAAGTGAACCTAAGTACCAGTGGGTATAACCCCCGTTCCCTCAAAACAAACAACAAACAAACAAAACACACCAAAACCAATCAAATAAACAAAAACCCCAAATACTTCATTTCCTAAATTCAAGCTATACTGGAGAAAAAAAGGAACATCATCAGAAAACATTTCAAATCCTTAATAATTTTAACAGAGAATTAAAATTAGATACTTAGAGCTTAAAAAGTTGAATCTAGGGGCCAGGGAGATAGCACATCAGTAAGGCATTTGTTTGCCTTGCATGCGGAAGGACAGTGGTTCGAATCTCAGCATCCCGTATGGTTCCCCAAGTCTGCTGGGGGCGATTTCTGAGTGTAGAGCCAGAAGTTAACTCCTGGGTGCTGTCAGGTGTGACTCAAAACAAACTCCCCACCCTCCAAAAAAACCAAAACCCTATTAGTAACAGTTTTGTAAACCACAGTGACAAAAAAAAAAAGTTGAAAAGTTTAAAAGTTTAAAATCACCTATTGTTATGAAAACAAAATACCAGGAGCCGGAGAGATGGCATGGAGGTGGGGCATTTGCCTTACATGCAGAAGGATGTGGTTCGAATCCCGGCATCCCATATGGTTCCCCAAGCCTGCCAGGAGCGATTTCTGAGCATAGAGCCAGGAGTAACCCCAGAACACTATTGGGTGTGACCCAAAAAACAAAAGAAAACAAACAAAAAACAGAATACCAAAGTCACCCCAGAGTGTGGTATATTTTGAATTGACTTATTGACTGTTACTTATTATTATAAACAAAGTGGTACAAATATTGCAAATTCTGTTAAAATGAACAGTCTTTTTGTAACCAGAGGCATGATAAAATAGTATCACATTATGACATCTAGCAATGTTTCAAAATTCTTTGATAGAATTTTATTGTTGTCAGATTATGGTACTTTCAGGATTTTGCTTGGGATGTACTTTGTTCTGGGGCCAGCTGTGTTGAGAGTTTACTTTGACTTGACAGATCATTTCAGCTGCTGGGGCTCAAAGTTGGCTGCAAGCAAAGCAAGCCCATTCATTATCCATGTACATCTCCAGCCTCAGGAATACAATATTTGTTTTTGTTTTTGGGCCACACCCGGCATTGCTCAGGAGTTGTTCCTGGTTCTGCAGTCAGGAATTATTCTTAGCAGTGCATGGGTGACCTTATGGCATGCTGGGGATTGAACTCATCAATTGTGTATGAGGCAAATACCCTAGATTCAACTTTTTGTTTTGTTTTGTTTTTGGGTCACACCCAGCAGCGCTCAGGAGTTACTCCGGCTCTATGCTCAGAAATTGCTCCTGGCAGGCTCGGGGGACCATATGGGATGCCGGGATTCAAACCACCATCCTTCTGCATGCAAGGCAAACACTCTACCTCCATGCCATCTCTCCGGCTCCTGGTATTTTGTTTTCATAACAATAGGTGATTTTAAATGTTTTAAAATTTTTTGAAGGAGTACGTGATCATTTATAATGGCAAGAATTGGATGTCATAATTTTCACAGTGCATATGATATACACATAAATCTTTAAGGCACAATTTTTTTCATAAAAGCATTTTAAATCATGATCAGAGAGATAGTACAATAAGTAAGGTGCTTGCCCTGCACACAGTTGACCCAGGTTCGATCCCCAGCATTTCATATGGTCCTTTGAGGTGTAATTACTGAGTGCAGAGCCAGAAGTTAGCCCTAAGCACCGCTAGATATGGCCCAAAAAACCAAATATATATATTTTTTGTTTTTTTAAATTAAGTCAGAATAAAACTCTTTAGTGAAAACTCCAAACTATCACACTGCTTTTCTCACAAAAATACCTATTATAATGCAAATTTTTCCTTTAAAAAAATTAAAGCACCATGATTCACAAAATTATTGAATTTTAGACATACAATGTTCCAGAACCAAACAAGTTTAAAAGAGCCTAATGTAATGCAATGGTCAAGTTTCATTTAAAATTCCACAAATAGGGACTGTAGAGATAATACGAGTAGCGCATGGAGGACCCAGGTTCTATCCCCAGCACGCTAAATGGTTTTCTGAATACTACTGAAGTATTCTGACTGCAGAGCCAGGGGTAACTCCTGAGAGTTACTCCAGGTAACTCTAGGTAAGATCCCCAAAACAAAAACCTAAAAAATAAAGCAATTCAGGGCCCCAAGAGATAGCATAAAGGTAAGGCAAACATTTGCCTTGCATGCAGAAGGACGGTGGTTCAAATCCTGGCATCCCATATGATCTCTGAGCCTGCCAGGAGCGATTTCTGAGCGTACAGCCAGGAGTAACCCCTGAGTGCTGCCAGGTGTGACCCCAAAACAAAACAAAACAAAATCCTTCCCAATCTCAGATAAAAAGAGGCTTGGATCAGTAAAATAGGTCAAGTGGTAGAGAACATGCCTAAATTCAGAGCTGATTCTTGGCACCATTTGGTGTTCTCCTCTCCCCACCAGTGTCACTGCGTGTGATATCTATAATAAAAAAGAGGGGGCCAAGAAGGCACATGAAGAAATCATCAGGGAGATGTAAATCAAAATGATAATGAGGGGCTGGAGTGATGGCACAGTGGTAGGGCATTTGCCTGGGTTCGATTCCCAGCATCCATAGGTCATCCAAGCCTGCTGGGATTTCTGAGTGCAGAGCTAGGAGTAACTTCTGAATGCCTCTGGGTGTGATCCAAAACCAAAACAAAATGACAATGAGATATTGTTTCACAATACAGAGACTGGCACATCAAAAACAAGAACAACTAGTGCTGGTGTGGATGTGGGAAGAAAGGGACTCTCACACTGCCCACTGGTCCAGCCTTTTTGAAAAACAATATGGATATTCCTCAAAAAAAACTAGAAATTGAGCTTTCATATAGCTCATCAATAACCTATCTGGGAATATATCCTAAGAGCCAAAAAACACAATGTAGAAAAGTCCTTGCATTGCACTATTCAAGTAGCTAGAATATGGAAACAACCTATGTGCCCAAGAACAGAAGAGTAAATAAAGAAACTGTGGTACATCTACAAGACAAAATACTATGCAGTTGTTAGAAAGTAAGAAAGATAAGGAGGAGAAAGAGCAGGAGAGAAGAGGAAGAGGAAGAGGAAGAGGAAGAGGAAGAGGAAGAGGAAGAGGGGAGGGGAGGGGAGGGGAGGGGAGGAGAGGAGAGGGGAGGAGAGGAGAGGAGAGGAGAGGAGAGGGGAGGAGAGGAGAGAAGAGGAGAGGGGAGGAGAGGAGAGGAGAGGAGAGGAGAGGAGAGGAGAGGAGAGGAGAGGAGAGGAGAGGGGAGGAGAGGGGAGGGGAGGAGAGGAGAGGAGAAAGGGGAGGAGAGGGGAGGAGAGGAGAGGAGAGGAGAAAGGGGAGGAGAAAGGAGAATGTATGGGAGGCAGATCTTGGTGGTGGGAAATATACACTGATGAAGGAATGGGTGTGGAAAATTTTATGACTGAAATTCTATCATGAAACAACATTATAAATGTATTTCCCAGTAATTTAATTTTAAAATAAAAAATGCAAAACTCATAAATCAAAAGGTGGAACAGCTTGGGTTTGATCTCCAGTATCCCATATGATAGATACCTGAACATCACAAAGTATGACCAAAAGCAAACAAAAAATGGGCAATGTGTGTTGGTCATTGTAGCGGAAAAATCATAACGTTGGTGACTCCTGTATAATAGCAGTTGGAAGCAGAGAAAACAGAGGACAATTTTTTTTTTTTGTGGCCATATTTTGGCAGTGCTCAGGGGTCACTTCTGGTGCTGTCTGGGAACCATATGTACCGTATTTGCCGGCATATAAGACGACTAGGCGTATAAGATGACCCCCTAATTTTGCAGTTAAAACATAGGTTTAGGCCTATATTAGCTGTATCAGACAGAGCATTCCTGTGCTGCAACTGTATGTACCACAGTGAGCCAATCACAACAAGCAAAGGTTCAAAGGTTATACTGTCATAGACTTCCTCTCTGACTCTGGCCAATCTGAGCAGGCTTTTGACAGTGTAGATTCGGTACAGAACAGTGTCTAATTAGCATGCATCAAAAGCTTGCTTGGATTGGCTGAGTCAGAGAGGCGGAGGGTCCAAGCAGCCTTGCAGTGATTGGTGCAGGATCGAGTTGGAAAATTCGTTTTGTGGCAATAGTCAGACAATTTTTGTTTAGAGGCATAGTGAAACATTTTTCGGGATATACTCAGCGTATAAGACGATCCCTGATTTTCAGTTGACTTTTTTTTGTTTCAAGTCGTCTTATACGCCGGAAAATACGGTATGTTAAGGGTCTGTGTCTCTGACATGTAAAACATGTACTCTTCACCATTAAAGTATCTCTATGATCCCCAGGGAGCTTTCTTGACATATACTATGCTGCCTCTATATCACCACCATTCCCTTTTACTCTATCACTTCCTCCACCACCACCACCACACAAAAATAGCATCCACCTGGAGCCACCACTCATAGCAATGTACTAGTCAATTTATTTCTTTCCTATTTGTTCTTGGTCCCCTTGTTTCTTAAATTCTCTCTTTGTTCCCATTGTATTTTGTCCTCCAAAATAGTCCTGACAATATTGTCTATGCTTAATGCCCAAAACAAATACACCCTGTTAGAAACTCTACCATTCTAGGGACCGGAGAGATTGCACAACAGTAGGGCATTTGTCTTGCACATGGCACCAACCCTGGAAGGATGGTGGATTGATTCCCAGCATCCCATATGGTCCCTAGAGCCCACCAGGGGTGATTTCTGAGTGCAGAGCCAGGAGTAACTCGAGTGCCGCCGGGTGTGGTCCAAAAAAAAACCAAAACATCTACCATTCCACTTTTCACATTGCTTTGTATAACTTGTTTCATTATTTGTTTTTCTTATTAAAACTGGGTCTGATGCATTTTTGTATCCCTAGCATCAATGAAAAAAATTTGAACAAATAATTATCAGAAGTCATTTTATATCACAATAAATACAAAACATTTTGACATTTATTAAAATTTTTTTCCTTACTAGCACAATAGCATGCTTATGCTGAAATTTTAAATAATAATAATGGCCAACGTTAAGTGTTGTCAACTATGGATCAGGATCCCTTCTTAGCATGAAAAATAAAATGATGTCATGCAATTTTCTTAATAGCAACTCTAAAACTATTAGGATTACAAGAAATAAATCATTACAATCTCATCAGCTATTGAAAACTATTTTTTTGTTTGTTTTTTGTTTTTGTGTCACACCCGGCAGAGCTCAGGGGTTCCTCTGGCTCTAGGCTCAGAGACTGCCTCTGGCAGGCACAGGGAACCATATGGGATGCCGGGATTCGGACCACTGTCCTTCTGCATGAAAGGCAAACATTTACCTCCATGCTATCTCTCTGGCCCCTATTGTAAACTATTGTTATTAGCACAGTAACACACTTTCTATATATTTCATCTTACCAAACTTGGTAGTTTTTGGGTTGTTCCTCAATTATTGCAGTAATGTAATTCATTTCCTCATGTAGATCCTTTTGAAGTGATTTTAAAAGAACTCTTCGAAAATGCCTGAAACAGCAAACATTCAAAGGCTTATCAATCCACATAATAACATCAAAGTTACAATAGATAA
The DNA here is from genome assembly GCF_024139225.1 of Suncus etruscus. Classification (NCBI taxonomy): domain Eukaryota; kingdom Metazoa; phylum Chordata; class Mammalia; order Eulipotyphla; family Soricidae; genus Suncus; species Suncus etruscus. The sequence continues at coordinate 152,132,319 of NC_064851.1, read as the reverse complement.
TATTTTAGTTTCTATATAACCATTAATTTATTTACCCATACATTCTAACTCATATAATTGTTTCAGCCTGTTCTTTTAAGTATAGACAATAGAATTAATTCCACTACAAACATTATCATATTTTTTACATTGAGAACCACTCCCTAAATTGTATTTGTAACTGAAGCAAATTTCTCTAATAACATGATTAATCCTATTCTATAAAAATATTCTTTTTTGGGGGGGTTTGAACCACCGTCCTTCTGTATGCAAGGCAAACGCTCTGCCTCCATGCTATCTATCTGGTCCCTATAAAAATATTCTTTAAGGAGCAGAAAGATAGCATGGAGATGGGGCATTTGCCTTGCACGCAGAAGGACGGTGGTTCAAATCCCGGCATCCCATATGGTCCCCCGAGCCTGCCAGGAGCAATTTTTGAGCATAGAGCCAGGAGTAACCCGAGTGCTGCCGGGTGTGACCCAAAATCAAACAAACAAAATCCAAAAAAAGAGAAAGAAGTAAGCGAACTGAAGAATATGGTAGGTGAAATAAACTCAGTAGATGCCCTCAACAGAACAAAAAAAAAAAAAAAAGGAGGAGATAGAGAGATAGCATAACAAGTAGGGTAGTGATCCCCAGAATCCAATATGGCCCACTGAGCTTACTAGGAGTAATTTTTTTTTTTTTTTTTTTTTTTTTTTTGGTTTTTGGGTCACACCCGGCAGTGCTCAGGGGTTATTCCTGGCTCCATGCTCAGAAATTGCTCCTGGCAGGCACAGGGGACCATATGGGATGCTGGGATTCGAACCTGATGACCTTCTGCATGAAAGGCAAATGCCTTACCTCCATGCTATCTCTCCAGCCCCGTAATTTTTGAGTGCAGAATAAGAAGCAGCCACTCAGTGTCACCAGATGTGGCCCAAAACAACAATAACAAAAACAAAAAAAAACAAGGGGAGGAATTAGTGTATAAAATAAATAAAAAGGAGACCTGCCTCTATGCAGGAGAGGCTGGTCTGGCATGGGCAAGTGAAGGGAGTAGAGAGACACCCCTACACAGGAAAGGCTAGTCCAGCCTGCTACTGAGCAGAGTGGAGATCTGCCAGGACACAGGAGAGGCTAGTGTTGTGCATGAGGGGTGGAGACTGCCCTGAAGCAGGAGAGGGAGTTGGCAAGTGAGTGAGGAGAGCAGAGACCCGCCTCAACACGAGAGATAGTCTATGAGCAAGTAAAAAGACAGCAGTCACTCCACAGCACTCACTGGCCACACAGTTCTATATAGTGAGCCCCAGCCAGAGCATAAAAGACACCACAATGCAAAGGTCAAATGGGGAAACAGGCAGAGAATTTCTCCACCTTGTTTAGAGAATGATGACTGTAGTTCTGCAGAACCAACTAGTACGGGCCACATATTGCCTCTCTGATAACTGTATAGGATGTTCTAAGAAGCTAAAAAAAAACCATGGAACAAACAAATGAACCACAAATAAGATTTTGGAGAATATGTGAGTAGAAATGAGAAAACTTCACTGGAGAACCTCACCAGCAGTTACAGCTACTGAGGCAGAATCAGTGAGCTGAAAGATGAGCTGAGTAACACCTCTAGACAACAGAAGGTCAGAAGAGAGCCTAAAAAATAAAAGAAAAAAAGACGGGGGAAAAACCCACAAATAAACAACCCACAGATAATAACAGAACTTAAAGATAAATTCAACAGAAACAGTGTAAGAATAGTTGGAGTTCCAGAGACCCAGGAAGAAAACTCTTATGAAGAATCAATAGTCAAGGACCTCATTGCTGAGAAGTTCCCAGAGCTAAAGAGGGCATGCAACCATATCCTGGACGCTAAAAAGAGTACCCGCTAAAAGAGACACAAAGAAAAGCACCTCAAAGCACATCCTATTCAAAATGATACAAAACCACAGATATAGAATACTGAATGAGGCAAGATCATAAAGGGAAGTCACATGCAAAGAAGTGACTTTAAGATTTACAACAAATTGGGGCTGGAGAGATAGCATGGAGGTTAAGGCGTTTGCCTTTCATGCAGAAGGTCATCGGTTCAAATCCCGGTGTCCCATATGGTCCTCCGTGCTTGCCAGGAGCAATTTCTGAGCATAGAGCCAGGAATAACCCGAGCACTGCCAGGTGTGATCCAAAAACAAAACATAACAAAAAAAAAAACAAAATAAAAGAGAGAGATTTATAACAAATTTATCACAAGCAACCCTCCAGGCCCAAAGGCAATGGTGGGATATAGTGAAAAAATTTAATGAAATGAATACTTATGTAAGAATATTTCACCTAGATAGAAAGGATTGAAAGGATACAGAGCTTCAGATAAACAACTCAAAAACTTTACAGATTAGGGGGCCGGAGAGATAGCATGGAGGTAAGGCGTTTGCCTTTCATGCAGAAGGTCATCGGTTCGAATCCTTGCATCCCATATGGTCCCCTGTGCCTGCCAGGAGCAATTTCTGAGCATGGAGCCAGGAATAACCCCTGAGCACTGCCCAAAAACCACCAAAAAAAAAAAAAAAAAAAACTTTACAGATTCAAAGTAACCTTAGAGAAGAAATGAAGGGTCTACTTTAAAAAAAGACATACCTAAAAACACATCAAACTTCTCCAGAAAGATAACACTAAATCTGCCATGACAATCATCTCTATCAACATCAATGGACTAAATGCACAAGAGACTCAAGAGTGGCAAAATGGGTCAGAATATTAAATCCAACATTTTGTTGTCTGCAAGAAACACATCTGAATATAAGAGCAAATATAGACTCAAAATCAAAGAATGGAGACAAACAGTCAAGCAAAAAACTCCTTTTTAAAGGCGGGGGTGGCCATACTAATATCAGATGCTAAAGACTTTAGGCTTATAAAGATTGTACAAGACAGAATGGGCATTTCTTAAAAACCAAGGGGTGAGTTCGTAAGGATAAAATCACACTAATAAACATATCTGCTAAAAAAATAAACATATCTGCACTGAATGAGGTGCCAGCAAAATACTTAAACATTTGCTGACAGACTTGAAGAAAGACATCAATAGCAGCACGGTAATAGTGGGAGACTTCAATACCACCCTGTCCCACTCAATAGATCAATCAATCTAAAATTTAACAAGGATAAATTGGTTTTTAAGGAAGAGAGCAGCTTTGTAGATACATATAGGGCTTTTCATCCCTAGAAGGAAGGATACATAATCTTCTCCGATGCACATGGGACAGTCTTCAAGATATACCACATGTTAGGCCATAAAACATAACTCAGTATGAGATGCCGGGGGATCGAACCGTGGTCCTTCCTTGGCTAGCGCTTGCAAGGCAGACACCTTACCTCTAGTGCCATCCCATGACATTTTTCAAAGAAATGGATTAAATACTTTTGAAATTCATTTGGAACAATAAATTTCCATAAATAGCTAAAGCAATCCTTGGAGAAAGAAGATGGGAAGCATCATTTTCCTCAACCTTAAACTGTACTATAAAATTGTAGTTATTAAAACAATATAGTATTGGAATAAAGTCAGACCTTCAGAACAACGGAATGGATTTGAGTATTTTTAGACTGACCTCCAGGTATATAATCAGTTAATCTTTTATAAAGAGGCAAGAAATAAAAAGTGGAGCAAGAAAAGCCTCTTCAACAAGTGGTGTTGGGAAAACTGGTCACTATATGCAATAAAAGTAAACTAGGATCTCTCTTTAACATCATGCACAAAAATCAAATCAAAGTATAAGACCTTGATATCAGACCTGAAACTGTAAGATACCCAGAGGAAATCATAGACAAAGCACTCCATGACACTGAAACTAAAAGCATTTTCAAGGAGGAAACACCACTTTCCAAGCAAGTGAAAGCAGAGATAAACAAAAGAAACTATTTTAAACAGAGAAGTTTCTGTACTTCAAAGGAAACAGTGACTAAGATACAAAGGCTACTCATGGAATGGGAAAAATGATTCACCCAATACCCATCTGATAAAGGGTTAATATCTAAGATATAGAAGGTACTGACAGAACTTAACAAACAAAAAAATGTGACCCCATCAAAATATGGGAGACATTTCCTTAAAAAGAAATATAGCCGGGGCCGGAGAGAGCATGGAGGTAAGGCATTTGCCTTTCATGCAGAAGGACGGTGATTCAAATCCCGGCATCCCATATGGTCCCCCGTGCCTGCCAGGGGCAATTTCTGAGCATAGAGCCAGGAGTAAGTGCAGAGCACTGCCGGGTGTGACCCAAAAAAACAAAAGAAAAAAAAAAAAAGAAATATAGCCAAAAGGCATATGAAAAAATGCTCCAAATCACTAATCATCAGAGAGATGTAAATCAAAATAACAATGAGGTACCATCTCACACCACAGAAACTGGCACACCTCACAGAGACCAAGTACAGAGATGGCATGATTGTGGAGAGAAAGGAACTCTCATTCACTGCTGGTGGGAAAGCCAACTATTTCAGCCTTTCTGAGAACATTTCCTTTAAAAATTGGAAACAGAGGGGCCGGGCGGTGGCGCTAGAAGTAAGGTGCCTGCCTTGCCTGCGTTAGCCTTGGACGGACCATGGTTCTATCCCCCGGCGTCCCATATGGTCCCCCAAGCCAGGAGTGACTTCTGAGCACATAGCCAGGAGTAACCCCTGAGCGTCACCGGGTGTGGCCCAAAAACCAAAAAAAAAAAAAAAAAAAATTGGAAACAGAGCTCCCATATGACCAAGCAATTCCTTTCCTGAGGATAAGACATAGCCTAGGAACACAAAAATACAATTTAAAAAATGCCCACCCTGGACTTCTCCCCCACCCCCTGCACTTCTATGTTCATTGCAGCACTATTTATTATAGCTAAAATCTGGAAGCTACCCAAGTACCCAACAACAGATAAGTGGCTAAAGAAACCTTGGTACATCTATACTATGCAGCTATTAGGAAAAATGAAAGATATTCTTATATATGGATGGATATGAAGATTATTATACTAGATGAAATGAATCAGAGGGTGAGGAATAAACATACAATAATCTCACTCATCTGTGTGATATAAGAAAAAAAAAAAACAGGGCCTGGAGAGATAGCATGGAGTTAAGGCGTTTGCCTTTCATGCAGGTCATCGGTTCGAATCCCGGCATCCCATATGGTCCCCTGTGCCTGGCAGGAGCAATTTCTAAGCATGGAGCCAGGAGTAACCCCTGAGCACTGCCGGGTGTGACCCAAAAACCACACACACAAAAAAAGATTTCACACAAAGGGCCGGGAGAGATAGCAAAGCGGCGTTTGCCTTGCAAGCAGCTGATCCAGGACCAAAGGTGGTTGGTTCGAATCCCGGTGTCCCATATGGTCCCCCGTGCCTGCCAGGAGCTATTTCTGAGCAGACATCCAGGAGTAACCCCTGAGCAGCGCCGGGTGTGGCCCAAAAACTAAAAAAAAAAAAAAAAAAAAAAAAGATTTCACACAAAACCGCTCATGTCACAGTAGAGATCTCTATCAAAAAAGTTCTGCAGAACAGTTGTTTCCAATTTTCCCCTGCTTCCAATATTCATATGAAGAGAGTCATGGATTATAAATGATGTCAGATAAGATATTTATTGTAAAGCAATAAAAAAACAAATAGAAAAATGATGGGGCCAGAGTGATAGCTCAGTGGTAGGTCGTTTGCCTTGCATGTGGTTTATCCAGGACAGGCTTGGGTTCAATCCCTAGCATCCCATATTGTCCCCTGAGGCTGCCAGGAGCGATTTCTGAGTGCAGAGACAGGAGTAACCCTCTGAGCGGTGCTGGGTGTGGCCCAAAAACAAACAAGCAAACAAACAAAATATAGAAAAATGAAAGTAGGCCACATTCATGAGCTCAATACCAGGAAGCTATTTATTTTGCAAGAACATTCAGGGCCAGAAAGCTAGTGCAAGCAGTAGAGAACAGGTCTAGAATGTGCAAAGTTCTGAGTTAATCCTGGGCACTCTAAGTGTTCCAAATGAGGAAAGAGAGCAAACAGAGAAGACTTTATTTTAAACAAACTTTTTAAAGCCCCCTAAGCAAAAGAAAAGGTTTAATCTGAAGAGTGGGAGTGTTTTCAATAAAGGCAGTAAAAAATAAAAAATGCTTTTTTTTTATTCTGAAAGATAATAATTTCTAGTCTAAATTCTATTAATAATCTGACCAGAACTGAATACTTTAATATACATAAAATCTCAAAAATTATTTCTCTCAGGGGCCGGAGTGATAGCACAGTGGTAGAGTATTTGCCTTGCACGTGGCTGACCCAGGATGGACCCCCAGCGTCCTATATACCATATATACCCCAAGTCAGGAGAGATTTCTGAGCGCATAGCCAGTAGTAACTTTTGGGCATCACAGGGTCTTGTCCAAAAACAAACAAAAATTATTTCTCTCACAGCGTTTTTACATTTTCTTCTACTCAGCATCTTTAAAACACAAAAGCAGGGGCCTGAGAGATAGCATGGAGGTAAGGCGTTTGCCTTTCATGCAGGCGGTCATCGGTTCGAATCCCGGCTTCCCATATGGTCCCCTGTGCCTGCCAGGAGCAATTTCTGAGCTTGGAACCAGAAATAACCCCTGAGCACTGCCGGGTGTGACCCAAAAACCACAAAAAAAAAAAAAAAACAACAACAAAAAAAAAACACACACAAAAGCAAACAGTGACACAGATAAGAATGCATTTAAAATCAGATATGCAAAATAGTGGGGGGAAAATTTTAAAGATTTCACTTAGTAGGTTAAACAATCATGAAACATTTTATAAAGGTCATAAAGTCTGAGAGGCAAACCTTTTTTTTTTTTTTTTTTTTTTTGGCTTTTTGGGCCATACCCTGTGATGCTCAAGATTACTCCTAGCTACGTGCTCAGAAATTGCTCCTGGCTGGGGGAACATATGGTACACCGGAGGATCGAACCAAGATCCATCCTAAATCAGCCGCTTGTAAGGAAAATACCCTACCACTGTACTATCTATCACTCAGGCCCCACGTTTGTTTTAGGGCCACAATCAGCAGTAGTGATGAGTAATAAAAGCTGGGTTAACTATTAGAAAGGCAACATCTTAACTCCTCAACCATCTCTCTTACTCAAAGAAAGCAAACACTTAGTAGTACAAGGAAAACTATTATCACATAGACACATGTTAATTAAACTATATGCAAGCATGACTGGTGGTATACACCAGTACTAACGTGTAAAAAGAAATGTAATTATACTAAAATCATGGCTCAACATGAACTATACGTTGACTACTAATTTAATTACAATGGAATTGTATTGTGGTAAGTGAATTCTATCTTTTGTAGAAAGAATATGTCTAAAATGAGATAAGATAATTTAGAATATTGAGATTAATTCAAGAAAAACAACTAAATTACTACTCATTTTTAATTCTGCAAGTAATTTTTTTGATAAAAATTAAGATTACTGGAGCCAGAGCAAAAGAACAGCAGTTAGTGTGTTAGCCTTGCATGCGGCTGACCCAGGTTTTTTCTGTGACATCCCATATGATCCCCTGAGCCTCCTAGGAGTGATTTCTGCATGCAGAGCCAGGAGTAACTCCTGAACACCACTGGGTATAATCCCCACCAAAAAAAAAAAAAAAAAAATTAAGGTTACTCAGAAAGAAAAAAGATAACATATCCAAACTAAAATAAAACATTTAAATAGAAGGAAGTGATTTTCACCTGTATTTTATTTATCATTGAAGAAATCCCCCTGGTAGCAAGTTTCAACAGGCAATATTATGTGTAGGAGATTTTTATTTTGTTTTTTTTTTTGGGCCACACCCGGCGGTGCTCAGGAGTTACTCCTGGCTGTCTGCTCAGAAATAGCTCCTGGCAGGCATGGGGGATCATCTTAGGTCCTGGACCAGCTGCTTGCAAGGCAAACGACGCTGGGCTATCTCTCCGGTCAACAGGCAATATTAATAATGTATATTACTTACCACACTGTGTAATTGGCTGCATTTAACTCAATAGCATCTCTGGTTAGTTTAAAAGCTCGTTCACTTCTTTCATCACGCTGCAGAACAGCTCGGAAATAATCATAAACATCTTTAACTGGAGAGAGAAGACACAACTGCATTAGAACTATTTTTGGGTTTTGTTTAAAACTAGAACTACATGCAGGGGCACCTTTCACCCTGAACATTTGTTATAATGACTCAACTTGGGCCTCAGTTGACCAGACATCAACCGTCCAACCACAAACCTTGGATCCCATCCTTGGAACTGGCAGTTATCAGCACCAGCACCGTGAATAAACTTCCTTCCACTGGTGGAGGACCTAATGCCACTCTGGCCCCCCAACTTGCTCCAGGGTAGGTTCATATGACCTCTGATGACGAGAAAACAGAAACAACTTGCTCTAAGGGCACGTTTCCCTGCCTCGCTACCTAACAGTGAGGTGAAATCAGAAGATACTACGTGACACTTGGGCTTTGACATAGGATCTGTGCAAAAATCAAGATCTCTAATTACAGAAGCCTGACTTCGACAACCATGATTGAGGAGAACCTTTCCTGCGACCATGAAGAAAGACCTTGGAGTTGGACAATTAGTATGCCCAGAGCCATGGGTAGAGAAATCCTGTTTGTTTGTTTGTTTCAGGCCTATGGTCTTTCTAATTTCCCCCATTTACTGTACCTATGTAAAAAAAATAAAAAATAAACCTGCCACTCCCACCATATTTAAAATGTTTCAATTATATGCTATCTTCTAGATAAGGGTTCCCACCTTTTTCATAGAACCTTGGGACATGAATTACTTTGTTTTACCTCATATTTCTGCATCTTTCAACAAACTGAGGGGGGAAAAGTGGATGGGGTTCAGGGGCCAAGTGGTCTCTGGTACACTGGTGGAGAAAAAGTAAGATCAGAACTAAGTACCCAAGCCAAAGTCAACATCAATAGAATCAAGAGATCCAAACTCTAACAATCTAAACTTAAAATGAACCTGTTGGGGCCGGTGAGGTGGCGCTAGAGGTAAGGTGTCTGCCTTGCAAGTGCTAGCCAAGGAAGGACCAGAGTTCGATCCCCTGGCTCCCATATGGCCCCCCAAACCAGGGGCAATTTCTGAGTGCTTAGCTAGGAGTAACCCCTGAGCATCAAATGGGTGTGGCCCAAAAAACCAAAAAAAAAAAAAAAAAAAAAGGACCTGTTGGGGCCAGAGCAATAGCACAACAGTAGGCTGTTTGCCTTGCACACGTCTGTTCCAGGATGGACCTTGGTTCAATCCCCGGTGTCCGACATGGTCCCCCAAGCCAGGAGCAATTTCTGAGCACATAGTCAGGAGTAACCCCTGAGCATCACAGGTGTGGCCCAAAAACCAAAAAAAAAAAAAAAAAAAAAGAAAACAGAAAAAAACAACAACAACAACAAAAAAAAGATTGACCTGTTATACAGGTATAGCAGGGGGCTAAGATATGGAATAAATCTAAGTGTCCAACCACAGATGAAGGAATTATGAAGATGTGGTACTTATACACAATGGAATACTATGTGCTGTTAGGAATGATGAAATCACTCAATTTGCTGCAATATGGTTAGAACTAGAAGTTATCATGCTGTGTGATGTAAGCCAGAAAAATAAAGACAAATATAAGATGATCTCACTTATCTGTGATCTACAAATTAACTGAATGAGGGGCCAGAGAGATAGCATGGAGGTAGGGCATTTGCCTTGCATGCAGAAGAGTGGTTCAAATCCTCGCACCCCATATGGTCCCCTGAGCCTGCCAGGAGCGATTTCTGAGCACAGAGCCAGAGTAACTCCTGAGCGCTGCTGGGTGTGACCCAAAAACCAAAAAAAAAAAAAAAAAAAAGATTAACTGGATGAGAAAATTAATGTATTAAAGTAGGGATGCATAGATCATCCTTGACCATAGAGCTTAGTGACGAGAAAGAAGAAATCAAGGAGTGAAAGAAAATAAGAAAGGGAAGTAATAAGGAAACAGAGGTCAGGGCTTCAGTTATAACAGTGATGTAGGAGAGTGCAATATAACCAAAAACAGACTCAAGACTGAAAACATGAGATATTAGCTGCAACCACTAAATTTGGCATACAAGGAGTGGGAAAGGGAGTGCTGGAGGATAACTGGAGGGAGGACTGGTAATAGGAGTGACACTGGTGGTGGGATTCATGTTAAAATGTTATATATGGGGCCGGAGAGATAGCATGGAGGTAAGGTGTTTGCCTTGCATGCAGAAGGACAGTGGTTCGAATCCTGGCATCCCATATGGTCCCCTCAGCCTGCCAGGGTGATTTCTGAGTGTAGAGCCAGGAGTAATCCCTGAGCGCTGCCGGATGTGACTCAAAAACAAAAAAAAAAGAAAAAAAGAAAAAAATTATACATGCCTAAAACTCAACTATCAATAACTTTGTAAACCTTAGTTCAATTAATTAAAATAATTAAAAACAAAAACCCCTAAAATTATAGTGGCCAGGGAAATAGCTCAAATAACTGGAATGCATGTCTAGCATTCCATAGCACTCTCTATGCTGAATCCTTAGCATAGCCTAGTCTGTACTGGGCCACTGGACTCAAGCGCCTAAAAACCATCAGACTATCAGGCCTAGTTTCAACAGGAACAGAAACTGGGCCCCCAAAGAAAGGAAAAGAAAACACCATCACGACATAAAATGTTGTTATATCCTATGAGGAAGGTCAGATGCTTGAAGAAAATCAAATGACTATTCAACTACCACCCTAACAGTGACTTACGTTTACTGTTGTATACAACAGAGCTTATTGTTCAGTCCCCATGAATGTAGGATTAAGTTATATTATAAAGTAAAATTAAGAGCATATACATTCAAATATATTCTCAGTTCTTTTTCTACCATAATTCTACTACATTTTATTTCCACCATAAAAATTTTCCCCCAGTTTCTGGGTCACATCTGGTAGTATTCAGGGACTACTTACAGATCAGTGCTCAAAGGGCCATTTTGCGTGGTCCTCGGAACCATGCAGTGGTAGGGATTGAACCTGCACTTCCAGGATGCAAAGTACATGCTACAATCTACTGAAAAATTTTTCTGCACAATACAGTACAAAAAGGCTCAGGTTTGGACATAGGGTGACTGTGGAGAGGACCTACAGCCCACTCTTTGCTTACAGGAACATCATGTAGCACCCCCCCCAAAAAAAACCACCAGGAGCAACCACCAATATTGAGTCAAAAGTGACCCAAAAACAATGTAAAAGTTTACACACTCAATTTCCATTCCATTCCATTCCACTGACTTCCCGCTCCTTCACCAAAGGAGCAACCATTAAAACTAATGTATTCCAAGTACAAATAATTGTAATTATATGCATATGAAAGTATATTCTAATTCTATCCTCCCTCAGGAATTATTCCTGTGGTGTCTGGGAGACCATAAGGGACACCGAGGATGAACTCAGGTCAGCAGCATGCAAGGTAAGCGCTCTAACTTCTACACTACGTTTCCAGCCCCTATCCTCCCAATTTTAAAAACAAATGAGATAACAATATTCTACATGTGCTGGATGACCTGTTTTTCTTTTTTATTCATACTGTATTAAAGGTAGCATAAATCTGTACAAGACTCTATGAAAAAACCATTTGGGAATACTTACTATACTAAGTAGACTGACCAGGCTGAATACAGGGACTAGTATAATAATAAACACATTTACACACTAACATACTCATCCTCTCTCTGAGATAGTAGCATAATTCAACCACATTATTTACCAAGTTCAATATATGTAGTAGGTTATCTGTAATTGTATGAAAATATGTATAAAGGCCTAGGAATGATCAATTTCAAAACCACAATAAATTCAAACTCAAAATAAATTAAAGAATTACAATGTTTCTGAGCAAACAATGAAGATCTGCACAGACAATGATCCCACAACTCTAATTAATTGTGTTTTTTTTGGGGGGAAGAAGGGTGGATCTTCACAGTGGAGCTTGAAGACCTCTTCTGTAAGAATTGGTTTCTCTGATAGTTTCAGTAGAAGGCCATGGTAGTACATGGAGACATTAGGGTAACGTAAATCTCAGACATGTACTCCACCCCTCCTGAACTCTCTCTATCTTCCCAATTCTACTTCAGGTGTTTATATATATACTCTCAAGTGCTCAAAGCATTGTAGGAAATTTACTGGTGTAGGTGAATAGAATGGAAAAAAAAAAGAAAACTGGAAAGAACTGAAAGTGCTTAATCTATTATGCTAAAACATACAATGATATAATAAACAGCCTAATATTCTAATAACTGTAGGAACAACCCCTGAGCACCAAACCGGTAGCAACTCCAGAGGACCACCATGTGTAATGTTTAATACATGTCTTCTGATGCTGTTTGCCAGACAAAACTTACACTATACCACAGAAGTTGCTCTTCAAGAGTAAGTACTTATCCAGTGTTATTAGATAAACCACACTGCTTCCTAAAATGGCTGAACAGGAGACCAGGGAGAGCTTAGTGAGTAGGGTGCCTACCTGACAGGCATGAGGCAGCAAGTTCAACTCCTGATACCCTCACATCAGCTAAGAGTGACCCTGAACACTTCCATCTTAGATCCTTCATGACACCTGAGTCAGTTGAGTGCATGGCAAGCTCCTACCTCTCTGGCCCTGTTTTGTTTTAACCCTGAAAGATTATAATAAATTATGTTTAACCTCAAGAAAAAGGTAAATTGCATGTTTCTCCATATTTGTATATACATATATATTTGTAAACATACATTGTTTTATATACTTTGTAAGTATAAAAAAATAGTAACTATTATTAATGAGGTAACCATCTCTTTACAGATATTTCTTTGAGTGAATTCTCATATACTATCTTTTGAACAAAAATGTGGCTTCATGTCTAAAGGCAAATACTACCACTAATATGCTGGGGTCCTTAAAAATAAATTTTATAAAAAAGGGCCAATCTTAGATAATAAATTCCTAACTGGAAAAAATATACAAAATATATATATATAGAAAAGCCCTACAAAACTAGCATTCCCTTTTATTCATTTACCCTTTTCTTCTAACAACTAACACCATTTACATGACCTTCAATTTACAAAGCATTTTCACATTCATTATGAAAGAATACTTTGTCAAAGGAAAGAATCCACTCATTTTACTAACACTAAATGTATTCTGACTGAGCCTAACACTACATTTCAAATTTTTAAGTTTCAGCAACCTAAAGTGCCTTTTAACTAAAACAGTAACTCATTTGTGATATTACATGCATATTAAATAATCACATAGCCTATATATAACTACATATACTTAGAAAATGTTCTTTTTTTGTTTGTTTTTGTTTTTCGGGCCACACCTGTTTGATGCCCAGGGGTTACTCCTGGCTAAGTGCTCAGAAATCGCCCCTGGGGATTGAACCCTTGTCCTTGGCTAGCGCTTGCAAGGCAGACACCTTACCTCTAGCACCACCTCTCCGGCCCCAAAAATTTTCATTTTTGACAACATAAAACAATCATTAAAATAAATTATAGGGGCTAAAGAAATAGAACAATGGACTGGAGTGCACACTTAGAATGTAGAAGGCCCTAACACCATATGATCCTCTGAGCAATACCAGATGTGACAATACTGATACTTGAGCACCACCTGAAGTGACTCCAAAAAAAAAAAAAATTCAAAGCCCACAAATGTTAATTTATCTTTTTTTTTGGAGGAGAAGAGATAAGAGTGTCAGGAACCAAACCTACAGCCATGTATAAATATTTGAAGTATATACTTTCCCACTGAGGTACATCCCCAATCCCTAGAGTAGCTTCTCCCTAAATTTTGTTTAGATATTTATTAGACCAAGTATGTCATCAATCTTGACACACAGCTGTAAATTTTAGCTTTATTACTAAATTTAACTTAATAGAGCTTTTTCTAGTAAAAAGTAACTTACATTTTTCACTATAAATGATCTGGACCACTGGATTGGGGCCATCATTCTGCGGCACAGGATCTATATCAGCCCATTCTGCTCTGTCTCTGAAATATACATATTTTTAAATAATTATAAACAAACACTTAAGAAGAAAAAGAACTGATATTTTTAAAGATTACAACAATTCTTACTTTTTAATTATGCTTATGTTAATATTAGTAATTTGCACATATCTTCATGTAATCCAAGTTGGATACTTTAAGATCAAGTATTACCAAGTATTTATAAAAGCAGGTCAATCTGGGGCCGGAGAGATAGCATGGAGGGAAGGTGTTTGCCTTTCATGCTGGAGGTCATCGGTTGGAATCCCAGGGCCCCATATGGTCCCCCGTGCCTGCCAGGAGCAATTTCTGAGCCTGGAGCCAGGAATAACCCCTGAGCACTGCTGGGTGTGACCCAAAAACCAAAAAAAAAAAAAAAAAAAAAAAAAAGCAGGTCAATCTTAGATAACGTTACATAGTTAGTTTTTGTTGTTGTTGTTGTTGGGCCACACCCTGCGTTGCTCAGGGGTTACTCCTGGCTGTCTGCTCAGAAATAGCTTCTGGCAGGCATGGGGACCATATGGGACACCGGCATTCGAACCAACCACCTTTGATCCTGGATCGGCTGCTTGCAAGGCAAACGCTGCTATGCTATCTCTCCAGGCCCACATATTTAGCTTTTATAGTAAAATAAAACTACTTTCATCAAATTAAAATAAGTTAATAAATCAGCTTCCTAAAGCATATAACTGGAAACTGTTTTTATAGTAAGTGAATTATAATCTCACATTATAAGTCAATCTAATTCATTAGTTTATTAAGACCAACTAAAGTTAGTCAACACTTAAAACTCTGAGTAACAATTTACTATAAACTGGCATTTTAAAACCAAAGTACTACTTCTCAATATTGAGAAGTTATCCAGATGATCATTAAAGAGCATGTGATGGAATCTTAACTACTTAAGTAGAACACTAGCTTTATCCCTTACTAGATGGGAGATCTTGACAAAGCTACCTATCCTCTCTAAACCTGTTTCTTCACTTACAAAAGGGAAGTGATAATAGAACCAAAACAATCTTAGAAGACTGGAGTATTTAGTGAGAGAATAAGCACTTAAAATGCATATAAAAGCAAGCATGTATTTGTAAATATACATGATCATAGATTAAATATGATATTTTTGTTTTGACTTTGGACCATACCTGGTACTGCTCAGGGACTTGCTCCTGGCTCTTTGCTCAGGGCTGTTTGCTCCTGGCTCTTTCTTATTCCTGGTGGTGCTTAGGTAAGTGGTGCAGGGACTGAACTCAGATTGGCCTTGTGCAAGACAAGCCTTACCTGTTTCATTATTTCTTCAACCCTATGTTAATGGCCTTATATGTATACACACACTTTAATTATCAACACATAATAAATGCAACAGTAAGCATTCAATCAATAATACTTGTCATCCACTGGTAGTGGCAATAGCCCTGATGCACTGTATGTCTGGAATCTAAGTATGAAGGACTTTGTAAATCGCAATGGTTTCAATAAAAAAAATTCAAAAATAATACGTGTTATTACTACTCAAATAACATTACAGTGACTATGGATATCAAAAAATTAAAAAAAAAAATTTTGATGCGGGCCCGGAGAGATAGCACAGCGGCGTTTGCCTTGCAAGCAGCCGATCCAGGACCAAAGGTGGTTGGTTCAAATCCCGGTGTCCCATATGGTCCCCCATGCCTGCCAGCAGCTATTTCTGAGCAGGCAGCCAGGAGTAACCCCTGAGCACTGCCGGGTGTGGCCCAAAAAACAAAAACAAAAAAAAAATTTTTTTGATGCAATCTGCCAGTAAGATTCAATTTGTTTTAAGCACACTTCTACTTTATTATTTTCCTTTCACTCACTTTTAAATCCTTTATTTTGATCTGCTCTTGACAGCAGAAACTCTGGGACTCAGACAATACTAAAGTTTTATTTACTATAAAAAAAAAAAGAATTACAGTATTCTCTGAGATGTGAGACCAAGAGCCTAGGAGAGTGTACTGAGAACTGTCATTTAGACACTGGGAAATTAGGTTAGAGTGTAGTGGAAGACCTTATTTTACAATTTTGAGATACTTAAGGAGAAAAGCACACTAGAACCAACTTAAATTAGTAAAATAATCCCAGTCACAAAATCTGGAGTGGCTTTTGATGTATTCATAAAATCGAACAATTTGATGAATTAGGAAATAGAAGAGCTAAGGAGACAGACCGGCTTCTCAACTTGTCTGCAAGTCCAAACGGGCTAGGGAATTGGCATTAGTACCAGAACACAAAGATTTGGTGGGGATAAGACTATATATTGAGCAAAAATGGGGAGAAAAGCCAAGGAAGTTCCAGCAGTAGTACCCCACCCCTCATGTTATGCACATGACAACGAAGGGGTGTAAAAGCAAACGGATGAAAGAGCAAACAGCATTTCATCCTTGCAGACTGCCAACTAAGTAGGTGTCTGAAATAAGTAGGTGATGAAATAAACAACAACAACAACAACAAAAATGGTGTACTTAAAAAATCAAATTGGATCCTAGCTCTTTCCGACTGAGCAAACGAGGGCTTTGGCTTGGAAACCTTTCGACTTCGTTTGGAGTGAGCAAACCTAGAAGTTCTTCACGTCTTTATTTGCTGGCTTGCTTGACACCATTCCTGGGATCTCTTTCTTTCTCTTTGGGGGTCTAGGGCGCCGCCGGGATTCACCACGTTGCTCATCACAACATTTCCAGCGAGCAACTCTGCAAGTTCTTCAAGTCAGGACGCCCCAGCCGTGTCGCTCCAGCGCAGGCGCAGGCGCAGGAGGGGCGCAGGAGGCCGAGGGACCGCGGGGCAGCCCGGCTCGCAGCCCAGCACGCCTGCGCCAGGGCCTGGGCCCGCCGCCCCCGCGGGCCTTACCTGTACAGGACGTAGGTGGGCGAGTCCAGGCTCACAAACCCGTCGTCCATAGGCGAGGGCAAGGCGTCCCCGGCCTCGGCCAGCTCCTCTTCGCCCTGCGGCGGGGCCGGCGGGGCTGGCGGCGGCGGCGGCGGCGGCTCCGGCTGACTCGGCTCGCCGCCCTGCGCGGCCTCCCCGGCCCCCTCGGTGGCCGCCATCACGCCGCGGTCCGCAGTGCAGGCCCCGCCCCCTTGGCCCCGCCCCGCCCCGGAGGCCACTTCCGGTTCTCACGCGACCATAGAGACGCCAGCGGGCCAGAGAGCCCTGCCTGGCTCCAGGTTTTTCGTTTTACCCGGGCCCCTCTAGCGCCGACGTGCTAGCGCAGGCGTGGAGCGCCTCTCTGGTGGAGCTAGCTGTCACTTCTTTTTTAAAAAATAACTTTATGTAAACATCTTGATTACAAATATGACTGTCTTTGGGTTTCAGTCATAGGAAGAAGACCCACCCCCTTTTCCCCAGGGCAGCGTTCCCATCACCCAAGTCCCAAATCTCAACTTCCCTCATTCATTCCCATTGTTGTGATAGTTGTCAGTGGAATTATTTCTCTCACTGCAGCTGTCACTTCTAAGTCGTCCCATCTAAAGGCCTATGGAGTTCCTAACTATAGAGTTAGTTGTTCAATGGAAGTATGCAACTGTTATAAAGATGATTTTTTTTATGTTGATCAAAGTGGCTTACATATCTTTCACAATAATATTTTAAGGACATATTAACATTGAATCAGAAGAATTCCAATCCCCAAAGTTGTCCTCCCTCTACCCCCATTCCCATCCTGTATCCCATAACCCCCACCCACACCTCCAGGGCTGCCAGTATAAGTGGTCTCCTCTGTGTCTAGCTTACTACTTAGTGATCAGACAACTGTTTGGTACCCTCCATTATGTCCTCCTCTATTTGAGAGGCAGAACTAGATAGTTGAGGTCATTTTCTTTTCTTTTCTTTTCTTTTCTTTTCTTTTCTTTTTTTTTACATTTTTGAGGGGGTCACATCCGGCAGTGCTCAGGGGTTACTCTTGGCTCTATGCTCACAAATTGCTCCTGGTAGGCTCGGGGGATCATACGGGATGCCGGGAATCAAACCACCGTCCTTCTGATGGAAGGCAAGCGCCCTACCTCCATGCTATCTCTTCGGCCCCAGGTGATTTTCTTTTTAAAAGACTTAATGAAGTCTTAAAAAATCATGGATAAGAAGCCCACCCACAGTTCAAAATCCTCCCTTCCTCTCCCATTTCCAGGGAATTGATGCTCATTAACTCTTGAAGGGCCTTTGCATTTCTAGAGACAGTTTTGCTTTAGTTACTCAGGTTTACACCGCAGGATTCAAGTAATATATTAATTTCTTCTGAAATTAAAGTTCTCATTAGACACATTTGTGTCTAGGCTAGGTAAACATATGCTTAAGCAGTATTTAGTACCCACATATTATGGTCAACTTATTTAGAGCTGGAAATGAAGTCTCAGCAGTTACAGACTTTACATTTTAATGGATGAATATGCAACCGAAAAATAGATCTACATGTCTCCCATCTATTGCTCTCATTGGGGTGGGGGGTCACACCTGGTGGCACTCAGGGGTTACTCCTGGCTCTGTGCTCAGAAATCGCTCCTGGCAGGCATGGGGGACCATATGGGATGCTGGGATTCGAACCACCGTCTTTTCTGAATGGGCTGTGTGCAAGGCAAACACCCTACTGCTATGCTATCTCTCCGGCCCCTGCTCTCATTTCTTTTTTTTTTTTTTTTTTTTTTTGGTTTTTGGGCAACACCCAGCGATGCTCAGGGGTTTCTCCTGGCTGTCTGCTCAGAAATAGCTCCTGGCAGGCACGGGGGACCATATGGGACACCGGGATTCGAACCAACCACCTTTGGTCCTGGATTGGCTGCTTGCAAGGCAAACGCCGCTGTGCTATCTCTCCGGGCCCTGCTCTCATTTCTTAAAACAAAAATTACTCTCCTTTAAGAAGCCTTTTGGGGCCGAAAGATAATTAAAAACAAACAAAGATGACAACTGACACTAAGTAGGAAAGTCTCCCAGTGAGTTGAGACTTTGAAGGACTGCCTGGAAATAGGATCTCACAAGTGTTCTTCACCCTTTATCTTGCATTATATGTTTCCTTTTAATATCTGAGTTCATGGCCAGTAATTCAAAAAGATATAATAGCATAGACTATATTAGAGCCCAGTGTTTTTATATGTTTGGTGTGTAATTAATCTCTGCCATTCCATGGGCTGTCTTTGTATTGATTATTTTATCCTATCAGGTGTAGAAGTTTTTGATTTAATCTAGTTCCCTTTGTTTATCTTTGATTACACTTTCTTGACCAGTGGTGCTTCATCCTTTTGTAAAACATTAAATTACTTTATTTTTCTCCTGCCCACCCACCTGCCTGCCTCAGGGAAAGACATCTTTATTCTCTTTGTCTTTCTATATTTTCCCTTTTTTTTTTTTTTTAACTTTTAGACATAGTGGCTTGCAAAGCTGTTACTGAAGGGACAATATACCTATCACTTTATCTCCCTTAAGGATCCAGCCAGACCTTGTCCAGAATGATCTTTTCCATTATCACTGTTATAGTTTTCTCCCTTTCTCTGCCCTCACTGTACTCCCCTGCTACATGTTGCAACTTCCCACTATTTTCTCATTCTCCTGGCCCTCCTCTATTGTCTCTGGATATTATGAAGATAGTCTTTTTGCGGATGTGAGGGTGATCTGGCTGCAACATCTGTCACCTCACTGATCACCAGACTTGATTCGGTTTATCTTGCTGGCCTGGGAGGGTGTCCCCTTCCTCCCTCGCTGCTCCATGTGTGTAACCTCCTGAAGCTGTGTGCTTGGTCGAAGATGATGACCTTCCCAGAATAGAGATGGACTGTTCTTTGGTAGAGGTTACACAGGTAGCTGCACTCCCCGCTACAACCTCCAAACAAGCTCTTAAAGCCCATTTGTGGGATAAAGTAGGGTAGTCAAGCTTCCAAGACTCCAGACACATCTAAATGAGGTGCTTTACATTGCAGATTGCTTTTCTTTCTGTGGGAGGAGGTCAAACCCCTTGTTGATGGTCTCCAAGTCAAAGAATGATTCCCAAAAAGATAAATTGAATCCCATTCTTCCATCCCCCCTTTTGGGGGAGACTTTGATAATAATATCCGACGTGAATAATCAACGAATGCAAAAGATTAGGGGACCAAAGGTTCAGCAAAGAAAGTCTTTTGTCGGCCCGGAGAGATAGCACAGCAACGTTTGCCTTGCAAGCAGCCGATCCAGGACCAAAGGTGGTTGGTTCGAATCCCGGTGTCCCATATGGTCCCCCGTGCCTGCCAGGAGCTATTTCTGAGCAGACAGCCAGGAGTAACCCCTGAGCACCACCGGGTGTGGCCCAAAAAACAAAAAAACAAAACAAAACAAAAAAAGTCTTTTGTCAGTTGCAGCCAGCTCCAAAAAGCAAACCGAACAAGCCGTCAGTTCTGGCAAAAGAGCTCCCTATGCCTCCCCAACAAGCTATTTATTTCATTCCTTGATCACCCCCACCTGGAAGATCCAGGTGGGATGACAGGCAAAAACAATATTACAACAATTACTCAACAATTCCCCCTTTTTGTAAGCAAACAATAATAGTATACAATAATAATATACAATACAATACAACTCTTACATAATTACAAATACAAAACTTTAATGAAATATTAAATACTATAAAATTAAAAACATTAATTTAAATTAATTAAAACCATTTAATTACACTAATCATAAATTAAATATTCTTTAAAAGATTTTAATCATAAAAAATACAAATATGGGGGCCGGAGAGATAGCATGGAGGTAAGGCGTTTGCCTTTCATGCAGGAGGTCATCGGTTCGAATCCCGGCGCCCCATATGGTCCCCTGTGCCTGCCAGGAGCAATTTCTGAGCCTGGAGCCAGGAATAACCCCTGAGCACTGCCAGGTGTGACCCAAAAACCAAAAAAAAAAAAAAAAAAAAAAAAAAAAAAAAATACAAATATAGGGGCCGGAGAGATAGCATGGAGGTAAGGCGTTTGCCTCTCATGCAGGAGGTCATCGGTTCGAATCCCGGCGTCCCATATATGGTCCTCCCGTGCCTGCCAGGAGCAATTTCTGAGCCTGGAGCCAGGAATAACCCCTGAGCACTGCCGGGTGTGACCCAAAAACCACAAAAAAAAAAATACAAATATATAAGTTAAAAAATTTTTTACCAGGTTCAAAGTTACTCTCAAAAAATAAGGAGTATAGAACTCCTAAAAGTCCAATCAAAGACATTTGATGAATCAGGAAAGACGAGTTGTAACTTGATATAGAACACAGCACTGGAACAGTTAATGATGTATTCCTCAGTTCGATATCAGGAGGCTTGCAATTGTGATGAGATTCCTACAAATAAAACGTTAAGAACTAGGAAGAAAAGATTAATTGTGAGAAATAATAAATTAAGGCATAAAATGTCAGGAAAAGAAAACCATAAACAAAAATTACAAAACCTATAAACATGCAAATACATACTATACAAAATTATGGGAATAACACTCATTTATAATTGCCAGAAATATCTATTAGACAGGAATCAAAATAAAGCCAAAGAAAAATTTGAATTGAATCAAAAAGAAAAAAAAACAATTTGAAAATACAATAATGAAAAAACTGTTTAAATGATTATTTCACAATAACAAAAAATTATAGTAACGAAAAAAATTTTTTAAATCAAAGTCGAGTGAATCTAGACAATCAAGAATTTCATGCACAACATGACCATAAAATTCTATAATGCAAATATGAAACAATAAATATATTATAATCAATCATCAATAATGAGCATTGTGAACAGAGTCTACCCAAAATTATGGTTATATCAAAACTATAATTATACCTCCATCTCAAAATCTATGTTGAGAGCAATAAAACACTGATGTTACAATGAAAAGTCAAAAGTTGCCAAATGAATATATATCGATACACAATCATAAAGCAACATTAACATGATTAAGAATCTTTCTTTCGGGCCCGGAGAGATAGCACAGCGGTGTTTGCCTTGCAAGCAGCCGATCCAGGACCAAAGGTGGTTGGTTCGAATCCCGGTGTCCCATATGGTCCCCCGTGCCTGCCAGGAGCTATTTCTGAGCAGACAGCCAGGAGTAACCCCTGAGCACCGCTGGGTGTGGCCAAAAAAAAAAAAAAAAGAATCTTTCTTTCATATAGGTCTTAAGTAACATCAATATATTGCAAAATCTTCTAATTGATAGTGACCTAAAACAATACTGAAATTAAGGCATAAATACATCATACAAACAACCACAATGGGAATTCATTGTATTCATTCCTATTAAGGAATCATACCTAAAAAATGACCAGTAAAACATCAATGATAATCGACAAATAAAGGAAATGATCATTAAGTATTCATAGTAGATCTCTGAGAAATATAAAACAAGATATATGCTGCTGTAGATTTTACCAATGCAATAGGGATTTTCTTGATCTTCTTATCATCAAAATTGATCCAATACTGTTCTGTGGCAATTTTACAATATGAAGTACAATGTCCATAATGAACTTGACCAAAATGATTTGATACTGATGATAAATTATATTTTTCAATCTTGTTATTATTTTCTTGAGTGAATTCTGCCAAATTGAGGTCTTCCAAAGGAAAATCCACATAAGTGTATAATTTTTTAATCTGTTTTCCATCAAAAGCAAAACGTTTCAAATGAATTATCAATACGGGAGGTATTTTCCATAAATATGTTTTCTTTGAAAAATTTCTTTTAGTGTTGCAATTATTGCAGTGAATTCTATTGTTATCTCTCAAATCTTCTTCTTTAAAAAATTCAACAAGGCATTCCTGTAAAGTACATTTATCTGCAGACTTGACAGCCAGGGACAACTGAACAAATGTTTCATAAACCTCAGACTTTTGGTAACATGTAAGACACTGTAGTATAGATTTAAACTGTTCTTGAAAGATATCATAGATAATAGATTTGCAAGCTCTAAATTGTTCATATTTATCATTGTCTATAAAGTGTACAGTTTCATCTGTTATTAAATTTTTAAGCAAATCTTGATGTAGTCCTTCTATAAGAAACATTAATAATTCGTGAGGATCCTGTTGGTTGTGTCCAGCAAATTGGTCATTGAGTAAACTTATTGTTGCTTTGAAACTTTCAGGATTGAAATACTTATGGCATCCATTTCCCATGATTTTGATAAGATGACCAAATTCATCTGCTAATTTACCTTTATGTCCCTTTGGATTTTCTCTGTTAATATCTTTTTTATAATGATCTTGATAAAAATACTGAGTCAAGTCTGTAATATTATACAAGCATTGCAATATTGAATTCATGTAACATGAGTTACCCACATTTTGTAATCCAGTGAAAACAGGTTTCTGTTTTTCTATTTGTAGTCGAGACAGTAAGGATTTTTCACTTTTGTCAGATTCACTGAGAATATGAGGTATGAAAGTTGATCCCTCACTTACTTTCCCAATCACCTCAGCAGCACCACAACTGTCAATATCTTGAGCACTCTGTACTTGATGTGGGGAGGAATCTATAGTCCCAGCAACCTGACCTCGCTCATCAGCGCCAGTCCGATTTCTAACGAGGCGCAAGGGGACCCAAAATTTCTTAGGAGGGTTGTCATTTGTAGAAACATAAGCATAACCCCTCCCTCTCAAGAGGAGATAACCAGCAATCCATTTTTTATCCTCTTTTATCCAAATTGGAATATTTGTTGTTTCTTGTCTCTGATTATCTTCTTTAAAATGTTTTTCCCCTGCTGTATAGCTCTCTCCCTGAGGTAAATTTAGATAATTTAGTATAATGAGAGTCAAAGATAACAGCTCCGTTGGCATTAAACCTCTTTTTCTATTTTTTTGCAATTGAGTTTTCAGAGTTCTATGGGCTCTTTCCACAATTGCCTGTCCTTGACAATTGTGGGGAATTCCTTTAAGATGTTTTATCTGCCATTCATTACAAAAAAATTCAAAAGTTTTACTTATATAAGAGGGTCCATTATCAGTCTTAATAGAATACGGAACACCCATAACAGAAAAACATTGTAAAAGAAAACTGCAAACTGCCTTAGATTTTTGGGAAGACATAGGAATTGCCCAAATAAATCGAGAATATGTATCCACTACCACATGAAGGTATGGTTTTTTGGGAAATAAGTCTGTTTGAGTTACATCCATTTGCCACAATTCGTTAGACTGCAAGCCTCTTGGATTTGCTCCTGCTATATGAGTCTTTTGTGCTAGCGGGGCACATATGTTACATCTTTTTATAATTTCTCTCGCTTGCCTCCATGGAATTTGATAATTTACATGTAAACGATGAGCATTTGTGTGTAAGGCTGAATGTTCTTCTACAGGTGATTTAAATATAGGCATTGCCAACAAATCAGCAGTTTTATTTCCTTGAGCCATTGGCCCTGGAAGGCCTGAATGAGCTCTAATATGTGTGATGAAGATAGGTTCAGTTCTTTTTTGAATAATGTGTTGTAACTTTTTTAATAAATTCTGTATAATAGGACTATGAGAATTGAGGGAGGCAGTGGCTATCACCGGGCATAAATTTACAACATATAAAGAATCAGAAATGACATTCATGGCTTCAGATACATTTTCTAATAGATAAATTAACGTTGCTAATTCAACTTTCTGTGCAGACTTATATTTGGTTTCTATCGTTATGTTCATATTTTCCCCGGTTATTCCGCCCCGTCCCCCACTTGATCCATCTACATAAAAAACTTTTACATTGGGAATAGGAGAATCCCTCACAATTGAAGAGATAACAAACTGAGTCTTTTTCAAAAAGTCCCAGGTCTTTCCTTTTGGATAATGAGAAGAAATCTCTCCTGTAAAATCTGAGAGAGCCCTTTGTAGAGATTCATTAAGAAGCAATATTAACTCAATTTCCTTTTTTGGTATTGGCAATATTATTATATCTGGATCAAAACCTAACAAAGGGGCCCGGAGAGATAGCACAGCGGCGTTTGCCTTGCAAGCAGCCGATCCAGGACCAAAGGTGGTTGGTTCGAATCCCGGTGTCCCATATGGTCCCCCGTGCCTGCCAGGAGCTATTTCTGAGCAGACAGCCAGGAGTAACCCCTGAGCACCGCTGGGTGTGGCCCAAAAACCAAAAAAAAAAAAAAAAAAAAAAAAAAACCTAACAAAGATATTGATCTAAGTCTTACTTTGATAATCAATTCTGAGATTAGTTGCAGGTAAGATATTACAGACTGAGGCTGTTTGTTATGTAAATACACCCATTCCAAAGGACCAGCCTGTTGCATTAAAGCCGCAGTAGGTGTTTCTTTTGTAGGAAAAATTAATAAAAATACCTTCTCTCCAGGGATAAATCTTAAGAGAAATGATTTTTGCAGTCTGTTCAAGAAAATGTCCAATTCATTTTTAGCAGCTTGTGTTAAATTTCTGGGACTATCTAATGCAGGATTACCTTCCAAAGTTTTAAACAGATTAAACAGCTCTGCATTTGAGATTCCTAGCACTGGGCGGAGCCAATTTACATCACCCAAAAGTTTCTGAAAGTCATTAAGCGTTTTAAGGTTCTCTTTTTTAATGGAAATTTTTTGTGGACATATTGATGTTCTGTCCAAAATAAAGCCCAAGTATTGATATGGTGGCATGGTCTGTATTTTTTCTAAAGCTATTTTCAGTCCTGCCATTTGCAAACAATTGATCACATAAGCATATAATTTCTGTAAATCTGTTTCATTATTCATTGTAATTAAAATATCATCGGTGTAATGATAAATTATAGCTTGAGGAAGTCTTTCACGAGCAGGGCTCAAAATTTTGTCCACAAAATATTGACACATAGTTGGTGAATTTAGCATGCCCTGAGGGAGAACAGTCCATTGAAAACGCCTGCAAGGGTGAGTATTATTAATAGAAGGAACTGAGAATGCAAAACGATGTTTATCATCTGGGTGAATAGGAATATGATAGAAGCAGTCTTTTAGGTCAATTATAATTAGTGGCCATTCCTTAGGGATTACTACAGGTGATGGTAAACCTGTCTGTAATTTTCCCATAGGTACCATAGATAAATTCACAGCTCTCAGATCCATTAACAATCTCTATTTACCAGATTTCTTTTTTATGGTAAATACAGATGAATTCCATTGAGAAAACGAAGGCTCAATATGTCCTAATTTTAGCTGTTCTTCCACTAATTCTGTCAGCACCTTTAATTTATCAGTTTTAAGGGGGCACTGGCCTATCCAAATTGGTTCATCAGATTTCCATTTTATTTTTATTGGTGCTGGGGTTTTTCTGGCAGTGGCCCCTACCAAAAATTTTGGGTTTTTAATTCAGAAGAAGGTTCAGGCTCACCTTGAGCTAATGGAATATGGAATTCTGCCTTCCATTGTTTATGCAAATCACGGCCCCATAGGGATGGTGAGAATGGGCCCACATGAAGTCTGATTATAGCCTTTTGATTTTCTGGGCCGTAAAATACCATGGTTCTTGTGCTTAACAAACAAGAACTCAGGCCTCCTATTCCTTTTAATGAATATGGAATTTCTTGCAGAGACCAATTTTTTGGCCATTCTTTATCAGAAATTACAGTGATCTGAGCACCTGTGTCTATCATGCCATTGAAGAATTGCCCTTCTATATTAAGTTTTTTTTTTTTTTTTTTTTTTTTTTTTTTTTTGGTGGTTTTTGGGTCACACCCGGCAGTGCTCAGGGGTTACTCCTGGCTCCATGCTCAGAAATTGCTCCTGGCAGGCACGGGGGACCATATGGGACGCTGGGATTCGAACCGATGACCTCTTGCATGAAAGGCAAACGCCTTACCTCCATGCTATCTCTCCAGCCCCCTTCTATATTAAGTTTAATCATTGGATTTTCATCTTTACATTTAGTAATCAGAGCCACTAATGGGTTTTTGGCAGCCCCTGGATCTGTGCTTCCAAAACCTCCAGTTCTTATCTTATCTGAAGTCCCAAATTTAACATAAGGTATTATTACTATTTGGGCAATCGTCTCCCCTTTTTTGAAAGTCCAAGTAACATGCACATTGATAACTACAATAATTTCTCCCTTTGAATCTGAATCAATAACACCTGTAGTTACTGATATACCTTTTACATTAAGGGAACTTCTGCCCAGAATCAAACCCATTGTATCTGGGGGTGGTGGTCCCACTATGCCTGTGTGTAACATATAAGGGCATTCTCCTGGGTAAATTGTAATGTCCACTGGGCAAGTTATATCAAGCCCAGCACTGCCCACAGTGGCATGTGTTAATTCATTAATTGAGATTAAACTTCTTGGGCTGGGCTGGGGAGAATTATGGTTTGATGACTTTGCCCCTGATTTGTAAGGGCCTGGGGATTGGCCCTGTAGGCGTTTCCCTGTTTTTTTTTTTTTTTTTTTTGGTTTTTGGGCCACACCCGGTAACGCTCAGGGGTTACTCCTGGCTATGCGCTCAGAAGTCGCTCCTGACTTGGGGGACCATATGGGACGCTGGGGGATCGAACCGCGGTCGGTCTCCTAGGCTAGCGCAGGTAAGGCAGGCACCTTACCTCCAGCGCCACCGCCCGGCCCGTTCCCTGTTTTTTAATTGTAGATCCTGGAGGAACTGAATTTAACAAAAGACGGCAATTCCTTTTAATATGCCCTTGTTTTCCACAATGGTAACAGGCAAATTGTCTCCTAGGGTTTATATTAAAAGTTCTTCCTATGTTATTATTATGGGGATTTCCAGATCTACAGTCTTTCGCCCAGTGGTAACCCTTGTTACATTTTGGGCAGAGACCTGGTTTTCGGGCAAGTTTTTGTCCCCTTTGGTAAAGAGGTATATTTCCTTTAGTAATCGCAAAGGTTTGCACCTGATCTGAATTTGTTAATGAATGGGGTATATCATAAACATTCCTACATGCATATAAAAATTCATTTAAATCAGCTTTTTCCTGCAACGGAGCCAATACCAATTTGCAAGCTGAATTAGCATTATGATAAGCCAAACATTTTTCTAGAAATTTCCTCACCTCATCATTTTTAACTTGTATTTTTAAAGCATCCTTGAGTTTAGCCACAAATTCTACATAAGGCTCTTGGGGACCTTGGATGATTCTTAAAAAGGTTCCCTCACCAGTACTGTTAGTATCAATTCTTTCCCATGCAGATAATGCAATGTCTTTAATTATTTTTGAGATTTCCTTTGGTAAAGCTGCTTGTGTCTGTATATCTGAATATTGATTTTCTCCCATTAATAATTCATATGAGAGATTAACCCCTGCCACTCGTTTTTTGGTTCCATCTGGACTATATAGTTTGGATTTCACAACCTCTGCATAAAACATTTCCCATTCAGTTCGCTGTTTAGATGGTAGGCATATTTCAGCAAGTTTTTTAAAGTCATGCAGAGTCCAAATTGATTTTCGACACCACATGCTTAGTACCTCCTGACAATATGGAGAGGTAGCCCCAACTTCTTTACATGCTTTCTTAAACCGTTCCACATCCTCCATTTCAAGAGGTTCATAATTTGAAACATATACTGTTTGAAATGGAGTTGAGGCCGGATTAGCAGAAGTACCTTGCACAGGACTCTGATTTCTGAGGTGTGGGATACTAGAATGTGGTTCTTTGTCTGAGTTGGCACTAACATGTGAGTCCATACTGTGAACAGAATCAGGACTCTCTTGTGGACTTAGCACTGGAGGCTGATCATCAGTGTCAAGATCTTGATTTGGATTATGAGTATCTAAATTACGTGTCCGAGTTGATTTTTTACCGGCAATTTTTTTGCTGCCAGTGTCAGATTTATCAGCCTGTATCTTAGTCTGAATTTTCGTAGGAAAAAAAATTTTTATTGTCCATACTAGTCATCACTTTACAATTTCCACATTGTCTATTTCCTAACCACCATCTAATGCCTATGCATATGGTAGTCATATTAGCCAACACAGAAATTCCACAAACTATGACTAATGGAGACCACTCAAGCAATGCAAATATTGGAGTAGAAATTTTTGATTGAATTGTAAGCAGCAACCATCCAATGACAATGATATTTACTAGTATCAAACCAAGTGGTTTATATCCAAGCAGAGTAATGCACTTGAGTAATGCCGAACTGATGTATTTAATAACAGATGGCATAGTGAGCATGAGTATCCATAATAACCAGCCAAGGATCTCCAGAGGTAATTTCCAATAAAACATGTCACTTACAGTTCCAGAGGGTCCAGATTCACCTGTTCGGGCGCCAAATGTGGGAGGAGGTCAAACCCCTTGTTGATCGTCTCCAAGTCAAAGAATGATTCCCAAAAAGATAAATTGAATCCCATTCTTCCGTCCCCCCTTTTGGGGGAGACTTTGATAATAATATCCGATGTGAATAATCAACGAATGCAAAAGATTAGGGGACCAAAGGTTCAGCAAAGAAAGTCTTTTGTCAGTTGCAGCCAGCTCCAAAAAGCAAACCGAACAAGCTGTCAGTTCTGGCAAAAGAGCTCCCTATGCCTCCCCAACAAGCTATTTATTTCATTCCTTGATCACCCCCACCTGGAAGATCCAGGTGGGATGACAGGCAAAAACAATATTACAACAATTACTCAACACTTTCTTTCTCTTTCTTTCTTTCTTTCTTTCTTTCTTTCTTTCTTTCTTTCTTTCTTTCTTTCTTTCTTTCTTTCTTTCTTTCTTTCTTTCTTTCTTTCTTTCTTTCTTTCTTTCTTTCTTTCTTTCTTTCTTTCTTTCTCTCTCTCTCTCTCTCTCTCTCTCTCTCTCTCTCTCTCCCTCCCTCCCTCCCTCCCTCCCTCCCTCCCTCCCTCCCTCCCTCCTTCCTTCCTTCCTTCCTTCCTTCCTTCCTTCTCTCTCTTTCTCTCTTTCTCTCTTCCTTCCTTCCTTCCTTCCTTCCTTCCTTCCTTCCTTCCTTCCTTCCTTCCTTCCTTCCTTCCTTCCTTCCTTCCTTCCTTCCTTTCTTTCTTTTTTTTTTTTTTTGGTTTTTGGGCCACACCTGACGGTACTCAGGGGTTACTCCTGGCTGTCTGCTCAGAAGTAGCTCCTGGCAGGCACGGGGGACCATATGGGACACCAGGATTCGAACCAACCACCTTTGGTCCTGGATCGGCTGCTTGCAAGGCAAACGCTACTGTGCTATCTCTCCGGGCCCCTGCAGATTGCTTTTCAAATAAAATAAAAATACATCTTATTTTTAAATCCCACAAATGAGTGCAATTATTCTATGTCTATCCCTTTCCCTCTCTCTCATTCTGTTAGCATATCCATATCCATCTATGCATAAGAAAATCTGATGACTTCTTTTTTCCTCACGGTGACTAGTATTCCATTTTGTAAAGCTGCATAGTACTCCATTTTGTAGACGTATCACTGTTTCCTTATCCCCTTATTTGTTCTCAGGCACATAGGTTGTTGTTTTTTTATTTTTGGTTTTTGGGTCACACCCGGCAGCACTTAGGGGCTTTTCCTGGCTCCCAGGCACATGGATTGTTTCTAGATTCTGGCAACTTGAATAGTGCTGTGATGAACATAGGCATGCAGAGGGTATTTTGGTATTATGTTTTTGGGCTCCTGGGTAACTTCTGGGAGTGGTATTGCTGAGATATATGGAAGCTAAATTTCTAGTTTTTTGAGGAATATCCATATTGTTTTCCTAAAAAGCTGGACGAGTCAAAATTTTACTAAATAAATGAGATCCCTTTCTCCCTGCATCTGTGCTATCACTGGCTGTTCTTCGTGATGTGTGCCAGTCTCTGTGGTGTGAGACATCATCATTGTTATTTTAAATTGCATCTCCCTGATAATTAATAACATAGAACATTTTTTTTTTTTTGCTGTTGTTGTTGTTTTTGGGCCATACCTGGCGGTGCTTAGGGGTTACTCCTGGCTGTCTGCTCAGAAATAGTTCCTGGCAGGCACGGGGGACCATATGGGACACCAAGATTTGAACCAACCACCTTCGGTCCTGGATCAGCTGCTTGCAAGGCAAACTCCGCTGTGCTATCTCTCCGGGCCCTGCTTTTTATATCTTAGATATTAATCCCTTATCAGATGGGAACTGGGTAAATAGTCTCTCCCATTTCATGTGCATTCTTTGTATCTTAGTCACTGCTTCTTTTGAGATGCAGAAACTTTTTAGTTTAATGTAGTAAATTTGTTTATCTTTGTTTTCACATGTTTGGCCAGTGGTTTACATCTTTGAAGATACCTTTAGATTCAATGTCACAGAGAGTTCTTACTATATTTTTCTCTACCTACCTCAGGGTTTCAGGTCTGATATCAAGAAACTTAAATGATTTTTGTTCTTCTTTTTCTTAGGAGAGAGTGTGCACGCAGTCTCCCACTACCATGAATTACGCAGTCTAGTTTCCCACATTTGGGAAAGTCGCAGGTGTCAACACGCCTGAAGTACAATGGGTGAGCTTCACCCTGGGGAAACCACCTTCATGATCATGGAATCACTCCTGCCAGGTAAGTATAAGAAACTTAAATAATTTTGATTTGAGTTTTGTCATGGCGAAAGAGTCTGAGTTCACTTTTTTTTTTTTTGCATGTTGCTGATCAATTTTCCCCTCACCATTTGTTGATGAGGCATTCCTTGCTCCACTTTGTATTTCTTGTCCCTTTATTGAAGGTCAATTGAACATATACCTGAGTGTCAGTTTCAAATATTCAAGTCTATTTCATTGATCTGAGGGTCTGTTTTTATTCCAATCCCATGCTGTTTTAAAGATTACTGCTTACCCCATGCCAGAGGCCTTCTCCCTAGACTGGGGAGTGCTGGGAGGCTTGGCAGGCCCCCAGCCATCCCCCTCTTTCTCCCCTGGACTCCAGGCCTTCCCAGGGTGCCGGCCCAGATGGCCAGAAGTGGGTTCAGGTGGACTCTTAGGGGTCCTTAGGTTACCCCCTCCCTCCGTACTCCAGGGGGGAGGTGCATGGGAAGGAGGGCGGGCAGATATTTGGATTCTTGTTTCCCCTTTGATTCTGGAGGCAAGCTCTTTCCAGGTATGGGGTTTGGGGAGGCCCCATGCTGGAGGCCTTCTCCCTAGCCTGGGGAGTGCTGGGAGGCTTGGCAGGCCCCCAGCCATCCCCCTCTTTCTCCCCTGGACTCCAGGTCTTCCCTGGGCACCGGTCCAGGTGGACTCTACAAGGGTCATCAGGCTTTCCCCCTACCTCTCCCTACACTAATGGGAATGCGCTTTGGGAGGATGGCGGGCCATTCTAGCACTGGTTTATGTTGGGACAGTCACTGGAAATTTATTCTCCTTGGTCTCTATTTCCAAAACCTCGCGGGGGCTAGTGCCCCCACGTGTACAATATATATCGTAGTATTATATGCATACAGTTTATATATGCATAATATCCATCTTCTATTGTGACCTTGATACTGCCCTACAAAGCTAATTTCTAATCTTTTACTGCCTCAGTCCCAACCCTTATTTTCTCCCATTTACCCATGTAGGTGCAGCTCATGACATGAAGCTCACCACATAGAGTGATGAGTGCAGTCAGAGCAACAACTACACTGAAAACTATCATAACAATGTGAATGACTGCCTGTCTTGAGTACAGGTGTGAGTGGGGTGGGGAGGAGGGACATCTGGGAAATTGGTGGTGGGAATCTTGCACTGGTGAAGGGGGCTGTTCTTTACATGACTGTAATCATACAACTACACTCATATTTGTAATCACGGTGTTTAAATAAAGATAATTTAAAAAAATAAAATAAATGACCAAAAATGTATCCAGCAATTATTTGAGACTATTTTAATCAGTTACTCAAATCTGAGTGATTACTTATTAGTGATTCTTTTTATTCAGTACTTTGACTATAATTTTCCATTTCTTTTTTGTAGAGTACAGTCAGAGAAATCTGATGTTCATTTTATGTTTTCTCCTGTGTATTTAATGCTTTTATTCTCTTTGTATCTTACCATTTTTATAATGATGTACATTGGTGTTGTTCTTTTTTTAACTTTATTTATTGATTTATTGGCTTTTGGGCCACACCCAGCGGTTCTCAGGGATTCAGGGGTTATTCCTGGCTCTGCACTCAGAAATCACCCCTGGCAGGCTGGGGGACCATATGGCATGTTGGGAATCGAACCAGGTCCCTCTCAGGTCAGCTGCATGCAAGGCAAATGCCCTATCGCTGTGCTATCTCTCCAGCCCCACCTTGGTGTTCTTCTGGGATGTTTTTGTTTGGGACTTTTGGGGCCTCGTGAATATTATTATTATTATTATTATTATTATTATTATTATTATTATTATTTTTAAACCACTACCACAAATTATGCAGTCGAGTTTCTCACATTTGGGGAAATTGCAGGGGTCAGCACACCCGGAGTGCAATGGGTGAGCCTCGCCCTGGGGAAACCACCTTCGTAATCATGGTATCTCCCCTGCCAGGTAAGTATTATTATTTTTTTTAAATGTATCTTTTTAAGCACCATGATTACAAACATGTCTGTAGTTGGGTTTTAGTTATAAAAAGAATACCCCCTTCACCAGTGCAACACTCCCACTGCCAATGCTCTCCACCTCCCTCCTCTCCCACTCCCTGCCTGTATTCAAGATAGGCATTCTATTTCTCTCACTCATTCCCATTGTCATGATAATTGTCAGTGTAATTATTTCTCTAACTGAACTCTCCACTCTTTGTGGTAAGCTTCAGACTATGGCCAGTCCTTCCACCCCTCAAAATAAAGATACTAAAAAAAATTGATCACTGTGATAGTGCCAGTCATCCACACATTCACCAAGTAACCTTAGTTAAAGTTGGAAGGGACATATTTGAAACCTCTGCAAATTTCCCTGCTTGGCCTAACTTTCATAGTGTGGTAATCTGTGAATGTGTGGTAATCTGGCATAGGCAGGGAGTATGAAGAATAATTTTATTTGTCTTGGAAGTCCTTGGCATGATCAGGCAAATGCAGAGATTGTTTTCATTTCAACAGCATCTACTAAGAAAGAAAGAAAGAAAGAAAGAAAGAAAGAAAGAAAGAAAGAAAGAAAGAAAGAAAGAAAGAAAGAAAGAAAGAAAGAAAGAAAGAGAGAGAGAGAGAGAGAGAGAGAGAGGGAGGGAGGGAGGGAAGGAGGGAGGGAGGGATGGAGGGTGGGAGGGAAGAAGAAAGAAGTGTTTTAAGGGGCTGCAGCAGTGGCACAAGTGGTAGGGCATCTGCCTTGCACACGCTAACCTAGGAGGAACCATGGTTCAATACTCCATATGGTCCCCAAGCCAGGAGTGTTTCTGAGTGCATAGCCAGAAGTAACCCCTGAGTATCACCAGGTGTGGCCCAAAAAACAAAAACAAAAAACAAACGAACAAAAAAAGAGTTGTAAAAGGAAGAGAAATTGTAAGCAGTGCCTGTCTGAGACAAAGTTTCCCAGAATCTGCCCTGGGAAATCCTTCCCCTGAGCACTTGATTGAAATCAGTGATGGACATTGACTGGAAACTGAATTTTACTGTACCTCTCTGACATTGACTGGAAACTGAATTTTACTGTACCTCTCAGTGACAAAGACCTTTCCTTTCTTTTCCATTTCTTTTTTCTCTCTTTTTCTTTTCCATTTCTATTTTACACACCTACCAGGATGTTGAACTTTGTAGGCATTATCTGTTTTTAGAATACATGAATGGATTGGAATGACAGATAATGATGCATGAGGTAAAATTACTGTGTACAATTGGTGGAGGGACATTCACACTTAGTGATGGGATTGGTATTGGAGCACTGTATGGTGGAAACTCTATTATAAGCAGCTTTATAGATCAAAGTGCCTTAAGAAACTAAGTAAATAAATAAAAATATTAACCAGGAAGAAAAGAACTGGAACTTGGTAGGAGAAATGAAGAACTCACTGGAAGGCTTACCAGCAAAGTAATGCTGCTGAGAACAAAATCAGTGAGCTGGAAGATGAGCTGCATAATACCTTCAGGCAACAGCAAAAATTGCAAAAGAGTCTTAAAATAAATGAATAGAAGATAGAAAAAGTCCTGGGGGCCCAAGAGATAGCATGGAGGTAAGGCGACTTCTGAGTATAGATAGAGCCAGGCATAACTCCTAAGCGCTGCCGGATGTGACCCAAAAACCAACCAACCAACCAACCAAACAAACAAACAAAAAATAAAAACAACAAAAAAAACAAAAACCCCAAACCATAATAACCTGATAGTTCTTTAACAATCTGGAGATATGACAAATAAAAGTTTATTTGTACATAATGAGATAAAATGCAGAAAATGTAAGAAGTCTGTGGAAATATGTTTAGGATCATTTAGGATATGTGGAAACATGTCCCTATTGTATGTAAGATAGATGGAACTGGAAGATATTATTTTAAATGAAGTAAGCCAGAGAAAGGATAAATACAAGATGATATCACTTATATGTGGTATTTAGAATAACTGCATGAAGAAATGCAATGGTTTAAATGGGGGTTGTTGATAGCCTCAGAATATAGCGAGAGGAAAAAAATTGAATGGAGGAGAAGCACATGAAATGATAGGGAGAAGGGGCTAAGTGGTCTCAGATGCATTGGTGGTGTTAAGAAAGGACAGACAATAACATCCAAACAATAATGTCATCAACAATAATGAAATCATGAGACTCAAACTTTAACAATCAACTTAAAAAGATACCTGTTATGATGGCAGGCTGGATGGGTAGTGGTGGTATGGGATGAACTCTCAGAATATTCATAGAGGAAGATTGACACTGGTGGGGAGATTGGTCCTGAAACACTATGTTTAAAAACCCAATTATGGGGGCCCGGAGAGATAGCACAGCGACGTTTGCCTTGCAAGCAGCCGATCCAGGACCAAAGGTGGTTGGTTCGAATCCCGGTGTCCCATATGGTCCCCCGAGCCTGCCAGGAGCTATTTCTGAGCAGACAGCCAGGAGTAACCCCTGAGCACAGCTGGGTGTGACCCAAAAACCAAAAAAAAAAAAAAAAAAAAATAAAAACCCAATTATGGGGCCCGGAGAGATAGCACAGTGGTGTTTGCCTTGCAAGCAGCCGATCCAGGACCAAAGGTGGTTGGTTCGAATCCCGGTGTCCCATATGGTCCCCCGTGCCTGCCAGGAGCTATTTCTGAGCAGACAGCCAGGAGTAACCCCTGAGCACCACAGGGTGTGGACCCCCCCCCCCCAAAAAAAAAAACAAACCAAAAAAACCCAATTATGAATAACTTTAAAATCACAATGGTTTAAATAAAAAGAATGAGGTATTGAGGGAAAAAGGGACTTTGGAACCATAAAGTTCATTATTACACAATGCATTTGGGCAATTTTCTTAAAATATGCTAATAGATATGACACCTGACAACTTGGTATCAGCAACAACATGTTTTGGGGCAGGGTTCCCTGCATTGCCACCTAATGGTGAGATGAAACCAGAAGATGCTGTGTCAGCCTGACTTCGACATAGGTTCTGTACAAAAACGAGGATCTCTAACTACAGAAACCTGACAGCAACAACAGTGATTGTGAAGAGCTTTTACCGGGACCACAGAGAAAGACTTTGGCGCTAGACAACTTAATATGCCTGGAGCCTGTAGTTGGTCTTATGGTAGGATGCTTCATGGGTAAGGTCTCCCTGATTTTAGGCCAAAGGTTTTTCCTTTCTATTTCCCCATATTTTGCTGTGCCTATGCAAAAGCAAAACAAAACAAAATAAAACAAAACTGCCATGCACACACCTTTTTAAAAATTATTTATTGTATTTTTTATCTTTATTTAAACACTGTGATTACAAATATGATTGTAGTTGTATTTCAGTCATGTAAAGAACACTCCCCTTCACCAGTGCAACATTCCTACTACCAATGTCTCATATCTCCCTCTTCCCCACCCACCCCACCTGTACTTGGGGCAGGGTTCCTCCCCCCCCCAAGACAGGCTTTCTACTTCCCTCATTCATTCACATTGTTAGGATAGTTCTCAATGTAGTTATTTCTCTAACAGCACTCATCACTCTTTGTGGTGAGTTTTTATTGTATTTTTTTAATTTCTTATCTTTTAAATCAGGGCTCCTACCTTTTTTGTTTTGCTTTTGGGCCACACCCGGCAGTGGCGCTCAGGGGTTACTCCTGGCTATCTGCTCAGAAATAGCTCCTGGCAGGCACGGGACACCTTATGGGATGCTGGGATTCGAACCAATCACCTTGGGCCCTGGGTCGGCTGCTTGCAAGGCAAAAGCCGATGTGCTATCTCTCTGGCCCCACTCCTCCCTTTTTCATAGAACCTTGGGACACACTCTCTGCCCCTTGGAAGCCCGCTCAGACCAAGCACATTTCCCACACACCAACCCCGGGCTGACCCCAGGTGCTGTCTGGCCACCCACAGGCTACCCGATATGGGTGGGTCCACAAACAGGGTCTGTGATTGGAAGGTTTGGGGCATCAGCAAGGAAAAGAGGGGACCTGGACGGAGGGAGTCCATATGGAAACACACAGTGTCATGCTGCACAGGCCAGACAAGGACAGTCCATAACTGTCAAGGCTCACTCCTGATCCAGGTAACACTGACAGGCACAATGATGACATCTCATATGGAGATGAGAGGGAGAGAGAGACAGACAGAGAGACAGAGAGAGAGAGATAGAGATAGCACTTCCCAACCCAGTGCTGCCCCTTCAAAGAATGAAGCCAGAGAAGAGGGACCGAGTCAGCCCAGCATCTACCAGAGGGCGATGCTGTCCAGCAAAGCTGTGCTGGTGATGGAAGTGAGTCTAGAATGAGTGGCAATGGGGGCAGAATAATAAGGGGAGGGCACTTGTTCAATCCCGAGTATCCCAAATGGTTCCCTGAACCAGATCTGAGCCTGAGTGCAGAGCCTGGAGTCAGCCCTGAGCTTGCCGTGCTCAGAAAGAAAAGACCAGATTAAGCCACCGTTTAATGAGCTGTGTTTATTGAAAAACCAGAACTATCAAGACTCACACACACATGCCCTTGGTCAAGAGGCTTTCCAGAAGACAAGAATGGCAGAGGAGACCCTGTTCCAAAGGTTCCCTAGTGTGAGGCTCTCCTGTGACCTTTCCACACTGCAAACTGCCACATGGGAATACTGGGGTCCTGAGGCATGGCTGAGGGTCACCCCAAAGAGGCCAAATCTGAGGGAAAACATGGCCATATCCCCCAGCTCTGGGTATGTAGGAAAAGGAAGCTGAGTTCCTCTCCCCCACCCTGGAGGAAGCTGTCCCCCAGCACTGTGGCCTCAAATATCTGGCTTCCTCTTCCTTTCATAGCAGGGGCATGGAGTCAAGTTCTGTGTTCCAAACTGACATGTGTCTCCCCCCCTGCTTGAAGCTCCACTGTGCGGACAGGCTGTCCCAAAGCCAACATCGAGGTACACTGCCACCCACCCACATGCTGCCCCCAACAATCATGGTTTCAGGCACCTCCTATGCCCAAGTCCTACACTGGGCTGCCACACAGTTGGGATGCTTGTAAGTGGAAAAGCATTTTACAAAAATGATCCTACAGAGAACCCCACTAAGGGGCAGTTGGGGCTCTGCCCACCCTTGGGGAGACCTGACCAGCTGGAGTAGGAGGGACTGGGAATCCTTCGAAGGATCCCAAGCCAGAGGTGCCAGGGGTAAGGCTGTAGAGCCAAAGTCCTCACACAGTGGCACCAAAAGGAGTGCTGTGGGGGAAACTGAGGTGGAGGGCGGCACTTCTTGTCACCCAAAGGAAGCTGCCCATGAATGTCCAGGCTACTTGCTTCCTCTTTCCCACACTCGAAGGCGTGCTGAGCTCTGGCTACTTTCTCCTCTCCCAAAGAGTCCCAGTGAACAAGGGCAAGGGCAAGGCAGGGGACACCGTGCCCAGGGATGTCAGGACAGAATCCCTGCTGGGGAGCAAGGCATCCTCAGCTTGAAGGATGCAAGGACCCTGCTGGTTTAGCTGCCAGCAGGGGTCAGTCAGTGTATGCCCCCCAGTACGGAAGACAATGCAAGTGACAGCTGCTAGCCTCAGTTTCCCTGTCTGAGAAGGTGTGGGCACCCTGGTAGAGAAGATGCTGCAGAATGAAGTGGGATGGACCTAGTCAGCAGGGAGCTGTGCCCCAACCTGAAAGGGCCAGTTCCTCCCCAGGTGGTCAGACAGGCTTCGTTCCCAGAAGAACTGGAGTTCTAGAATCTTCCAGAACCTTCTCCCCTTCTCTTGCATTTCTGCCAGAATGCTGGAGACCAATCCAGCTATTCTCTCTGCACCAGCAATAGTCTGGCCAGGGGGTCTGAGAATGGGACCCCAGGACAAGGGCTACACATCTTGCCTCCCTATCCTGTCCTCCCCCACCCCTGTGTAGCAAGCTTGAGAGCACATGAGGTGACTTGCTGAGAGGCCCAATGAGGGCAGTGCCACTGTCCATGCTGGCAGCTTCTAGAAAAATCCTGCAGCACCGGCCTGGTGCCAGACCAAGCAGCTGGGGCCAAGTTCTGAGTTCACTACAAGGCTCCTACCCTCCTCCCTTAGAACTCATCCTGCCATGCCCTGGAGGCCAACTAAGCCTGACTCTGCCAGTTGCCCACACTCCAGGACTCGAACAGCCCCCCAGGGTCTGAGCACAGGTAGCTCCTCTCTCAACACACTCCCCACCCCTGGCTGCAGCCTGTTTGAGGGCCACACTTAGCAGTGCTTAGGGGTCACTCCTGGCAGGCTCAGGGGACCACATGGGGTGTCAGGAATGGAATTCCTCAGATGTATGCAATGCAAGCGCCTCCCCCCCCCCCACACTGTGCTCTCTGGCTACCCCCTCACCCCTTTTGTTTCTGGGCCATACCCAGGAGTGCTCAGGGGTTGCTCCTGGCTTTCCACTTGGCATGCCTGGGGAACCATAAGGAATGCCGAGAATCGAATCATCGAACCTGGTTGGCCATGTAAAGGCGAGCATCCTCCCTGTTGTACTATCCCTTTAGTCCCCTCACCCTCTACTAGACTCACAGGCCAAGGCTCCTGGGGAAATGCTGGCCCGAGGTCATACAGCCCATCCAAGCAGGGCAAGGACTCCATACTCAGGGGCCTTGTGAAGCTGACCCCGAACCCTGGCCAGCCAGGTGCTATCTGCCTACCTGAGACCAGGGGGTCACTGGGCAGCTGGTCTGGCTTCATTCCTACCCCTCAAGCCTCTCTGTATTTTGGGGACACCCCTTCCAGTGAGAGCCTGTATAACTTAGTCCCCTCTCTATAGGATTTGTCTCCAGACAAATGCAGGGACAGGGGAGGGCAGACACAGTGCAGGCACCCTGATTAGTGGGAACAATCCTGGGTAGCAATGTGGCAGGATATGGGCAGGCTCACGGCTGCAGTGGCTGCTGGGGGAGCAATGAACACATGCGTGGGCAGGAAGGGCCAGGAGATCACAAGCCAGGTCCCACTTCAGAGTGACTATTCTGAACAAGGAATTGCGTGAGACCAGGGGGCAAGGGCCTGTGACACAGGGCCCCGAGTCCCAAAGAACACTCACTTTCCAGAAGAAAGTAACTGAGCTTTATTAAAAGGGACCCGTGGTCCAGAGAGATAGCACAGTGAGGAAAGCACTTGCCTGGCACAAGCGCTGACCTGTTTCCATCTCTGGCATCCCACAGGGTCTCCTGAGCCCATCAGGAGTGATTCCTGAGCACAGGGTCAAGAGTAAGCCCTGAGGGGCCGGGAAGGTGGCGCTAGAGGTAAGGTGTCTGCCTTGCAAGCGCTAGCGTAGGATGGACCGCGGTTCGATCCCCCGGCATCCCATATGGTCCCCCCAAGCCAGGGGCGATTTCTGAGCGCATAGCCAGGAGTAACCCCTGAGCGTCAAACGGGTGTGGCCCAAAAAAAAGAGTAAGCCCTGAATCTCTCTGGATATGACTCCAAAAAGACAATTAAAAAAAATAAAGTTTTTCAATTTTTTAAATAATAAAAAGAACCTTGGGACACAGATTACTTTATTTTACCACATATTCCTGCATATTTGTATAAAACTAAGAGGAAATGAATAAAGAAAGCTGGGGTCAAGTGGTCTCAGATGCTTTGGCAGGAAAATAAGGACAGAACTAAATATCCAAGCCAAAGTCAATGGTAATGGAATCAAGGGACCTAAAATTTAACAATTTAAACTCAAAGGGGCCTGTTACTTTGGCAGGCCAGGGAGCAAAGGGTGGTAGGACAGGATGCACTCTGGGACCATTGGTAAAAGAAAGTTGACATTGCTGGTGGGAAGGGCCCTGACTCACTGTATATCTGAAATTCAACTATGAAGGACTCTATAGATCACAATAAATTTATTTATTTGGTTTTGGGTCACACCTGGCAGCGCTCAGGGCTTACTCCTGGCTCTGTGCTCAGAAATCACTCCTGGCAGGCTCGGGGGACCATATGGGATGCCAGGATTCGAATCACTACCACCGTCCTTCTGCATGTAAGGCAAATGCCCTACCTGCATGCTATCTCTCCGGCCCCTCAATATTTTTTTTGTTTTTTAAATTACTGCTGGCAGGCTCAAGGGACCGTTATTTCTGGCAGCCCAGGAATCGAACGTGGGTAGGGCATGTGCAAGGTAAATATACTATCTGCTGTACTATTTTGCTCTGGCCCCTTAAAACAATTTTTATAAATTTGTTGTAACAGAATATGCAAAAATAGGGTGGGGAGGAGGGAGATCTGGGAAATTGGTGGTGGGAATGTTGCACCGTTGAAGGGGGGTGTTCTTTACATGACTGTAATCATACAACTATAATCATGTTTGTAATCACGGTGTTTAAATAAAGATAAAAAAAATTTCTACTTAACTGCTTAAATAAATATTGTGAGGATGTTTTCAAAGTTTTGGAAAGTGAAGACTGTTCTTCATATTTGTTTCTAAAATTATGGGAAGCATTTCAAAATCCAAGAAAAGATAGATTATTTTTTTAGACTGAATTATCTTAGGTTTTGTATATTAAACGACTTTTGTTTATGAAAAAAAAAAAGAATATGCAAAAATAAAAATATATGCTTTTAGAAATTAACTAGTGTATGATAGAATTTTTTTTTTTGGGGGGGGCCACACACACAGCAGCCCTCAAAGGTTACTGCCTGGCAGGCTCAGGGGACCATATGGGATGCCCAGGATCGAACCCGAGTCAGCCACACTCCAGCCCCCATAAGATAGACTTAACTTAAAAAAAAAAAAAAAAAAAAAAGATAGACTTAACTACCTTCTTACAGATCATGTTACATATGACTGACTAGCTTTGTTAAAAGGAGCATGATATTTGTGTATTCAAACTAATCAAATTCTATGTAGCATTTACCTCATGTTCTGTTCACACTTGATTG
Source organism: Suncus etruscus (assembly GCF_024139225.1). Taxonomy (NCBI): domain Eukaryota; kingdom Metazoa; phylum Chordata; class Mammalia; order Eulipotyphla; family Soricidae; genus Suncus; species Suncus etruscus. The sequence continues at coordinate 152,090,131 of NC_064851.1, read as the reverse complement.
ATTTGAAATCCTTGGTACAAGGATTAGGAAACTGGGCAAGATTTTGTCAGAGATTTCCTTAATTTTATTTATTTTTTAATTTAAACACCATGATGATTTCCTTAATTTTAAATATACAACAAATATAGTTGTAGTCACTTGGCCATTCCACTACTAAATATACCCAGCCAATTCTCGAAGCTGGTCGTCTCGGGTTTCTTTTCTTTAGAAGATACTCAGAGGTTACTCTTGGCTCTGTGCTCAGAAGAAATCATTCCTGATGGGCTGGGGAACCATAGAGGATGCGGAAAGAATGGACTGCAAACAAGAAAAACACCCTACATTGCTTCAGCCTCGTCTTTCTTTTTGGAAGTTTTATAAGTGAAAGAGAAGTGATGGTGTGTAGCTTCTTAGAAATTTGGAAACGTTATGTCATTTAGAAACACTGACTCTAAGGGAAACTAGCTGCATGTAGTCAATTCATCTACCATGAGAGTCCGTTTTGTGTCAAATCAGCCAGGCCTGGAGATTGTTAGGGTCAGGGTAAGGCCTTAGATGTTTCCAAATGTCATTCTGCCTATTAGACTAAAAAGGTCGTGGAAGCAGTCTTCAGGGACAGTAAGAAACTAAGCCTGTTTTTACACTGGTGCTGGTAAGATATTTGAAGAGATGTTATGGAGTGTTATAAGATGCAGCAGAGAGAACAGTAATATTAATATACAAGGCAAACTTGGTAAGTTTCAGTTTGGGAGTTTTTCTGTTGTCTTTTATTTGACTAAAAAACCCCAACAAGCAAAACCCCCTACTCTCCCCTAGCCCCTAATCCACTGTGGTGTCAGGGCCTCACATACACAAGGCAAGTGATCATTTGCAGAGCTACAACCAGGCCCCAGACAAATCTTGAGGAAAAACGTTTTTTTTTTTTAGGTCAAACCTGAGTTTGATACAAAACAATCAGTAAATCCTCCATTTTTAATGCTTATACTAATAAATGAAGACAGTCTTTGTCTTTCTAACATTAATATGGACACTGTTTTGTTTACATGCATGCTAGTTTTTAGTTTTTTCATGTTTTTAGGCCACACACAATACTTAGGAATGACTCCTGATGTTGCTCTGGGATCATATGTGGTGCTGGGGATTTAACTAGGATTGGCAATATGCAAGGCAAGTGTCTTAACCCTGGTAATATCTGGTTAGTCTTAAATTAAGGCTTTTTTTGTTTGTTTGTTTGTTTGTTTTTGGGTCACACCCGGCAGCACTCAGGGGCCACTCCTGGCTCTACTCTCAGAATCGCTCCTGGCAGGCTCGGGGGTCCATATGGGATGCTGGGATTTGAACCACTGCCCTTCTGCATGGAATGCAAATGCCCTACCTCCATGCTATCTCGTCGGCCCCATATTAAGGTTTTTTTATGTTTGTTTTTGGGCCACATCTGATGGCACTTGGGGTTACTCCTGGCTCTGTGCAGAGAAATTACTCCTGGTAGACCTGGGGGACCATATGGAATGCCAGGGATTGAACCCAGGTCGGTTGCATGCAAGGCAAACGCCCTGCCTGCTATGCTATTGCTCTGGCCCTACTTTTTTTTTGGGGGGGGGGCACACCCAGTGACTTTCAGGGTTAACTCCTGGCTATCCGCTCAGAAATCGCTCCTGGCTTGGGGGACCATATGGGACTCTGGGATTCGAACCACTGTCTGTCCTGGATCAGCTGAATGCCAGGCAAACACCCTACTGCTGTACTATCGCTCCGGCCCCCAGCTTTAAAAAAATTCTTGTTCGGGCCCAGAGAGATAGCACAGCGGCGTTTGCCTTGCAAGCAGCCGATCCAGGACCCAAGGTGGTTGGTTCAAATCCTGGTGTCCCATATGGTCCCCCATGCCTGCCAGGAGCTATTTCTGAGCAGACAGCCAGGAGTAACCCCTGAGTGCCACTGGGTGTGGCCCAAAAACAAACAAACAAACAAAAAAAAAAAACAAAAAAAACCTTCTTGTTCTTGTTGTATGATTTGTGGTATGGCTGTATAAAATTATTATACAAGGGGAGACGTATATTTTAACTATTAACCCTAAGAACTTTGGATAGTCAGTACTAAGTACCAGTCCACGTCAAAACAATTGAAGAATATTGTTAATTTATAGAGTCAAAGGAAAGTAGATAACAATACTACCAGACAATTATAACATGTTTATTACAGCTTAACAGCATAGAAAAAAAAATCTATGCTGAATTTTTATACAAGTCATTATTTACAACTTGTTTAACAACTGTACACTTTTTGCAGTCTTGAAAACATTTTGTACTTGAATGGGAAAATATAGCTTGACCAAATCTTAACTTTATTCTTCATATTCATATACATATATTATATGCATACATATAAACACAGAATACCATAACAAGTTGGAAGTCCTAAACTTAAAAGAATTAGTAATATCAAAAGGAAATACAAGATTTCAAAACAATTGAAAGTTTGTCTTCTGGTGATTTCTTGAAGTATGTGATTTTAATGAAAATTTCTCGCTGAATCTTTATAATATCCAATTCAACTCAAAAACAGTGAGAAAATCCACCAATATAACACATAGTAAATGGTTGATAAACTCAGTAAATATATTAATTCTATTTGTAAAGTGAGAAGTTTAAAGTCCTATGTGGATTTCATTTTTAGATTATAATGACAAAGAGTAAAATTATAAAACTGTAAATTCAACAGTCAACAAGATATAAGATATTACCTAGTAATATCTGTTTTGCAAGGGGGTTAACTAGATAATCAAATATGAAAATGACAATTCACAGATCAATAATAATTAAGACATGAGTATAAGGCTATAGAGCTGAAACTGTAACCAATACAATTCCAACTCCAATATACTAAGGTGTTTTCCAGCTCATATGAAAAGTTTAAAAAATATTCTAGGAAAAATGTCTCTTTCTATCCCAAATCTTTGATAGGATTTATTCAAAATAAGGCAAATTATTATATATATTTGGATTCTATCACTGATTATACAACCTAGAAACTGAGTGTTAAAATGGTGGGGCAAATTTTAAAACAGGAAAATTGCAAAACAAGATAAACATGAAAATTATTCTTCTTTTTTTTTTTTTTTTTGGTTTTTGGGCCACACCCGGTGACGCTCAGGGGTTACTCCTGGCTATGCACTCAGAAGTCGCTCCTGGCTTGGGGGATCGAACTGCGGTCCGTCTCCTAGGCTAGCGCAGGTAAGGCAGGCACCTTACCTCGAGCGCCACCGCCCGGCCCCGAAAATTATTCTTCTAAGTACAAAGCATTCAGTATTACACATAACCTGTAAAGAGCCGTTAGTTACATCAATATTTTAGTGCATCCTAATTTTAAGTAACAAAGGCTATTACAAAGTAAGACAACTGTTAAAAGCATTAAAATACCTCAAAATCATTGATTGGTATTTGTGTACAGTCATTCCCTGTATTCATATTAAATTATAATTTTTTATTTCAGCCACACTGAAAATTTCACTTAATACTTTACACACATTATACTAGGGTATCAAGAAAATACCCAAAAAACTAAATCACATTACTTATGCACATGTACTTGAATGAATAAAAAATGGTAATCACTATTTGAGTGAAAAACATTTTATTTTGTTTTTGTTTTTGGCCATACCTGGCAGTGCTCAGGGGTTACTCCTGGCTGTGCGCTCAGAAATTCCTCCTGACAGGCCTGGGGGACCATATGGGATGCTGGGATTTGAATCCAGATTGGTCGCAAGTTGGCTGCGTGCAAGGCAAATGCCTTACTGCTGTGCTATTGCTTGGGCCCCTGAAAAAAACTTTTTTTGGGTCCCACCAAGTGGGTTTAGGATTTACTTCTGGCTTTGCACCCAGGGATAACTCTGGGTGGCACTCATGGGACTATATAAGATGCTAAGGATTAAATCTGGGTTGGCCTCATGCAAGACAAGTGTCTTCCTTACTGTATTATTGTTCTGGCCCTCACCTGAAATATGACAGTACTGGATAAAAACTAAGTTGTTGTAAATAATTTAAAAAGTAACAAAAAAGCATCATGACTTTCTTTTTTTTTTTTTTTTGGTTTTTGGGTCACACCCGGCAGTGCTCAGGGGTTACTCCTGGCTCTATGCTCAGAAATCGCTCCTGGCAGGCACGGGGGACCATATGGGACGCCGGGATTTGAACCACGGACCTTCTGCATGAAAGGCAAACACCTTACCTCCATGCTATCTCTCCGGCCCCGCATCATGACTTTCTAACACAGTTATAATTATTAAGATGCACCTGGTAATCTCAGGGGTAACTCCTGACTTTGCACTCAGACATCACTCCTGGTGGAGTAGAGCACTATTAATGAAGCTGCCAGATGGCAAGAAAGACAAATTGCAGCAGTGGTATCAATGCATTCATAAATATCTAACAAAATTTCTCATGAACTAAGTAATCTAAAAAAGGAAATAAATCCCCCCCCCCCCTTTTTTGCAATACCCTGTGGTGCTAATTCTTGAGGTTTTTTTTTCTTTTTTTTTTTGTTTTGGTTTTTTGGGCCACACCCATTTGATGCTCAGGGGTTACTCCTGGCTCAGCACTCAGAAATCGCCCCTGGCTTGGGGGAAACATACGGGGGGGGGGGGGGAATAGAACGGCAGTCCTTCCTTGGCTAGTGCTTGCAGGCAGACACCTTACCTCTAGCGCCACCTCAGCGGCCCCTTGAGTGTTTCTTCTAATGATGCTTATGGGGGAGCAATTACTCTAGCACTTTGAATTATGTCCCCAGCTCTAGAAAATATTGTTTAACATCTGAAATCTAATTCATCTGAAATCTAATTCACAGTTTGTTATTAAGAGGAATTACTTGAGTTATGATTTAAAATGAAATATATCAAATGTAATTTTTTTTATAGGAGCCATAGCCAGGAATGGAGTAGGGCATACTGCACTACAGATTGAACCCTATTGCCTCCATCTCTTGAGCCCTCCCATACACCATCAAATGTGCAAATGTGATTTTTTTCTTTCAGTGTTTGGGCCACATCCCTTGGTGCTAAGGGATTATTTCTGACACTACTCAAGGGTCACTTCTGGTAGGGCTCAGAGACCATATCAAGTGTCTGCAAGGCAAGTATCTGCCTGATCTATTGTGCTATCTCTCCAGCCCCTCAAATACTATTTTATGAAGAAAAATATAAATAGAAACAAATAAAATGGCAACTTTCATCAGATCTAGAGATTTGAAAATAGAAGAGGGTATGCTAATCTTGCTAATTTGCATATCCAAGAATCAATATACTACTAATCCTGATAATTCATATTCATAAACTTATATCGCTTTCTGCTTGATAGGTACTAGAAACTATATAGTATCAATTTTAAGGGAGTTTTTATGAAAGGGATAAAACTAAGGATACTAAGTGATTTGTTTCATTTGAAAAATAAAAGGCTGAGAGTCTTTTAAACTTGCAAACTTGGGGCCTGAAGTACAGTAATAGGGCACTTGCCTTGTATGTGGCCAACCCACGTTTGTTCCTCAGCACCCTATATGGTATCCCAAGTACTGCTAAGACTCATTCCTGAATGCAGAGCCAGGAGTAACTCCTGAATATTGCTGGATATGGCCCCAAACCAAACTATTCTGAAAGTTTAAGATGTATTTTTCCAAAGTGTTAAAAATAAAAGTCTGATAATAATTAAATGAAAGACTTAAACAATGGTGGTAAAACTGAGTTATCATAAACTAAATGCTTTTGTCTTCCACTTTTCTTTGGGCATTTTAATAATTCTGTTATATAAGCATTTCTATGATGCTGAAACTACTCTATAGCTGTGCTGTTCAATATGCAAACTAGCCTCACATACAACTTCTGAGCAATTAAAATTTGGCTGAATTTTAAATTATATTTACTTTTATTTTATTTTTTTCCAAAATAAAATCACAAGAGATTTTATTTAAGAGAATGGAAAGCATGGGGGAAAGGGCAGAAAGCCTATAATGTAATCAGGATTCCTATATATAATTTTAATTAATTTAAAGGCACCTCTGTCTAGTGACTACTAAAATGGACAATACAGGTTTACAATCTATTCTTGTCTGAATTAATAAAATATTTTTTCAAAATAAAGAAAGTTAAGAGGAAAATTTACCCATCACAGCAAATTAATATTCAATGCATATTATGTCTGTCTGTGAGGGTGAACAAGTGAGAGAAACAGAAAATAGGCATGTACTTAATTTTTAATCTTTGACTTTATGTGGAAAAACAGTTCTTTGCTCAGAGGTCAGCATCTAGACTTCTCTATTGCAGTGGGCTTTTTTCAAAGGTAATCTGTCCTTAAGAAAAAAAACTTTCAGTAAAATGGGCCCACAAAAAATATGACAAAACTTTTCACACTATATAAGTATTTGTCTTATTTTGAATAAAAAACAGCATCTTAAGAAAATGATATTAAAAAAATACCCTTTCTTGCAGCAATCTTGTGTCAATGTTTATATAACAAAAACATTTCAGTAATTTTTGATTATGATTTAATATTTAATGGTTGAAAATTGAAGTCTTGAACTCCTAAACATATCAAACAAGTTGAAAACTCTTATATTCAAACTTAGGAAAAGTTCTTAAAGCATGTCTCATATCTTCTAGTAGAATTAAGAATGTCTTGTGGGGCTGGAGAGATAGCATGGAGGTAGTTTCTTGGTCCGAATCCCGGCATCCCATATGGTCCCCCAAGCCTGCCAGGAGTGATTTCTGAACACAGAGCCAGGAGTAACCCCTGAGCACTGGCGGGTGTGACCCAAAATACAAAACAGAACAAAAGAATGTCTTTGTAGTTTACTTGTTTTTAGGCCATAACCAGTTGTGCCATATATACAACAGGATCATATGTAGTGTCAGGGAATGAACTGAGAGCTGTGTGCAAAGCCCTGTATTATCTCTCAGACTCATATTCTGTCATCTTTAGCAGATGACAAATTATCTTACTCTTATCATCTTGATTATCTAACTTTACAGTTCCTGCAATTTAGTTTTCTTTCTCCCATCTCTGGGTATAGATAATTCTGGAGAAAATATGAATATATTCTGGTTAACTACATAACTGACTTATTATAAATACAACTCCAGAAAACAATCTCTATTTTGTTTAACTTTGAGGGAATTCGGCTTTGTTGTCCCTATCTTCCTGCCTACAACAGCTTTGAGTAGTAACAGCAAATATAAAATTTTTTTTTATGGTTTTTGGGCCACACCCGGTGACGCTCAGGGGTTTCTCCTGGGTATGCGCTCAGAAGTCACTCCTGGCTTGGGGGACCATATGGGATGCCGGGGGATAGAACGGTGGTCCGTCCTACGCTAGTGCTGGCAGGCAGACACCTTACCTCTAGAGCCACCACGCCGGCCCCAAATATAAACTATTTTATATTTTTTATTTCAAGGAGTCACTTACCAGTTTCACATAGGCATCTATACTACAGATCTGACTTTTTGTTTTGGAGCCACATCTAGCATTGCTCAAAGGTTACTTTTTTTTTTGGTTTTTGGGCCACACCCGGCGGTGCTCAGGGGTTACTCCTGGCTGTCTGCTCAGAAATAGCTCCTGGCAGGCACGGCGAACCATATGGGACACCGGGATTCGAACCAACCACCTTTGGTCCTGGATCGGCTGCTTGCAAGGCAAACGCTGCTGTGCTATCTCTCCGGGCCCTCAAAAGTTACTTCTAACTGCACTTGGATCATTCTTGGCAAGTTTGGGGGACCATATAGATGCTGAGGCAAGCGCCCTCCTCCCACCCACTTAGCTATCGATCTGGTCTCTACAGATACTTTAAAAACTTTAGAGAGTAACCATTAACTGGGATGATCTTTTATATTTTCTTAGTGAGGACTCTTAAAAAAACTCTAGTGGAAGAGGTATTCAGAAAATGCTACAGAAAGGAAGAGGGAAAATATTAGTAAAGTGCTGTGATTTTTGCAGGAAAGTATAAATAATAAATAAATGACAAGAAATAATATATAATAATGATACTTATTCTAAAAGTTACACATATAAAATAAACATATAACAGAATGTATGGAGTTAATATAACTAGATTAAATGTGAATTCCTTTAATTTCACAATAGCTAAACAAATTATTTTCCTTCAACAATTTAGAGTTCTCTACAGTGAAAATCCCTGTTTTTCACATATTTTTATAGTCGCCTCTCACTTTGAGATTGCTCTTCTTGTGATATGAGATCCATTTATCAGGCTGAACATAAATAATTTGTATTTGATAGTACTATAGACCTAAAAGTTTGAAGCTATAAATACCTTATCTATTGATTTTTGGAATCATGGTCCTAAAGGTAAAATTGTTTCCTTAAAGTAAACTTCCCCTAATCCCCTCACTTGCCCCTTACTTGCTTTTTTTACTTTGTAAATAGCCAGATGAAGCTAAGATCTGTTGTAAGTTATGTTTTAGAGTGAAATGTACAGAAAACATATCAGCATTAACTTTTTTATCCTGAGACCTCCTGTTTTTCAAAAATGTGACCAAAAAAATCCTAACTCTTCCTTCTATCTGTAATAAATATTCCCTAAAGTAGATGAACAGAGGTAATTTGAATATTGCATCCTTTCTTCCTTAAAAAAGCTAATGTGTCCCCTGTTTGAAACTGGCACAGGTTTCTGCACTAGCGGCAGGAATTGAACTTCTACCAGGGAAGGCCCTAATCTACCCTGGCACCAAATTTGCTCCAGGATGGGTTTATATGACATCCTGATGACTTGGAAAAGCAATGACTTATTTGCAGGGCAGGGTTTCCTGCATTTTCACTTAAGGATGAGATGAAACTAAAAGATTTACCATGACACCCTGATTTTGACATAGGATCTGTGCCAAAACTAGGATTTCTGACTACAGAAAACTGACTATAACAACCATGATTGAGAAGAACTTTTACTGGGATCACAAAGAAAGACTTCGGGGTTAGACAATTTAGTATGCCCAGAGCCTGTAGTTGATCTTATGGCAGGATGCTTCATAGATAGGTTTTCCTGTTTTTTTTTTTAATTGTTATTTTATTTATTTATTTTTGGTTTTTGGGTCACACCTGGCAGCGCTCAGGGGCTACTCCTGGCTCTACGCTCAAAAATTGACCCCCAGCAGGCTCGGGGCTCATATGGGATGCCGGGATTCGAACCACCGTCCTTCTGCAAATGCCTTACCTCTATGCTATCTCTCCGGCCCCAAGGTTCTCCCTATTTATAGGCCAAAGGATTTTCCTTTCTATTTTCCCCATCTTTTGCTTGTAGCTATGCAAAAGCAAAAACAAACAAACAAAAAAACCAAAGACTAAACAAACAAACAAAAAACCCTGCCTCCACCCCTTTCCTTTCTTTTCTTTTTAATTTTATTTCTTATCTTTTAAATATGGGCTCCCACTAGTTTCATAGAATTTTGGGACACAGATTACTTCGTTTTACCACATATTTTTACATTTTTCTATAAAACTAAGAAGGGAAAAAAAATGGCTGGGAGCCAGGGGCCAAGTGGTCTCAGATGCATTGGTGGGCAAAAAATAAGGACAGAAGTAAATGTCCAAGACAAAGTCAATGACAATAGAATAAAGAGACCTAAACTTTAATATTCTAAACTTAAATGGGCCTGTTATACTGGCAGGCCAGAGGGCAAAGGGTGGTAGTATAGGATGCATTCTGGGCTCATTGGTGGAGGGAGGTCGACATTGGTGGTGGGAATAGCCCTGACTCATTATATATCTGAATTCAACTATGAAGGACTTTGTAGATCACAATGGTGTCAATAAAATAGAATAATAAAAAAAAGAAATCATCACCAAAAAAAACAAAAACAAAAACAAACCGCTATTATGATGAGATAGGGGAATATTAAAAAAAAGTTGGTGTGACATTTAATTTTCAGATGATGGGCCCTCATTTGGTAAAAATTTATCAGGTACACAAATTCTTAATTAAAAAAAAACTTATTAAACTCATTACAATTATAATGTAATTTTCTACAATAGTGGGATCTCATGTGACTTCAATTTCATCTTTAGATCCTAACTAAGCATCAAATTCAGAGCCTGGTGCTAGTGTAACAAATAGATCAAGAAATTCTCCTTAAATATGTAAAAAAAAAAACAAAACCCAAAACAAAATAACCCCTACCCTTACTTTAATATTAAACAAAAATTGGATTAAATGGATGACACTTGAATCACCATATAATATATATCTCTTTCTACATACATTTGCTTTTTTGGGGTCATACTTGGTGATGTTCAGGTGTCAGTCTTGGCTCTGCACTTGGGAATTACTCTTCCCAATGCTTGGGAGGAACCACATGGGATTCTGGGGATTAAATCCAGATCAGTCACATTCAAGTCAAGTGCCTACTTGTTATACTATCATTCTACCCTGCCCTGCCACCCTATATTTGGTAAAAGACATAAATATAAATAGCCTGTCCGTAAAACTTAGAAAGCCAGAGTGATTTTCAGCTACCATAGAATTTTTGTCATCACATTAAGTCACTGTATTTTTTTCTTTTCTTGGGGGGGGAGGGGGTGTCATACCTGTCAGGACTTAGTAACTAATCCCACATCAGTATTTAGAACCATGCAGTGCTGCTTTCTGGGCTCCAACATGCAAAGAATGTTTCAGCCCTCTTAGTTATTTCCCCATTGCCACTTCCCTGGCCTTAAATCATTACATTAGAAATGACTTAATAATTAAAAAATTAATGCTTTATCCTTCAAGAATAATACAGTTAATATTATGACTAGTTAGTGTCCACTTGAGGAAAGAACACTATAAATCATACTTATTAAGTATTATTGTTTTATGTTTTTCATATAAGACTAAAGATTTTGTGTAATCTATTAGTTTAAGAATATTAGTTAAAAAGTTAACCCTTAATAGTATTAATACTATTGTTAAATATTTGTTTTATAATTAGGCCCTTTTTTATTTTGGGGGGGGGGGGCATACCTGGCAGTGCTCAAGGTTTACTCCTGGAAGGCTCGAGGGACCATATGGGATACCGAGGCTCAAACTTGGGTCAGCTGTGTGCAAAGCAAATGCCCTCCCCACTGAGCTATTGTTCCAGCCCCATAATTAGCTCATTTCTTGATTCTTCATTCTACTCTCCTGGAATGGATCTGTTTAACAGCCTTCTGTTACTTTCTCAGATTTCTATGCTCAATTTACATACAGCATACAAACTTACTCCTAATATTAATAGGAACATCTAAAAACAGAAAAATACAATGACATGATTGCTGATATAAAAATTATCAGGAAACATCTATAGACACTACCCCTGCTTCCAATTGTCAAACTCACATACTACAAGATGTGTAAGACCAGGTGTGTCTCTTGTTCCTGAAACTCAGGTCCCTTCTCTAGGATTTTCAGTGCAATTACAAGAATAAAAGGATGTTTATGTGTCAATATAAAGTTAATACAATTCTAAAATGTTTTCATGTTCACAAAACTGTACATATAGAATGAAAATAAAAGCTTGTTTAAAACAAAAATAATAGGCACATATTTCCAAAGAATACAATCAGTGATTTAAAAGATATAATGTCATAACAGTTGTGCTGACATTCACTACAAAATAAGGAAGATATATATTAAGACTTCCAATGATTTGGGAAAATAGAGGAAGAAGAAATAAGCTGTGTTAGCAACAAATTATTTATGAATTTTAGGCTTCTGAGAATTAAGCTGTGTTTATAACACTGAAGAATAAAATGATTGTGCTAAAATTAGATACATTTTAAATAAGAAATATGATTTAAAAATTGATAGCTACATTAAGAATATTCTACCTCATGGGGCCAGGGTGGTGGTACGGAGTCTGCCTTGCATATGCTATCCTAGGATAGACCACAGTTCTATTCCCCCCCCCCCCCCCCCCCCGTCCCATATGGTCCCCGGAGCCAGGGGGGGAATCTCTGAGTGCATAGCCAGGAATAACTCCTGAGCGTCACCAGGTGTGGCCCAAAAAGAAAAAAAGAATATTCTACCTCAGATAAAAACTTCATAATATAAAAAGACTTAAAAAGCAACTTTGAGGGCTGGAGAGATAGCATGGAGGTAAGGCGTTTGCTTGTATGCAGAAGGTCGGTGGTTCGAATCCCAGCATCCCATATGGGCCCCAGTGCCTGCCAGGAGCAATTTCTGAGCACCAGGAGTAACCCCTGAGCGCAGCCGGGTGTGACCCAAAAACAAAACAAAACAAAACAAAACAAAACAAAGCAGCTTTGAAAGGGGATTCTAAATGTAATGCAACAGGGAACTACTAAAATAAGGAGCTATATTGACAGTTGGGGTGATAGAAAAAGACATTATCTTTATAGAAGAAAATGTTTGAAATTATAAGAAGGAAACAAAGAAAATGTCTAAAATAAATCTTTGAAATTTTTTTATCCCATTTTACTTTGTGTAGTATACTCATTAATACTAACTTGGGCTAACATTTAGCTTCTGTTGCTAAGTATAATATCGTTATCAACTCAACAGCTACTTTATAGGCATAGGTCCTTTATAATGTAAGAATTAAAAATAATCAAAGTATCCTTTGTATTTTAATAAATAGATAACGAAGAGCATTTATTTAAGTGTTGCTATTTTGCTCTTAGCAAAAAAGCAAGGAACTATTAAATATTTTCTCCTCATTTTAGGAGCAAAGCTCTTCATATTTAAGTGTCTGTAAACTAGCCAGGGTTACACTTGCTGTGGATTGTGGATGCTTTCTGAGATAAATACCAAATTTGTCTGACTGAGGATAATTATAATATTCTGGAAGAATAAGGTCTGGAGAATTAAAGATTAAATGCAAAATAAAAATAATTTTTTTAAAATTAATATTTTGTTTTAAGATTAATTCTTAAACTGGGATAAAGATTTCCAAGTTTTTAAGATGCTATTTTAAAAAGGTAAATGCTTAATGAAACCCGAGATACTAAAACATATTGTAAATTATTGTTTAACAAAAATTCATTTTAAAATGTTTTAATTGGGACCGGAGTGGTGGTGCAAGTGGTAGGGCGTTTGCCTTGCACATACTAACCTAGAATTGACCATGGTTCGATTCCCGGGCATCCCATATGATCCTCCAAGGCAGGACAGATTTCTGAGCGCATAGCCAGGAGTAACCCCTGAGCATCACTGGGTATGGCCCAAAAACCGGGAAAAAAAAAAAAGTTTTGTTCTCCTAATTCATTTTTTATACTTACTATAATCTAGCCTACTTTATCTGGCTAGAACTCTCTAAAAGAAATATTTCAATCTGAATTTTGGAACAGTAAAATTTAGGTAGTAAAGTTTTATTTAGGTAGTTCTTTAACTCAGTTATGCTCTATTAGGTAATTAATGAAAATGATCACTTTTTTGCAATGTCTTTTAAGATACATACAACTGTATTATATTCTATTTTAGAAGTGGTAAAACTGCTATTTGTTGGCCATTTTCGCTATTACAAACACCTCAGATATGGACTAACTTGAGATGGACTCATCTGAAATAGTGTTCAATATGAGATACTTTCATCATTTTTAAATTTTTATTTAATATTTTCATACCCTGAAAAAGGAAAACAAAAAATATGCTTTTAGTTTATAAGAATCTAGATACTGGGGTGATAGGTCACACCAAAGTAAAGAAGTAACACTGTTTACTGGACAGCTGAAGCAAGAACTAGGTCCTTGGTTCAACAGATGTATGGGGTTAATGACATTACTGTGTACAAGGGGCTTGAGAAAATATAATACAGGATATAGTCTACATTCTAATGCCTTTCACTCCCAGAGAGACCATGAATCATGACTTTCCTTAGAACGTACTGATTACTGGAGAAATAGAAATTTCATAAATCTTGGGGCCGGAGAGATAGCATGGAGGTAGGGCATTTGCCTTTCATGCAGGAGGTAATCGGTTCGAATCCCAGCATCCCATATGGTCCCCGTGCCTGCCAGGAGCAATTTCTGAGCCTGGAGCCAGGAATAACCCCTGAGCACTGCTGGGTGTGACTCAAAAACCACACACACAAAAAAAGAAATAAATTTCATAAATCTTGTCCAAAGCTAAGCAAAGGAACAGATTTTTTGTTATAGCTATATTCCAAACTTTTTAAGTTTTAAATCACAGAACTTTAGAAATAAAATTTCTTCTATGAAATGAAAATAATATACTAATGACATAGTAAAAGAGAATGAATATTATGAATGAAAATACTAAAAGGATCAATAGATGCTTAAGAAAAATAAGAAAATATCTTCTAAAAGAATCTTTCTAACCCAATGAGAAAAAAATGTATCTATTTTAAGATGATTAATTTCAATTAGTTGAGTCCTTATGATACTTGTGAAATGGTAATAGAGATAAGAGCCAACTTAATTTTTATAATCTTTATGTCAAACATTTCTATGTTGACTAGGTCTGCTTAGCTCTGAAATCCCACCATGCATTCATTTCAGATTACTCTTGGCTCTGCACTCAGAAATTACTCCTGGCAGGCTAGGGGTGGTGGTGACTATATGAGATGCTGGGGATCAAACCCAGGTTAGCCATGTGCAAAGCAAATACCTTCCCTACTGTACTATTGCTCTGGCCCCTGCACTCAGACTTCCGTATTTAATGTAAAATATTAGCACAATGCATGGTGCTTATACTATTATCTTTCTCCAAGTACAGTTTTTGAAATGAAAATACTACTTTTTAGGTCACATTTCTTTTTAAAAAAGAAAGACTTAAAAAGCAAACACTTCAATAGTTTCTGAAAATTCACAATTTATTTTGCTTTTGAGGCTGCACCTGGTGGTACTCAGGATTTACTTCTGGCTCTGCATTCAATACTTACTCCTGGCAGTGCTGGGGGATGATATTGGGGATGGCAGAAAATGAATTTAGATCAAATGCAAATATGACAAGCACCATGCCAACTGTACTCTCTCTCTGGCCTCTACTTAACTATACTTGATGTATATATGAGTGAAACATGAACTTCTGAAAAGCAAGTACATGAAATAAAATTTTCTTAAGTGAGCTATCTAAAACAAAAATATGATCTAATTTCAGTGATTTCTTTGCTGCTAAAAAGAAGAATTATGGTATAGTAATTGGTATAAGAAAAAGGTGTAGAGGAAAGTAAATATATTTTGAGTTAATAAGGAGAGTTAGGCAATGCCTTTTCATTTTCAAATGAGTGATATTTTGCATTTATATAGCACCTCATTTAGTCAACTTGCTTTGCAACATTACTTGAAAGGCATTCCTCAATACAGATAAACATTTACTATCTGTCAACAAATCTAATCACTCTAAGGCAACGGAATACACAAGAGAATCTATTCAGTTACAAATTCTTAAGACTAGCATATAGAGTTAGGCAAAATATGAGAAATATATAACATAATATAATTTTATATAATGCTACTTACTGATCTAAATGACTGATACTAAGATGGTAACTATGAGGATGCAAGACTAAAAGAAAACTGTTTCAAAGGTACTTGTAAATATATGAAAAAGAAATCTTGGGAGGGCAAGATTTGGAAGGGCAATTCAAACTATTTCACTCATGGGCTGGAGCAATAGTACACAGGGAAGAGCATTTGCCTTGCACGTGACTGACCCAGGTTTGATCTCTCGAATCCCATATGGTCCCCCAAGCCTGCCAGGAGTGCAGAGCCCAAGAAAGTAACCTCTGAGCACCGCCGGGTGTGACCCCCCCCCCCAAAAGAAACCTAGTCACATTACAAAAACTTATCTTTGATTACAATATTTCAAAAAAAAAAAAAAAAAGAATGATTAGTATAGTCTAATTTTTTAAACATAATTTCTCTCCAAAGAACCTAACCAATGCATTAAATTCTGACAGCCAACAAGATTGCAGGAAATAATGACTTTATGTATTTATGTTTTAAAAAAATCAGATAAATTTAATTTCCTATAAAAATGTGAAAACTCATTTTCTGATAATTGTCAGGTGCCTTGCATAAGATTTGATCAGCACCTCTGCCAATGTATACATGTCCTTGCAAAAAGTGCGCTTGCCAACTACTACATAGTAAATATGCAAGTTATCTGAAGTGCATTTGGAAAAACAATCAAAAACACATAATGAATACATCATAAAAAGATTAATTCCCTTTCAACAAAGACATTCTTATAAAGCATGGTAATACAGAGCACAATAAAGAATATAAATTGTATACAACTATTGGCAGAAAATCTAATTCATTACAAAGCCTAACACTATGTTTGAAGAAACACATTTCATATAAAGAAAAGTACTATACTATTATACAACACTTTGAATTGGGCATTTAAAATTTTTTGGCACATTACAAGGAACCGAAAGGACTACAAAATAAAGGAAGAAATGAAAACATGAATACAGGAGAAAGTACAAGGAAAAACAATGAAATCATAACATAACATAGAAACAAAATATAAGCTGGCTGAATTTCCAGAAATATTGTTATATGTAATAGAAGTATACTTTGAACGTGGGGTGCTTTTTAATCTAACAGTAAGACTTGTCTACCTTGCTGTGGCTGGTTGAACATGACCTGGGTAAGATCTTCTTGTGTTGGTTGCTTGTCTTTGCCTAGCCAGAAATGACTGTCCTGCACTTGTATTTGCAAGTCTATCTTCAGCTGCTTTTTTATGCAGAGTCATGCCCTGCAACACAGAAAAAGAAATCAACAAAAAATGAAATACGCACAAAAGAAAATTCCATCATGCATAATAATTTGTTTAATTATAAGGGTTCATTTATGAACATTAATTCTATTCATTATAGATTAAAATCGTATAGAGATATTTTAGTTCAAGCAATTAGGTAGAAATCTTCCTCTGAAAAAGTGCTTAAATTTATAAATTTATCATAACCAAAACCAATAGATTTTTGGCATACATTATTCATCCATATCATACTTACATAATCAAACATATTTCCCTTTCAAATCAAATAGTGATTTTCCAAGAAAAGAAAAAGGGCAATTGATTAGTATCTATTGATTAACAGGAATTATTGAACACAGCAAAACACAAAAGCACCTGTTTCCTGAGATGGATAGCCATGCTTGGTATATACATACCACTATGTTGTTTTCTTCACTCCAGGTGGACTTGAATTCTCAAAAAACTAGGAAATAATTCTAAGAGCCCGTGATAGAGGGCCCAATCAACCAAGAGCAGGGGTCCCCTCTGAAAGATAGTCTACTAGCTTAGAAAGAAGAGCCTCAGTTGCTAGGCCCAGAGCACCTTCTCTGGAGAGAGGAAAACAGAGTGGGGTACCACAAACAATGAAAAGTCTGTAAGTGGCTCAAGAAAAATATGTGGTTCTGCTTATCATTAAATGAGTATTCACTAAGTCAGTGAAGAACTCAAGCTAAAAACATTAAGAATGGGGGCCGGAGCAGTGTGCAGTGGTAGGACGTTTGCCTTGCACACGGCTGACCTAGAACAGACCGTAGTTTGATTCCCCTTCACACAGCCCTCTCCCTCCCATACCCCCGTGTCCCCCAAGCCAGGAGCGATTTCTGAGCGCATAGCCAGGAGTAATCCCTGAGCATCACTGGGTGTGGCCCAAAAAACAAACAAACAAAAAGAACACATACAAAAATAATACCCATTAAGAATGACTGGATATAAGTAAACTGATGAGAGAAATTGAACTCAATTCCTTTGGTCAAAAGAAAGAAATGAAATGGAAAAATCAGGTAGATAGGAAGGAGAATCAGGAAGATAATCCCCAATTTGTGAAATAAACATGAATTACTAGATGAACTAAATAAATTGACAGGGAACAAAAGACTAAAAAATACATCACCCAAGCACAAAAGCTTAGCTTCTAGAGAAAATACTGGCAATGGCTTTCTTTTCTTTTTCTTTCCTCTTTTCCTTCCTTCCTTCCTTTCTCCCTCCCTCCCTCCCTCCCTCCCTCCCTCCCTCCCTCCCTCCCTCCCTCCCTCCCTCCCCCCCCTCCCTCCCTCCTTCCTTCCTTCCTCCCTCCTCCTCCCTCCCTCCTTCCCCCCTCCCTCCCCCCCTCCCTCCCTCCTTCGTTCCTTCCTTCCTTTCTTTTTTTGGGCCACACCTGGCAAAGCTCAGGGGTTACTCCTTGCTATCTGCTCAGAATAGCTTCTGGCAGGCACAGGGGACCATATGGGACACCACGAGCCAACCACCTTAGGCGCTGGATCAAATGCTTGCAAGGCAAACGCTGCTGTGCTATCTCTCTGGCCCCTCTTTCTTTCTTTTTTGATCTTAAGCACCTTGATTACAGACATGATTGTAGTTGGGTTTCAGTCAAAAAAGGAATACCACCCTTCTCTAGTGCAATATTCTCTTCACCAATGCCCCCAAACTCCTAATGGCTTTACTTTTTAAATAGAATTTCAGCTTACTTAATATATTCTACTACATATATATTATTCCCCCATTTTCCCAATGAGAAAACTCAGAACATGTTTTTCACTCAATATGAAATTAAAGTACTTAAGAATTTGAATAAAAAATCAATTTTAATATATAAAATATAATTATTATGCTGGTGATTCTCAATTTGTGAATTGGTGACATTATTAAATTTTTATTTAAAATATAGAAACATATCTTTCAAACAATTTAAATTCCTCACAAACTTATTATTATAATGCTCTGTAATACCTAAAACTTTCCCCTAGAACTTAATGCCACTTCCATTTTGGTTGTTTGACATGAAGAACTTTCTGAACATGTGTATGTAGCTATTACAGGTTAACTTATCTGAACAGAACTTTTACACTTACAGAGAGTTTATTCTCTGGAGAGCTGAAAATTAGAACTAGTTTTTAATATCATATCATAGAATAAATCTGGATTCAAAAGAAACACAATATGTGAACTCAAAAAATGAAAAAATATTAAAATTACTAATAAAGACTGATGGGGCAGAGTTCTAAGATTTCATTTTTTTTTTTTTTTTTTTTTTTTGTGGTTTTTGGGTCACACCCGGCAGTGCTCAGGGGTTACTCCTGGCTCCATGCTCAGAAATTGCTCCTGGCAGGCACGGGGGACCATATGGGACGCTGGGATTCAAACCGATGACCTCTTGCATGAAAGGCAAACGCCTTACCTCCATGCTATCTCTCCAGCCCCGAGTTCTAAGATTTCAACACTAACCTTTAGGAGGAGAAAAAGGAAAGAGAATTGGCAGGATAAAGACTAGTTCCTAAGAACTTCTTTAAGTACATTTTTTTTAATGGTTCAAGAAATCTGTATTTAATAATAGTACTTTAAACCCAAAATCAATTTAATTTTTAAAAATTTAGACAAAACCTTAAAAACTTTAATCAACCAAATATAGTTTTGTATCATATACAAAGGAAAAGTTCTGAGAAAACTGTCATTGTGATTTTTGTTACTGTGCTAACATAATGTGTAATTATATGAACATAGTGGTGCACACAACTAAACACTTAGGGTATGTGATATAATCTACTAATCACACTCATAGATGTGGTCTACTGCTAACTGAAACACCTAAGAGATGCATGACAAAGACCAGAATGTTAGTATAGTGAGTAGGGGTGTTTGCCTGACATGCAGTTGACCAAGGTTTGATCTCCCATATATACATATATATGTATATATGTATGTATGTATTTATATATACATACATATATACACACATGTATATAACATATATGTACAAACATACATGCATACATACATATATATATATGGTTCCCCAAGAACCTATAGGAGTGATTCCTGAGTGCAAAGCCAGGAGTAAAACACTGAGTAATACTAGATGAGGCCACAAACAAAAGAGAAAGATGACTATACATCTGAACAAATTTCAAATTGTTTACAGTTGTCTTTAAAATGATTATCCTTAAATCAATTTACTTTTTTACTGAATTATCAGTTTATAACACTAAATTTTTTTTTCTTTTTTTTTTGGTTTTTGAGACATACCCGCAGTGCTCAGGGGTTACTCCTGGCTGTCTGCTCAGAAATAGCTCCTGGCAGGCACGGGGAACCATATGGGACACCGGGATTTGAACCAACCACCTTTGGTCCTGGATTGGCTGCTTGCAAGGCAAACGCCACTGTGCTATCTCTCCGGGCCCTATAATACTAAATTTTTTACAAAGGTCAAATCACATTATTCGGAGGCCTGAGACAAAGGTTAATTATAACTGTTAAAAACAAAAAATAATGGGACTGGAGAGATAGCATGGAGGTAAGGTGTTTGCCTTTCATGCAGGTCATTGGTTCGAATCCCGGCATCCCATATGGTCCCCGAGCCTGCCAGGAGCAATTTCTGAGCTTAGAGCCAGGAGTAACCCCTGAGCACTGCCAGGTGTGATACAAAAACAAACAAACAAAAATAATGGCTGGGGCTGGAGCGGTGGCACAGCAGTAGGGCATTTGCCTTACAAGCAGCTGACCTAGGACAGATCATGGTTCCATCCCCCACCACGTCCCATATGGTCCCCCAATCCAGGAGCAATTTCTGAGTGCCTAGCCAGGAGTAACCCCTGAGTGTCACTGGGTATGGGCCCAAAATCAAAACAACAACAAAAAACAATGGCACCATTCCAATACCACAATTATAGGGCCAGAGGATGGTAATGGAAAAAAAAAAAAACCAAACTGGTCCTCTCTGAATTAAGTAACATTTTAAAAAGGCAGAAAAGAAAAAAAAACACTTGAGTGTTTTTACTGGGATTACTGGGACACTCACTGTGAAAAAGAAAATATGTCTGAAAGTTTTTTTGTTTTGTTTTGTTTTGGGCCACTCGGCAGCACTCCTGGCTCTGTTCCGAGAAATTACTCCTGGAAATCATATGGGAGATCATTTGGGATGCCAAGATTGAACCCAGGTTGGAAAAATCTCGTATGTGTGCAAGGCAAACACACTACCTGTTATGCTATTATTCCAGACCCTGAATAAGATTTTTAAGTCAAGCACTCTTTTTTTTTGTTTGTTTGTTTTGTATTTTGGGCCATACCCAGTGGCGCTCAGGGTCTACTTCTGGCTCAGCACTCAGAAATTGCTCCTGGCAGGCTCAGGGGACCATATGGGATGCCGGGATTCGACACAGGGTCCACCCTGTATTGGTCGAGTGCAAGGCAAACGCCCTACCGCTGTGCTCTCTCTGGCCCCACTGTCCTGGGTCTGCAGCGTGCAAGGCAAACACCCTACCACTGTGCTATCTCTCCGGCCCCTAAGTCCAGCACTCTTGAAAAATCCCATTCACATTCAGAATATCTTATTGAAGCCCATGCATGATGTTGATTGGAACTTTTTTTGGCATACTTCTTTTTTATTTCTAGGCTATACTAAACTATTTGGTGCTAGGACTAACTACCAGCATTGTGCTCAAGGGTCCCTGTAGGAGGTGCTCAGTCAGCTGCATATTAACCATGTAAGTACTTTAACCCCTGTAGAATCTCCAGCTTGAATTTTCTTATCTTTTATATTTTTTGAGGGGTGTACCTAGCTGTGCTCAGAGATTACTTCTGCTTTTTTTTTTTTTTTTTTTGAGGGGGCATATGCAGCCTTACTCAGGGGGTCATTTCTGGCTCTGCAGTCAGGAATTACTCTTTGTCACTGCTTTTGGGGGGCCCAAATGGGATGCTGAGGGTCGAACCTGTGTTGGCTATTTGCAAGTCTGCAAATTAATATGCACTGTACTATTGCTCAGGCTTCCCAGGGCTTACTGATTACTCTGTATTCAGGGATCTCTCCTAGCAGTCCTCAGGGAACCCTATGTGGTTCTGGGAATTGAATCAGGGTGAGCTGCATACAAGGTCAAGTAAGAGTTTAGCTCCTGTAATATCTCTCCATCCCCTATTATTTGTGGGGAAAGGGGGTTTCTGGGACATATTGTGCTCAAGGGAGTACCCAGGGCTTACTTCAGGCTCTGTGATCTTAGTACATGCATGGTATCGAAATCTACTTGGGAGTTTGACACTAGCAAGGTAAGAGCTGTGATTGCTTATACTATCTCTTCAACTCCTCCATGCTGTTTTATTGTTTTAGTACTATAATTTATAGTTACATTGTTTTTGATGTTTCATGTGTTGGAAATTCTAGTTTTTTTTTTTCCTGAATCATACCTGATGGAGCTCAGGGGTTACTCCTGGCTCTGCACTCAGAAGTCCCTCCTGGTAGGCTCTGGGGACCATATGGGATGCCAGGATTCAAACTGGGGTCCGTCCTATGTTGGCTGTGTGCAAAACAAACGCCTTACTCTGTGCTATTGCTATGGCTCCTGGAAGTTCTATTTTAAAATATCCATATATTTTTTGGAGAAATGATAAATTAAGACACAATGAGGAGGAGGAAAAGTGTCTGCTCAGTTTGAGGGAAGATAGACATTGATAAACATTGGGAAGAGGACACTGGTGAAGGGACTGGTGTTGGAACATTGTATGGCTGATTTTAGAAATAACTTTGTAACTCTAATTCAGTGGCCCTCAAACTACAGCCCGCGGGCCACATATTATATATGCTTTTGTTTTGTTTCTTCACTTCAAAATAAGATATATGCAGTATGCATAGGAATTTGTTCATAGTTTTTGTTTTTACTATAGTCTGGCCCTCCCACGGTCTGAGGGACAGTGAACTGGCCCCCTGTTTAAAAAGTTTGAGGACCACTGCTGTAATTCATGGTGACTGAAAAAAAATTACCCCCCCCCAGTCAAAACCCTCCATGAGACCATTAGGTAATTGTCTAAGCCATTAATACTTCCCAAACTTTAAGACATAACTATTATTATCTTGGGCATAACTCCTATAAAAGCATGGAATCCAAATCTATTATATCCTTGTTGAGATATAACTGATTTCATTTTCCTTGGGATTAAAATGGTTTTGAGGGATAGAAATCAAACTGTCAATTATCTTTCAGTTCTCTAGAGAAAATATTTTGTTCAAAATGCCCTAAACCTGATCATGGATTTAAAAAAAACAAAAAACCTCTGATTTTCAGTCTTAAATTCAGCATTAAGATTTTGTTAGTGTGTGTTAGACTAGCAATTGCTTTCATATTTATTTTTCAGAATTACTTCAATAGTAAATAAAACATGAATACTACTTCATATTCATTGAATTTTATAATAGGGTTTAAAGAGTTATCTTACCATATTATACCAGGCACTGACAATGAATTTCTCTTCCTTATCTCTTTGATTTTTTGTTTTCTCATATTCTTTCTAAAAATCAAGCACAGACAAGCATATATGAGACTACCAATAAAAATCATGAAAATCATTAAAGTTCCTATATTCATGGGTTGCAATGTATATAGCAAAATTCTGAGGAGTAATAAAAATCATATATAATTTATTATACAATAAACTACCTCTAATGAATGGAAAAGGCGATCACGTTCCTGGAGTTGGTTTTTAAGAGCTTGTATTTCCGGTGCTGCTCCTTGATTTTGTTTAGGATCTAGAGTACGAATAACCTGCAAAAAGCAATAAAAGAAAATTTCAAAATCTCAAAGACTGTAACATTTGTGGAAAGAGTCACTGTATAGGGGCCGGAGTGATAGCATAGTGCTAAGGCTTTTGCCTTGCACCTGGCCAACACAGATGGACCATGGTTCAAATCCCAACATCCCAAATGGTTCCCTGAGCCTGCCAGGAGTGACTTCTGAGCACAGAGTCAGGAGTAACCCCTGTGCACCGCTGCTGCTGGATGTGGACCCCACTCACCAAATCCTAAAGTATAAACAACAAGAATCAAAAATTATCTTAAAAATAAATTGTATTAAA
The DNA here is from genome assembly GCF_024139225.1 of Suncus etruscus. NCBI lineage: Eukaryota > Metazoa > Chordata > Mammalia > Eulipotyphla > Soricidae > Suncus > Suncus etruscus. The sequence continues at coordinate 152,066,362 of NC_064851.1, read as the reverse complement.
TATTCTCATGTAACTTTTAATTTATATAAGGCTCAATTATAAGAATCAATTCTGACTTAAATGAATAGATTATTTTTGATAAATATATTCTTTAACTGAATCATCGTGATATAGTTACCAAGTTGTTCATGACCGAGTTTCAGTCACAGAATGTCTAACATCCCCCTTCACCAGTGCACATTTCTCAACACCAATGTTCCTGTTTCCCTCCAGCCCTCCCACCTGCCCTCTCCCTTGCCTGTCTCTGTAGCAAATATTTTTCTTCTTTCTCTTCTTTTTTTTTCCTTTTAGATACTGTAATTTGCAATACTGTTATTAAAAGGGTACCGTGTATCTCTTTATCTCCTTTCAGCACCTAGTTCTTGTCAGAGTGATTATTCCCAACTATCATTGTCATAGTGGTCCCTTCTCTGTCCTAATTTACTCCCCTGCTATTTGTGGCAAGCTTCCTTACCATGCATAGGTGGTCCTCCTGGCCCTGGTCTCTACTGCCTCTGGATAACAGAATTATTATTATTTTTTTGTGTTTTTTTTTGGGTCACACCCGGCAGTGCATAGGGGTTATTCCTGGCTCCAGGCTCAGAAATTGCTCCTGGCAGGCACGAGGGACCATATGGGACGCCGGGATTCGAACTGGTCTGACCTCCTGTATGAAAGGCAAGCACCTTGCCTCCATGCTATCTCTCCGGCCCCAACAGAATTATTTTTAATGACAGTAATATTGTATTTTTTAGTTTAGTGAGCCCTTTCTATCTATCACCAGACATATAGAGAGTAGGTATAAAGGGTACAAGTCAGTTCACCTAATTTCCTTATGGCTTAATTTTGGTAGACAGATGATATAATTCTTTTGTTTGTTTTGTGCCACACCTGATGCCGCTCAGGAGTTATTCTGGTAGACATATGATATAATTCTTTTGTTTGTTTGTTTTTGGGCCACATCTAGAGTCGTTCAGGAGTTATTCCTGGCTCTGTACTAAGAAATCACTCCTGAAGGCTCAGTATTACTGTACCCAAATCTACACTGTAAAAAGGCTGCTCAGATTGGTCAGAGTCAGAAAGGAAGTCCATTATAGTATAACCTTTGAACTTTTGTTTTAACTGTAAAATTAGGGAGTTGTCTTATATGCCCGGTCATCTTATACGCCAGAAAATATGGTATTTATAGCGTCTAGACAGGGGCTCCCACCAGCTTTCTAGTCTTCTTTTTTTTTTCTTAACAGAACCATAGAACATAAATCATTTTGTTCAGCCTCATATTTCTATAGCTTCCTACAAATTGAAAAAGAAGTGGATGGTACCAGGGGCAAAGTGGTCTCATAAGCATTGAGTGGAAATAAAAAATGATCAGACCTAATTACCAACCTAAAGTCAACAACAATAGAATTAAGAGACCCAACTACAACAAACTATACACAAAAGAGACCTATTAAACTAGCAGTCCAGGGGGCAAAGGGCATGTTGGTAACAGTGGAGGGAGGTCAACACTGGTGATAGGAATTGCCCTAATTTACTGTCACTTATGTACCTTAAGTACAACTGTGACTTATAATTCACATTGGTCTCAATACATATTATTCCTACATATTCAAAATAAGAGATGTAATTATAAAAATATACTCATATTAATTAAGGTTATAAGGATAAATAAAAGGACAATTCATTTTGCTTAAAAAAGAAGTCATGGGGGCGGAGCAGTGGCGGGGAGCAGTAAGGTGTCTGCCTTGCCGGCTCGAGCCTAGGATTGACTGTGGTTTGATCCCCTGGCGTCCCATACGGTCTCCCAAGCTAGGAGTGATTTCTGAGCACATAGCCAGGAATAACCCGAGTGTCATCAAGTGCGGCCCCCAAAAAACAAAAAAACAAAAGTCAGTATAGATGCACTCTATCTTAAAACATCAGTGAGCAGGATTAGGAAGTGGAATGAGATACCTAAACATTTACACTTACACTTTTGGCTTTCTCTAAGTATTTTTTATATCGTTCCTCCATTTGCTTCATTTCTTCTTCTTTTTTCCTTAAAGCTTCCTGTAGTTCTTCAATCTTTAAAGCTGCAGATGGAAGTTAACAAGAAAAAGAGTTCTAAAAGAGTTCTAAGTATTTTAAGATACTGAAACTGGGGCCCAGAGAGCTAGCACATTGGCGTTTGCCTTGCAAGCATGGACCAAAGGTGGTTGGTTCGAATCCCGGTTTCCCATATGGTCCCCCCGTGCCTGCCAGGAGCTATTTCTGAGCAGACAGCCAGGAGTAACCCCTGAGCACCGCCGGGTGTGACCCAAAAACCAAAAAAAGAAAAAAAGATACTGAAACTGATACATCTGAGAAATTGTTTGGTCTACTACAGTATATCATTTTTTGTTTGTTTGTTTCTTTTGTTTTTGGGCCACACCCGGCAGTGCTCAGGGGTTACTCCTGGCTGTCTGCTCAGAAATAGCTCCTGGCAGGCATGGGGGACCATATGGGACACTGGGATTCGAACCAACCACCTTTGGTCCTGGATCGGCTGCTTGCAAGGCAAACACCGCTGTGCTACCTCTCCGGGCCCCAGTATGTCATTTTTTGAAAAGCCACTAACAGTAACGCTTTAGTGCCCAATAGGAATGTAACAGAGATGAAGGGGAACACACTTGCAAGTACTAAGGATAAAACCCAGAACCTCACACATGCAAGCCAAATGCTATACTACCTGAATCATATCCTTGACTCCAATAATTTTCTTTCTCCTGCCCTTTGTTAATGTTTTTTGTTGTGATGACCATAGAGGTGGCACATACTTTTGGCTGTGGAGTTAACACAGAGCTGACTATCATATTGTGGTGCTTGTACATTTCAGGACACTGTAGGGTTTGTATTTCTTCTTTTTTTTTTTTTTTCTGGGGATTGAACCTAGGTCAGATGCATGCATGGTTAGCTATAGCATCTCTCCGACACCCTCAATAGTAGTTTTGATATATGCTAAATATGAAAACATTATGTGAAGTTATTGGTAACAATTTTTAGGGGGGGTTTGGGCCACACCTGGTGAAGTTCTGGGCTTACTCCTGGCTTTGTGCTCAGAAATTGCTCCTGGCTCAGAGGATAATATGGGACGCCAGGGATTGAACCCAGGTCCTTTCTGGGTCAGCTGTGTGAAAGGCTCTGGACCTATTGCTTTGGACCCAAAGGTAAGATTTGTCAAGACAGAAAGTAGTGATTACTAAGGAGCTGGGAGATAGAGTAAAAAAGAAATTTTTTTTTTTGTGTGTGTTTTTTTTGGGTCACACCCAGCAGTGCTCAGGGGATACTCCTGGTTCTGCGTTCAGAAGAAGTCGCTCCTGGCAGCCTCGGGGGACTATATGAGATGCCGAGATTTGAACCACCAAAGTCTGGGATTGGCTGCATGCAAAGCAAATGCCCTACCGCTATGCTATTGCTCTAGCCCCTAAAAAAATTTCTTTTTTTGGTTTTTGGGTCACACCTGGCAGTCATCAGGTGTTACTCCTGGCTCTACGCTCAGAAATTGCTCCTGGTAGGCTCAGGGGACCATATGGGATGCTGAAGTTTTAATACCATCCTTCTGCATGCAAGGCAAACACCCTACCTCCATGCTATCTCTCCAGCCCATAAAAAAAATTTTTTTTTGCTTTTTTTTGGGGCCACACCCGTTTGATGCTCAGTGGTTACTCCTGGCTAAGCGCTCAGAAACTGCCCCTGGCTTGGGGGGACCATATGGAATGCTGGGGGATCGAATCGCAGCCCGTTTCTTGGCTAGCGCTTGCAAGGCAGACACCTTACCTCTAGCGCCACCTCACTGGCCCCACATAAAATAATTTTTAAGTTGGTGTTTTAAGTTGGGCTGGTGACAAGTTCTGGAGGTAGGTAGCTGCCTACATTGTAAATGCCACTGGACTGTACACTTAAAAATGATTAGAACTGGGGCAGGAGAGATAGCATAGCATAGACGCAGAAGGACAGTGTTTCGAATCCTGGCATGCCATATGGTCAGGAGCATTTTCTGAGCATAGAGTCAGGAGTAAAGCCTGAGCACTGCTCAAAACCAAAGAAAAAAATGATTAAAACTAATTTCTAGGGCCCAGAGGGATAGCACAACGGCGTTTGCCTTGCAAGCAGCCAATCCAGGACCAACGGTGGTTGGTTCGAATCCCAGTGTTCCACATGGTCCCCCGTGCCTGCCAGGAGCTATTTCTGAGCAGACAGCCAGGAGTAACCCCTGAGCACTACCAGGTGTGGCCCAAAAACAAACCAAACCAAACCAAAAAAAAAAAAAACCAAACCAAAAACCTAATTTCTTTTCTTATTTTTTTTTTTTTTTTTGGTTTTTCAGGCCACCCCCATTTAATGCTCAGGGGTTACTCCTGGCTATGCGCTCAGAAATTGCCCCTGGCTTGGGGACCATATGGGACGCCGGGGGATCGAACCGTGGTCCTTTCCTTGGCTAGCGCTTGCAAGGCAGACACCTTACCTCTAGCGCCACCTCGCCAGCCCCCAAAAACCTAATTTCTAATATATAATTTTTACCACAGAAACAAGCAAGTCTATGTTCTTAAAATGAAAGAATTAATGATAAATTAACAAAATTTGACTTTTTAGGCAGTTTATATGAGAAAAGATCAACATAATTCTGATGACTAACTTAAATATTTTATAACATGGAGCTGGAGAGATAGCATGGAGGTAAAGGCGTTTGCCTTTCATGCTGAAAGATAGAGGTTTGAATTCTGGCATCCCATATGGTCCCCTGTGCCTGCCAGGGGCGATTTCTGAGCATAGAGCCAGGAGTAACCCCTGAGCGCTGTTGGGTGTGACACAAAAAACACAAACAAAAATTTTTTTATAACATTAATTGGCATTCAACAGTTAAGTAAAAACTCATAGTTATAACTGAAAATTTAATGATGTAAAGCATGCAGCACAACTAAGAAGAAAAAAATACATGAGTGCCATGGCCAAGAGAGCAACCCCTGGTGAGCTTATAACCATAACTAGAATGTGATTACTGGCAAGCAGAAATAACTAAATGCACATGTACAATAGCCAGAGAAGGTGTGACCATAGTTATTACATAATATCAACGATGAAAAAAAGGAATAGAAGGGAATAAGAGCAAAGGAAATACTGTAAAGATGAGAATATATATTTTCTTTAAATAAGTAAATAATAATATATTATTATTTTGGTTTTTGGCCCACAGGGGTTTCTCCTGGCTCTGCACTCAGAAATTACTCCTGGCAGGCTCAGGGAACCATATAGGATGCTGGAGATCGAATCTGGGTAGGCCATGTGCAAGACAAACACTCTACCCACTGCATTATTGCTTTGGCTCCAAATAAGTAAATTATTTTATTGCTAGGATAATGGGGGCTAGTTCTAAAATAAAAACTAAATAAACTAGGGGCCAGAGAGATAGCACAGCAGCATTTGCTTTGCAAATAGCTGACCCAGGAACTAAGGTGGTTGGTTCGAATCCCAGCGTCCCATATGGTCCCCCGTGCATGCCAGGAGCTATTTCTGAGCAGATAGCAAGGAGTAACCCCTGAGCACTGTCGGGTGGGGCTCAAAAACCCAACAAAAAAACACAAAAAAAAACCCAACAAAACACAACTGAATAAACTCATTACATGGTAATGTATAGTCAGCCAATTTAAAACTATGTTAATTAGAAAAACTCACAGCTGTTATTAAATCTTGTTTCAAGATCTTCGATATTGGCTCTCTTCTTCTGTAATTCATTATTGGCTTCATGTAGCTTCTCTCTGTAGCAAAATATTTAATACTATCACCTACAGTGACAATTACAAAAACAGTAGCAAAGCTTATCTAAAATATTCTTGAAATAAACATAAAAATGCTATGAAACAAAGGCATAAAAACAAATCCACATAAATTAAAAATATTAAGAAATAAGTGACTAATCATAGGCAGAAATCTCAGTACGAAGTACTCGTATTTATCATTTATATAAACACACACAAGAAGGTACAATGAAATTAATTAAAAATCCAGACTGAGCTGCTTTCCCTGTGTTGCTCTGGCCATCATACAGTGCTGGGAATCAAACCTAGGCTTCTAACATGCACAGCATACACATTAAGTTTCAGAGTTCTCTTCAGGCTTTCAAAATTTTAAATAATTTTTGTTTGTTTTGTTGTTGGGCCACGACTGCCAGTGCTCAGGGCTTCCTCCCGGCTTTGCACTCAGGGATCATTGTGGTGGTCTTATGGGATCATGTGGAATACCCCGTTTCTGTACTATTGCTCTGGCCTCTGAATTTTAATTAGTCCTATGATCTTTGCACTTGACCTTAGTATATATTCCTAAGTGATAATTGTTTAGTATTGTCCACTTTTTACTTTTAAATGAATTACTCTAATTTCCAGTTTTTATTCAACATTGTATTTTACTCCCCTTTAAATTGATGCTAGCCCTTTTTATAAATTTTTATTTTACATAGTATTCTTTTTTTTTTTTTTTTTTTTTTGGTTTTTGGGCCACACCCGGCTGTGCTCAGGGGTTACTCCTGGCTGTCTGCTCAGAAATAGCTCCTGGCAGGCACGGGGGACCATATGGGACACTGGGATTCGAACCAACCACCTTTGGTCCTGGATCGGCTGCTTGCAAGGCAAACGCCGCTGTGCTATCTCTCCGGGCCCTACATAGTATTCTTTTACTGAAATACTCTTCAGTCTATCTTTTCATATCTGGTAGTATTTATACTTTCTAGTTTCCTGTGATTACATGTACAACATTGTGATCTGTGAATTCAAGTACTAAACTGATAGGTTCAGTTTATTAAGAAAACTCTTACCATTAATAGGTAAGAGATACCTTTGCCCAACATCTTTAGCAATAATTAGCACGTTTGCTCTTTGTTTTCATTTTTAAGTCAGCAGCACTCAGAGCCACTTCCGTTTGGGAGTCTCTCCTGACAGTACAGTGGTGGGAATCAAATGTATAAATTTTCATTTTATCTTTGAGGTACTGGGGATTGAAGTCAGGTCCTCACACATGTAAGATAAGTGCTCTACCACCCCTTAGCCCAGCATATTTGTTTTTTAAATTGAACCAATTTGATACACCCAAGATGGTCTCAACTGCAGGTTTTTTGGGTTTGAGTTTTTTTTGGCCACACCTGGTGGTACTCACAGGGTGGTCCAAGCCCCTGCCTTATTGAAACCACCCCTGCTGCATCATCACCTATAAGCACTGTTTTGCTTATGGCCCTGTTTCAACACTCCTCTGTGACTTTCTGAAGAGACAAATCTGACCAAAATTTAGGTATACCAGTATTTGGGCTGATATCACCAAGACATTTTTGGAGTGAGTGAGGATATCCTTGCTTCCCCTGCCCTGCAGTTTCTCCTACTTTCTGGAAACCTGGCATGCATATATATATATATATTATCAGTAATAGTGCTTTGAATTCCTGGCCAGCACAGCCATGAAAAAAAATTCATTTTTTGGTGTTGTCATCCCCCAGAAACACACCAATTTAGATACCACTATATACCTGAGGCCACTTAATGCCTAGAAGCAACTTAAATAACAGAATGGTTAGCTAGCAAAAAAAGCTTACTAAACCTTCTTGCTAATGACTTAATGACCTTATTGGATATACAATAATTTTCACAAATTTGATTGCTGCCATCCTTTTTATTTTTTCTTTATTCTCTTCTCTTCTTGTTTTATTTTTTAAAAAATTTGCTCTCACTCAACTATGTAAACTATGTGATGCACGTTCCTTAAATAAAGTAATTTTAAAAAAAGTTGTATTCAACAGCTTTATACTCACAGGTGTTCTTCAAGCTTCTTTTTTAGAAGAACTGACTGAAAGTGGAAATAAAAAGTTTATTAACATCTTGACTAATTGTATTTAAATATTAAGAGGGAGACAGCAATTAGTATAAAATACCCCCAAATAAAATATCTGAATCTCTATTTATAGTAAAGGAAATGAACAAGTCTCATATATAGGTCTGGATTTAATTAAAAAACAAAACAAAAACAAAACAAAACAATCCTGAGGGCTAGAGAAATAGGATAGTGTGGGGCACTTGTTCTGAAAACAAGTGCTAAACAAGATTTGATCCCTGGTACTCTACATGCCTCTCCAAGCATTGACATCAGTTGTCCCTAAGTGTAGAGCCAGGTTAGTAAACTCTGAGCAATGCTGATGTGGCCCCAAACCAAATGAAAATTGCCCCGAGATACTTTTAATCTACTATTTTGTTTTTTCCTATGTTTTTCCTATGGTTTGGTTCAAATCTCATAAATACTATCAGAAACTTATGAATATGGACTAGCTACAAATAATTTGGTGGTAATATAAAAGGTGAAAGATTATGCACAGGATTTAAATGCTGAAAAAAACTTATTTTTTAAAAAGTTTCCTGTAAATTAGGTAAGAATTGACCTGATTCTCAAAATAGACACAAATAATGTCATTCTTGAAGCCAGTCTGTTAGAGAACAGATAAAACTCTTGCTTTGCACATGCCCACCTCGGTTTTATCTCCTACATCTCATATAATCCCCTGGGTTCCATCAGGAATGATCCCTGAGCATGGAGCCAGGATTAAGTCTTGAAGATTGCTGGTATGACTCCCCAAACCAAAAAAACAAAACAAAACAAACAAAAAAAACCCCAACGAAACAAAACAAAATACAACACCAAACAAATAAAACCCAAAGAACAATGTTTCTTTTTGAAAGTTTTCATAACTAAACTTACTTTTAAACATATTTCTTTTACAGTCTCATAAAACAAAACATCCAGTGAATTAATATAGCAAGGTCAAAACAACTCCTCACACCAAGTGCTTAGATTTTAAAGTCACTTTATCCTACAGTGACCATTATTCCACAATGGTCATAGCTCTGAGATATTTAAAATCTACTCAACTATTCAGCATGTTAACTATAGTTATATAAGTAATCAGACATTATCTACTACTTTTGCCAAATATAAAAATGTAATAACCCTTATTTCTAGCACTGCCTATTCCGTCTTTAGTGGAGGATAAATGGAGAATACTTTTCAAATATTTTAATTCTGCACTTAATTTTGGTCACACTCTTAATTTTAACTCACATAGTAACACATAGTTACTACTTTATGTATTTGGCTCTTCATTAAAGTATGCCATATAGTTTCATGTAAAACTATACATCTGGAAATAAGATTAGACTTACTAAATTGTTGAGGAAGGTGTAATGGGGGGGGGGTCATTTTAGTAGTTTTCAACTTGCAATCCAAAAGTAAAGGCCAGATTTGCTAGTCATTGCATAGCCACTGCTATACTTCCTTTATATACTCTAATGCCTCTCTAATGGAAGAATAGGATCAAAATATGTGGTGGAAGGAAGCTAGTACTGTGATAGAAAAGAAATGGATGGGGGGAAAAACAAAAAGTTCTTTTTAGTTTAAATTCATGATATCCTCTTAATATATTCATTATTAAGAAAATAAATCTATAAATCAAGTATTACTGGTAAAATTAATTTAATTTCCATAAAATTGTAATGCTGTCAAGTATGGTGGCAGGTAATACATAGATATAAAAGGACTCAATATATAGAAATGAATAGAAAGCAATACTTACTATAGCCTTGAGCAGAAACCATACCAAAGACAGAGAAGACATATTAGTATGAAGCACACACAGCAGCCAATAGAAGGAATGATTTAGTAATTCATAAACAGAAGTAAGATATATATATTTTAAGTATAGATTTTTCCTTCTATGATCTTCTCATTTTCTCTTGCTCTCTGGAGTTTTATATATGGTAGCTAGCTCAAATTATCCATATCACTGGATATTACAATGCTTTCTGTTTCCATGCTAAAAATAAATAACATAAGAAAATATGCAAACCATGGAATTTTGATTTAAGGACACTTGAAAGGATAACTTTTTTATAACAGGAATGTGAAGAATCTATGTTATTTGCAGAGATCAATTTGATTTTAGATTGTTGCTATATTTTATGAACCCAAGATCCAATACTGTAGTAAGAGAGAAAAAACAAAAACCAAAAAATTTGCTGAAGAAAGAATAATGTATTTAATATCATTTCTCCAAACCATATCTTCAGAATAACTGAGACAATTACTATTAGTATTTTAGATAAAATTATCTCATTACCAACTGGGCAATCCAGTAAATTGACTAAATTTGCAAGTGGCATTTTATAAACTGATACTTAACTTCTTCTTTTTTTTTTTTTGTTTGTTTTTAGGTCACACCAGCAGCGCTCAGGGGTTACTCCTATTTTGGGGTCACACCCGGCAGTACTCAGGGGTTACTCCTGGCAGGCTCGGGGGACCATATGAGATGCAAGAATTTGAACCACCATCCTTCTGCATGCAAGGCAAATGTCTTACCTCCATGCTATCTCTCTGGCCCCAAGGGGTTACTCCTGGCTCTACACTTCAGAAATTGTTCCTGGCAGGCCTGGGGGACCATATGAGATGCCGGGATTGAAAACACCATCCTTCTGCATGCAAGGCAAATGACTTACCTCCATGCTATCTCTCTGGTCCCCTGATATTTAACTTGATATACTTCTGGAAAATTTGTTTTAAAGTAATAGCATCAGCACTAGGGAGATAAGTCAAAAAATGGAAAAAAAAAATACCTTGCAGTTTGTGAGGCCTAGAGTCTGGTATCTGGGACCTTATTGTCTCCCAAACCCCAGCAGGTAGCATGTACTGCTAAATGTGACCCTGATGGCCCCATCACTCAAGGACAGGAGCAGCACTGCATTGCCAGGTACAAGTACTGAATGAATCATCAGGTATGAGCAGCTGGGTTGAATATTGCTGGGAATGACACCAAATTCCCTTGAATATTGTTTGAGAGGTCCTCTCCAAGAAATAAACTGCAGGAGAACATCTTATATATATATAAAATAGGTATTAAACAACTTATATATTTAATATCATATATTACATATAATTATATTATATATAATTAACAATTATAATTAATTATAACTATTATATTATATAATATTGAATATTATACATTTAAATATATATTAAATAGATTTATATTTAATGTTATATTAGATTTAATAGCATATTAATTTAGATTTAAAGGTTGGAGAATACAGGGGTTAAAATGCTTGCCTTGCATGCTGCTGACCCTCTCAGATACTAATATAAATACTTTAATATGCCAATGGTGCATGTGCTTTGGCTTGCTGTAATTTAACACTGTATAAAAGCATGCTTAGAAAGTAAACCATGAAATTTCATCATTCAATTTTATTAAGGTACTTATTACTATTTAATTTTTTGTTGTTGTTTGTTTTGTTTTTGGGTCATACCCGGGGGCGCTCAGGGGTTACTCCTGGCTCTGCACTCAGAAGTCGCTCCTGGTAGGAATGGAGGATTATGTGGGATGCCAGGATTCAAACTATTGTCTGCCCAGGATCAGCTGCATGCAAGCAAACACCCTGCCACTGTGCTATCTCTCTGGCTCCACTATTTAGTATTTTTAGGGGAGTTATGAATCACACTTGCTGGTGTCCAGGGAACAATATTTATGCTGAAGAATGAAGTAGGGTTGGCTGGATGCAAAACAAGCACCTTAATCCTGACAGCCACACACATTTCACTGGTAATACAAAATGAAGACAACTTGTCAGTCAATCTAGGTGCCTCTCCACCATTCCACTGTATATGAGCTTTTTCTTTTTTTCTTTTTTTTTTTTGGTTTCGTTTTTGGGCCACATCTGGTGATGCTCAGGGGTTACTCCTTGCTATGTGCTCAGAAATCACTCCTGGCTTGGGGGACCATATGGGATGCCGGGGGATCAAACTGCAGTCTGTCCTAGGCTAGCACGGGCAAGGCAGACACCTTACCACTTGTGCCCCTGCACAGGCCCAGATATGAGCGTTTTTATAGTTGTACTCTAATGATCATAATCATCAAGAAATGAAAGATCCAACTACCTGGCTTAAAACATCTATTATGTTCTATTGATGAGCTTTTACATTGGCAGAGTTAAGACAGATACACAGAATGTTAGGGAAACTTACAAAAAGAAGTGCAAACTTAATTGGAAGAGGGTGTAAATAAGAGGGTCTGATGGCGTACTTCAGGGATAAATTCTTTTTTCTTTCTTTGCCCTTCACTTTTTTCCTATTTGGGGGACAATGTTAAGTAATGCTTAGTTTGGTGACACAGGCCTGATAATTTTTGTACTCAGGCCAAAAGTGTGGTATTAGAGAGTGGGGTAGGCATAAATGCCAGGGACGGAATTTAGGACTTCATAAATGTAAGATATTTGCTCAACCATGTTTGCTATCTCCTTAACTCCAGAGCATTTTTCAAAACAAATACTTGAGCAAGCTACATTTTACTAGTCCAAAGGTAAAAATCCTACACTGTGACTACTGAATTGAACTTTTTTCTAAAGGAACTTCTAATTTTCAATAGAATGAATCTGAAATAGTTGTCTTTTTTATAAGAAATGCTAGCAAATTTTTCTATAACCTATATACTTACATATTATTTTTATGAAAATTATTGAACAAAAATCACAGCTTTTCTTAACATAAAATCATTAGACCATGGTTGGCACATGATTGGCACACTTACATCTTCTGCTTTTGAGCCTTGATCCTGTAAAGATTTTTGCAATTCTTCAACTTGTGATTGTGCTTCAAGAAATCTTTGATTCACCAGCCTAGAATCAAATGCATATTAATTTTCCAAATTCTTACCCAATTTTACCGTTGTTATTTGTTACACAGCATTATAAAGATTTGGGGGTGGAGTGGTAGCACAACAGGTAGGATGTTTGCCTTGCATTGTATTGGAAAATGTACAAATTAATGTAATCTCTTAGAGTATACTTAAACTTTTTTTTTTCTTTTGGGTCACATCTGGCAGCTCTCAAGGGTTACTCCTGGCTCTATGCTCAGAAATCGCTCTTGGCAGGCTCGGGGGACCATAGGAGATGTTGGGATTAGAACCTCCGACCTTCTGCATGCAAGGCAAATGCCTTACCTCCATGCTATCTCTCTGGCCCCTATACTTACACTTTTAATAAAAATCTACTTATAGTTCATTGTTAAGATGTGTAGAAAAGGGAAAAAGACTAGCACATGTTGAGAAATTTCTGTTAGTGATTCATTGTCTCTTAGTTTTTTATTATTCGGCCAGAAGGTTCGTTTTTTTTTGTTTGTTTTTTTGTTTTGGGGTCACACCCAGTGGCACTCAGGAGTTACTCCTAGCTCTGTGCTCAGAAGTCATTCCTGGCAGGCTTGGGGGACCATATAGGATGACTGGATTCAAACTGGGGTCCGTCCTGTGTTAGCTGCGAGCAAGGCAAACACCTTACTGCTGTGCTATCGCTCCGACCCTGGGTCAGAAGTCATTAAAGATTATCTGGAAAGAAAGAAAGAACTTTGGAAATTCGTGACAAATCTTGCCCTTAAGAAAGATAATACAGGAGCTAGAGCAATGTATAGAGGGTTGGGTTAGCCCAGGTAACCCCCTACAACCAATCATGAGCCCTGCCAGGCGTGATCCTTGAATTTAAAGCCAGGAATAAACCCTAGGCTTCACTGACTGTAGCCAAATAAAAAAATTAAATAAATATGTAATAAAAAGGTAATATCAGATGATGAGCAAACTGCATTTAAGGTTCAGGCCTTATGGAGTGTCAGGGCTTATACCCAGGTAGGTCACATGCAAGGCAAGTGCCCTAACTACTGTAATATCTCTCCATCACAGATTCTTTGGGGGTGTAGGGATGGACCACACCAAGCTCATGGGTTACTCCTCTCTCTGCACTCAGGGATCATTCCTGGTGGTTCTTGGGAATAATATGGAATGTTGGGGATCGAACCCGGGTTGGCCATATGCAAGACACTCTACCCATATGCTATTGCTCTGGCCCCACTCCATTGAAGATTAAAAAAAATTCTTTAGTTTTAATTAACCAGAAAAAGAATGGTGCTGGCATTAATTTGTTTAGAGAAATAAAGGAATAAAACAGAGGTTTTTCGAGACCAGAATATACTTAGAGAAAAAAGTTAAAGTACTTTTGAAATTAAATGGAATTTTTCATTTCAAGTCTTTGAGGGACCCAAACTCAAGGGGTAAAAGAGATAACCTGTGTTATCTGTTATTCCTACCTGTTCTCTGTCTCCAATTCATTATTGCGTAGATTTGCATCATCTAGGAGGCTCTGCAATAAGGCAATCTTTTCATTGTCTGAACCCTCTTGGTTAATTTTTAACATCCTATTTTCATGCTGAAGACGAATAAGTTTCTCCCTGGATAAGCAAAGCAAATACTGTTCATTCTGCTACATTAACAATACAATATAGCTGCTAATACTCAGCTGCACAGAGTTAACATGCAGATATATAAACAAAAAAACAAAGTGCCTGCAAAAACTTAGCTCTTTTGTAACAGGCTAATATATTTCTTACATACATACGTATTTTTAAAAGAATGGTTAATAGATTATCCAATATGTAATGGATAATGTTGGCCTAAATTCCAAAGCCACAGGAAAAAGGAGGAAATATTTACTATTAAAAAAAAAAAGAATAGATAATCTTTAAAAAAACTCCCAATATCACTATTTATGAGTGAAATTTCAATATCTTACATTTGAATTTAAGTACTTTTGTAATAAATGCTTCTATACATTTGTTCTTTGAGTCTTCTCCAATAAAATGATTATCAAATATATGTTCTTAAATTAACAATTATCTGAAATTTGGCAGCTATAATCACATCCACAAATGCAGCTGCTATGTTGGCACCAGACCAATTCCTTAGACTCACTCTTTTCTTGAATGAGATGTAAACCAAGCTTAGCCATAGAGCAGAAAGCTGGCAATCTTGGGAGGAGAGAGCAGGCCAAGCCACCACTCTGCTGAAGCAATGCCTGCTTCATGCCTGGAACAATTCCCTTCAGGGACACCAATCTGACCAAACTTCAAGTATGTCGGTTTTTGGGCTTATATTACTAAAGCTTTTGGGTGTAAGCAATGGGACCTTTACCCTGCATTCTCCTTTTTCTAGGAGTCCTGGCAGCTAGAAGATGCCCCTAAGAGCCATAGTATCAGGAACAGTGCTTTGAATTGCTGGATAACTCATTTGTTTGATACTTTCATTCCTATAGGATCACACCAATTTAACAGAATGGACAGCTAACAACAAGAGCTTACTAAATCTGCTACTGTATTAATGAGTTCATTGGAGATAATTCTCACAAACATGCTTGCAACTGTACTTTTTTTCTTTTTTCTTAAACTTTCTTCTCTTCCTTTTTCTTTCTTTCCTTTCTTTAAAATAACCTTTCTCTCACTTACCTATACACTAATGTATTATGGTCAACTATGCCAACTAAGTGATACATTTTCTTTAAATAAAAGTAAAAAAAAAAAAAAGAACAATTATCTGATGGTAAAAACATAATAATATTAAATGAATGCCCTCAAAAGATATAGTCCAACCATTCCTTACAGTAAATAAAACTGCATTCTTGCAAAGAGTTGAATTATCAGCACACATTTCGAGCTAACCAGTTATCCTAAGTTGAACTGTCAGAAGCAAGTTATTGAATTATATCTTTGTAGGCTCTTTGTGATGTCAAAATTTTACATGGATAAAAATTAAAAACAAGAGCCACACAAAACTTCCTTATAACATTTATGGTAATGATATTACTGAGAATTAACTTACATAAAATATAATTAAAGTTGTATTGTTGAAGACACTTGTAAAGGTATCATCTAATGTGTATATTAGTCAGACTCATCTTTAATTTTATTACTAGCACATACCAGCTTTTCATGGAAAAAAGGAAAAAAAAAAGAACAAAATATACATACATAAAACTGTTCTGATTTTGCCAAAGCATAGAATTTACAAAGTACATTTACTTATGCTATTGAAAAGATTAGGGCCCGGAGAGATAGCACAGTGGCGTTTGCATTGCAAGCAGGCGATCCAGAACCTAAGATGGTTGGCTCGAATCCCGGTGTCCCATATGGTTCCCCGTGCCTGCCAGGAGTGATTTCTGAGCAGATAGCCAGGAGTAACCCCTGAGCACTGCCAGGTGTGGGCCCCCCCACCCCAAAAGAAAAGATTAGAGTCTACTTTGTGGGTATATTTTATTAGCTGTTGCAATTTAAGAAATAAAACACTAACACTGGGTCTTTGAGGATAATTATTGGGAGATAAAAAGAATTCATAATTTTTAAGTACAAAGTGAGACATGCTCACTATAGAAAAAATTGAAAAAATTATAAAAACCAAACCTAGGGGCCGGAGAGATAGCATGGAGGTAAGGCGTTTGCCTTTCATGCAGGAGGTCATCGGTTCGAATCCCGGCGCCCCATATGGTCCCCTGTGCCTGCCAGGAGCAATTTCTGAGCCTGGAGCCAGGAATAACCCCTGAGCACTGCCAGGTGTGACCCAAAAACCAAAAAAAAAAAAAAAAAAAAAAAAACCAAACCTAACTCTTTAACTTTATAATACAAAAATAATTAAAAATAGTAATCTATTTTATGCATAAATAAAATATGCAAAAATTTTAGAAAGTGGATAACCAGTACATGTTACATTGGTGTCACTATACTTAAAATTTCCCAATATTTTTATATGATTAAATATTATATTTTAATATTTTAGAGGCTAGATAAGCAGTACAGCAACTAGGGCATTTGTTTTGCAAGCAGCTGACCGAGGTTACCAGTTCCATTGAGTTTGGCAGGAGTGATTCCCTACTGCAGAGCCAGAAATAAGCCCTGAGCACTGCTAGGGATGGCGCCAGCAACACTCCCAACCCCTAATTACACTTTAAAATAAATGTTAAAATAAATAGATGAACTGTAAGTTAAGCACTGTAAGCATTTAAATTTTAACAATTTTGAGTTACAACCTTTATATAATCCTTTATTATTCCTTACTATTATTTATTAAGATGTAGGTTGTTTTCAATTGTTAAGATTATTTTGGGACACATTTTTGGGGCACATATTAAATACATTTTTGGCAAAAGACACATCTGCCGGGCCCGGAGAGATAGCACAGCGGAGTTTGCCTTGCAAGCAGCCGATCCAGGACCAAAGGTGGTTGGTTCGAATCCCGGTGTCCCATATGGTCCCCTGTGCCTGCCAGGAGCTATTTCTGAGCAGACAGCCAGGAGTAACCCCTGAGCACCACCAGGTGTGGCCCAAAAACAAAAACAAAAAAAATCAATGTAAAGAAAGAAGTGTTTCATATAAAATAATTTCCTTAAAAATTGCTATTTTGGGGGTCCGGAGAGATAGCACAGCGGTGTTTGCCTTGCAAACAGCCGACCCAGGACCAAAGGTGGTTGGTTCGAATCCCGGTGTCCCATATGGTCCCCCGTGCCTGCCAGGAGCTATTTCTGAGCAGACAGCCAGGAGTGACCCCTGAGCACTGCTGGGTGTGGCCCAAAAACAAAACAAAACAACAACAACATAGAAAGACACATCTGCCAAACTGCTCAAAAATACAATTTAAGGGGCCGGAGAGATGGCATGCAGGTAGGGCATTTGCCTTGCATGCAAAAGGATGGTGACTCGGGCCCGGAGAGATAGCACAGTGGCGTTTGCCTTGCAAGCAGCCGATCCAGGACCAAAGGTGGTTGGTTTGAATCCCGGTGTCCCATATGGTCCCCCTTGCCTGCCAGGAGCTATTTCTGAGCAGACAGCCAGGAGTAACCCCTGAGCACTGCTGGGTGTGGCCCAAAAACAAAACAAAACAAAACAATAGAAAAAAAAGGATGGTGACTCGAATCCTGGCATCCCATATGGTCCCAAGCCTGCCAGGAGCGATTTCTGAGTGTAAAGCCAAGGAGTAGCCCTGAGCACTGCCAGCTGTGATCCAAAAACCAAAAAAATAAAAAAATGTACAACTTAAATATTTTATTCTTAGTTATGGAGTTTTCAATATCTCCAAATCTTAAACATGGAGAAAAATGGTTTAAAATCAATTTTTGCAAATTTGATAAGCAAATACCAATATGCATTAAAATATTGGTTTATTATCATATGGTACATATACATGCCACAAAAATTTCAAAAATATTTTACAATATTAAAATTTTTTTGTTGTTTTTTGGCCACACCTGGCAGTATTCAAAAATTACTCTTGGCAGGGTATACAGGATGCTAAGAATTGAACCTGGGTTGGCTGTATGCAATGCAAACGATCTACTCACAGTACTAGCTCTAGTATAATTGCTCTAGCCCCAGATTAAACTTTTTTTCCTTGGTTTTTGGTTCACACCTGGCAGTACTCAGGGCTCACTCCTGGCTCCAGGCTTGGAAATCGCTCCTGGCAGGCTTGGGGGACCATATGGGATTCGAACCACCACCGACCTTCTGCAGGCAAGGCAAACACCTTATCTTCATGCTATCTCTCGGGCCCCAGATTAAACTCCTTTTTTTTTTTCTTTTGTGGTTTTTGGGTCACACCCGATGATGCTCAGGGGTTACTCCTGGCTATGTGCTCAGAAGTCGCTCCTGGCTTGGGGGATCATTGAACGGAGGTCCCCTAGGCTAGCGCTGGCAAGGCAGACAGACACCTTACCTCTAGTGCCACCGCGCCGGCCCCAAGAAAGATGATTTACTTTTTTGCGTTTTTGTTTTTGGGTCACACCCGGCAGTGCTCAGGGGTTATTCCTGTCTCTATGCTTAGAAATCGCTCCTGGCAGGCTCAGGGGACCATATGGGATGCCAGGATTTGAACCACCGACCTTCTGCATGAAAGGCAAACACCTTACCTCCATGCTATCTCTCTGGCCCCCCCAGATTAAACTCTTAATAACATTTTTAAATTAAACATATCTCAGTAGCTTTATTTTTAAAACCCAGAAGGTATTTTGTATTGGGTCATCCTTAGAAAAATAAATTTATTCAATCTTTTAGTCTCTTTCCTTTGTTGTGATGACTGGGGATACACTCTGTGATCCTCACCAGGAGACACACAATTTTTTAGTTCAATACTTGGAAGCAGTTGGTTGAGTATGCCCCAAGATTGCACACTATGTTGCCACGTGGATTGTACTCAACATGTGGGGCAGTGCCAAGGGCTGAACTCAAAACTTCATACCTCTTTCCCGAGAGTGGACGCGGCAGCACCTCAGTCTCGCTTTTTCTTCCCTTCCCCCTTTTTCCTACTTTTTTCCTCCCTTCCCCCTTCACCATTTCCCCTAAAGAAAACAGAAAAAGAGAAGAAAAAAAAAACAACCAAAAATAAAAACTTTATACCTGAATAGTAGGTACTCAACCAATGGAATTATTTATTCCTGGGGACAATTTGTTGAATCTTATTTTATTTATTCAATGTAAAGAAACAGGGCCCGGAGAGATAGCACAGCGGCGTTTGCCTTGCAAGCAAGCTGATCCAGGACATAAGGTTGGTTGGTTCGAATCCCGGTGTCCCATATGGTCCCCTGTGCCTGCCAGGAGCTATTTCTGAGCAGACAGCCAGGAGTAACCCCTGAGCACCACCGGGTGTGGCCCAAAAACAAAAACAAATCAATGTAAAGAGACAAGTGTTTCATATAAAATAATTTCCTTAAAAATTGCTATTTTGGGGGCCCGGAGAAGATAGCACAGCGGCGTTTGCCTTGCAAACAGCCGACCCAGGACCAAAGGTGGTTGGTTCGAATCCCGGTGTCCCATATGGTCCCCTGTGCCTGCCAGGAACTATTTCTGAGCAGACAGCCAGGAGTCACCCCTGAGCAACGCCGGGTGTGACCCAAAAACCAAAAAAAAAAAAAAAAAAATTGCTATTTTGGGAGGTAGGTTGAGAAATAGAACAGATAAGGTGTTTGCCTTGCATGCAGCCACCCTGGTTTCAATCCATGGCATACCATATGGTACCCTGAGCACTACCAGAAATGGTTCCCAAGTGTAAAGTCAAGAGCAACGCCATACTTCCAACACTCCCCGCCCCCGAAAAATAAAAAACAAATTGCTTTTTTGGAGACAGAAGTATGTCATAACACACCTATTCAATAAAAAACACCAGACTAAAAGTAAAGTACCATACTGTGGATCAGGGGCACAGGTGAAATTATAGAGCACAGGCTATGCATATGCAAATGAGTTCAGGTACAATCCTGGAACCATGGCTCCCATGACTATTAAAAATGTATTTGAGGGTCTGGAGTGATAGAGCAGGGGTAGGGTGTTTGCCTTGCATGTGGCTGAACCAAGATGAACCTGAGTTCAATCCCTGGCATCCCTTAAGGTCCCCCAATTTCTGAGCGCATAGCCAGGAGTAACCCGAGTGTCATTGAGTTTGGCTTAAAAACCAAAAAAGAAAATGTGTTTGACAGAATAGTAAAAGGTGTACAAGATGCTTCCAGAGTTGCTTCCTCTTGTTTACTCTTAGTAAACAATTGCCAACAACAATAAATTAAATTTAAACTGTCTCCATTTACTTAACAAGTATCTGAACATCTGAGGTTTCTAGAGATTATGAAACTTATACTTTCCAAAGTCATATCCTGAGCTCATGACAAATTATAATCTGTGCTTTTAACAGTCAAAAATGTAGAATCTAGGGGCCGGAGAGATAGCATGGAGGTAAGGCGTTTGTTTGCCTTTCATGCAGAAGGTCACTGGTTCAAATCCCGGTGTCCCATATGGTCCCCCGTGACTGCCAGGAGCTATTTCTGAGCAGATAGCCAGGAGTAATCCCTGAGCACCGCCGGGTGTGGCCCAAAAATCGGAAAAAAAAAAAAAGTAGAATTTAGCTTTGACATAATAAAAATGTTGAGTTTGTGTTGAACATGTGAAAGAATTTATATTTTGAGGGATAAGCTTTTTTCTCAGGATAATTTGCAGTGTGATTAGGTTATTATATCTTACCTAATTTCAGGTGTAACAATCTCTGCTGCCAGACTATCTGAAGATTCTTGACTTCCCAGAGGCATTAAACCTATAAATATAAACATATGAAAGGTTAAAAGCACATAATATTCCGTTTCTATATAAAACCTACTGTATTAATTTTCGTTATTTTTGTTTTTAGGGCTCAGGAGTTTCTCCTTGCTCTGCATAGAAAAATTACTCTTGGTGACTAGTTGGACCATGTAGAATGGCAGGGATCAAACTGGGGTCAGCCACATATATTGCAAGCTGTTCTATTGATCTATTCTATATTTTATTTTTGTAAACTGACCAGTTGTTGCGTCACATAACAGCACGCAGGGGCCTGGGTCTGGGAATCGAACCAGGTACCTCCCGGGTCAGCCTTATGCAAGGCAAATGCAAAGTAAACGCCCCACCACTGTGCCATCTCCCAGGCCTTCTTGCTCTATTTTAAAGCTAAAATTGTTACTCTAATATTGCTTAGTAGTAAGATACATGTGACAGTTACTTTGTATTGTTTTATTACTATTTATTTAGTCATTCATTCATCCCTCCCAAGCTGTGCTTAGGGATTCTGGGGTCACTACTGTTATCTCTCAACCAGATTAGACAGTTCAATGCTAGTGCCTAGTGAAGCAGTACTTTGCACACAATGGTTTTCAGGCAACCAGGGCCACATTTGGCAGTGTTTGGTGGGGGGCATACGGTATCAATGATCAAACTCAGGTCCTTGCACATGCCTGAACCCTGAGCTATTTCACCAGCCCTTTTTAAGAATTAAAAAAAATTTTTTTTTTTGGTTTTTGGGTCACACTGGCTGTGCTCAGGGGTTACTCATGGCTCTAAGCTCAGAAATTGCTCCTGGTAGGCTCGGGGGACAGTATGGGATGCTGGGATTCGAACCACCATCCTTCTGCATGCAAGGCAAACACCCTACCTCCATGCTATGTCTCTGGCCCTCTTTTAAAGCATTTTTAAGTGTGAAACTGAGTGTCAGTAAGTATAATGAGAGTTACCATGAATAGTATCTATTTGCAAAACCATGTTTATCACCCAAAACATAAATTCTGTAACTAGTAAGGGATTCCTTTCTCCATTCCCATTTCCTTCTCCCTTGGGTCTGGTAATCTATACTTTCCATTGCTATAAATGTTCCCTTCTAGACATTTCATATAAATAAATCAAATTTTTCCATTTGTATCTAGTTTATTTCAGTAAGTATTCTGAACAACCCATGATGCAACATTTTTATGAAAGAATTATCCATTTTTATGTTGGTTTATATTAGGGTTGTTTCCATACTTTGGTTTTCATGACTACTGTTGCTATGAACACTGATACAATCTCACTGAGCCCCTAGTTTGAATTGTTTGATGTAAATACTTAAGGATTGCTGAGTCAAATAGCATTTTATGCTAAACTTTTAGAAGAATCATGAACTCTTCCCCAGTGGTTGCTCCAGTTTTTATTCTTTCTTTCTGAGGACAAGTGGTGGTTGGGGACATACCTAGAGATTCTCAGAGTCTACTACTGCCTTGGTGCTTAAATGTTACTCCTGGTGGTACTCAAGGAACCATGCAAAGCTGGGGATGGAATATGGGTTGGCTCCATACAAGGCAAGAGCATTAATCCTTATACTCTCTCCAGCCTCTCTACTTTAGTGGTGCTCAGGAGACTCACTTAATAATGCAAGGGCCCCTCTAGCGATTCTTGGCCAATCAGGTTGTTGGGTCAATGCAAGGGATGAATGATGCAATGCTGTTTGGGATGTGTGTTGACTCTGGTGATGCCTGGAGCCTTGAAGGTGATACAATAAATACGCAGGGGTCTCTAAAGATGCACCTGGCTCAGGGGTCCAGGTGCATTGAATACATGCATCATACCTCCTATTTTATCTTTTGGTCCCATTTTATATCCTTGTTAGTAATGTACAGGGTTCTAATAACTACAATTTTGTCAAAATTCTTTTATCTTTCTTTGGTGACATTCTTAACTGGCATACAATATCTTGATATGGTTTTGATTTGCATTTTTTAATGACTAATAATGTTCTTTTTTGTTTGTTTTTGTTTTGGGCTACACCTGGTAGTGCTCAGGGGTTACTTCTGGCTATCAGGCTCGGGGGACCATATAGAATGCCAGGGACCGAACTCAGATCTGTCTCGTGCAAGGCAAACACCCTACCCGCTGTGCTATCCCTCTGGCTCCTCATCATTTCTTCATGTGCTTCATCAATGTTTATTCAACTTCTTCATCTGGTTGTTTACTGTGAAGTTTACTTTAATTTCAACTTGGCTGAATTTTCATTAAAGAATGGTTTTACTGGTCCAAAGAGACGCTACAGAGGGAAAGCACTTTCTTTGTATGCAGCTAAGTTGGGTTCAATCCCTAGTACCATCTACACTATCCTGAGCAATACCAGTAGTGATCCCTAAGCAAGAGTGAGGAGAAAGCCCTAATTATTGTTAGGTGTGGCCCCCAAACTGGAAAGAGAATGACCTTAATGGACCACAGTGATTGTACAGCAGAAAAGGAAACTGCCTTGCATGCAGCTGGCATGAGTTCAATACCCAGTATCCCATGTGGTCCCCGAGCCCCACCAGAAGTGATTCCTGAGGAATATCCCTCAGGAAAAAAGCCCTTAGCATCTCTGTGGATGGCCAAACAAAAGAAAATGATCTTATTAGTTCTAAATGATAAAAATTGCATCTCTCTATGTTAGGCTTAACAATCATTTTAATGAAAAAGTTGAATGAAAGTCATGTTTGTACTGCTGAACTTTGAGATGCTTTTTCTATTTATAAATGTTTAATTCAGTAAAGTTTTAGAGCAAAATATGCATAAAGAAGGTTCTAACTATAGGTTTAAAGGTAACAAAATAAATTTTGAAAATTCACAATAAGATGGTTTTCACTTTCTTGAAAATATAGGAAATAAGAGTTAAAGCATTAGTACAGACCATATTCTTAAAATTTTGGAAAAATTCAAGTAGAGGTATTTAGACAATTGTGAAAGAATTTATAAGTAGCAATAAGGATTAATCATCATCAGAAATGTTTTTTATGAAGAAAATAAAGATGCATAATTTCTTAGTGGTCTTGTATAATTAAAAAGAGAAAAAGTATGTGTGCCAAACCTATCTGAACAGAGGTTCTAAACATGTAGCTCAGGAGCAGAGCACTTGCCTTGCACTTGAGTCCTTTGGTTTGAGCTCTGGCACAGCAAAAAATACCCAAAACATTAAAAACAGAAAAGAGGTTAAAGATAGTGGTGATAAAAACACAGATAAGATGGTTCATATGGATGCACAAACAAACTAGAAAATGAGATTAGAGGGCACTGATCAGGAGAAACAAAAACGTAGGGGTTAAAGGTAAAAAAAAGTTGGACTAAGATATAGTTCAACAGGTGGAGCACATGGTTTTCATGTGAGAGGCTCAAGTTTAATCCTTGGCATATGGTCCCCAAAGCCGTGCTGGGAGTAAAGTCCAATTACTACTGGGTTTACACCTCAAATAAGATATATACATATATATTAAAAAGTAAAGATAAAGCAAAATAAGTCAGTAGGTTTGGAAGGAGAAGAGGGGAAAAGGTCTTAGAATGAAGAAAAATTTCTTTCCAATAATTGAAAAACAAAGTGTCAGTTTAATAAATGGGAGGGAACAAACTACAAAGTCTGTTATTAATTTGTTATGTTGTAAAAGTTATCAGGCTCCTAATTCTCCAACATGAAGACAAAAGGTGATAGAGGGTAAACCTAAAGCTAAACCTTAACCTCAATTTTTCCCTACATGAAAAAGTTTTCTATTTTGGCTAAGTCTCCTTTAAAGTACTGATTCTCAGTCAGAAAACAATAGGATTTTAAAAATCTCAGGTTTTTCTTTTTTCTTTCTTTTTTTGAGGAGTATTAGGAGTATATAAGCTCAGGTCTTACTCCTGGCTGTGTGCTCATAGAACACTATGGTGGTGCTCAGGGAACCATATCTAGTGATGGGGACCAAGCTAGGGTCAGTCACACACAAGGCAAATGTCTTTTTTTTTTTTTTTTTTTTTGGTTTTTGGGCCACACCCGGCTGTGCTCAGGGGTTACTCCTGGCTGTCTGCTCAGAAATAGCTCCTGGCAGGCACGGGGGACCATATGGGACACCGGGATTCAAACCAACCACCTTTGGTCCTGAATCGGCTGTTTGCAAGGCAAACGCCCCTGTGCTATTTCTCCGGGCCCACAAAGCAAATGTCTTAAAGAAGTATTGATACTGAAGCAAACAATCTTTTCAGGTTTATTGTTCACAGCACTGATTTGTAAGTGTTTATAGTTTCGAGTTCCTAAGGCTCAAATATTTTTAGAGTGGGTACTTTCTTTCCAGCACAAAATGACATCTTCCAGACTAATTTTTATTTATATGTTTAAGAATAACCTAAGTTTTATCTAATCTTATAGTAAAGGGGAAGCTTTAAATTACAAGACAATTCTTTGGCAGTATGTACAAAGCATGTAATTTTCCTTTCTTTGAAAGGAAACACAGTCAAACACAGATTGAGGCTATAGAGTATACACTAAAATCAGCAAACACTGGGAATGGAGTAAGAAAGATACAAGGAAATGAGGCTGAAAGACACAAAACCTTTCACTGGAATATGCTGAATGCAGCCAGGACCAGGATAGGGCCACATAATAGGACAGTCAGGGAGAGGGGCGAGGGTAGGGCAACATCCTTACTGGAATGAAAACTTAGTACCAACAAACCATCTTCAAAATCCCCACCCCCTCTTGTGGGTCATTCCTTAGTAGTGCTTAGGACATACTCCTGGCAGGACTTGGGGACCATATGGGTGCTGGAGATTGAACACAGGTTGGCTCGTGTAAGGCACGTAACTGCTGTACTCTGTCTTGGGTTCCCCCATTTAAAAATTTCATGTATTGATGCAATCATCTTAAAACAAATCTAGTATTTATAAGGGATGATCTCACATGGGCTACACAAATATTCCTACCTTGAGTGGTAAGCTGTCCTTCTTGTGCCTGCACACAGCGAAGCTCTTCAATGGTTTCCTTCAGAGAGTCCCTTTCTGTTCTCAACCTCTGGAGAGATGTTACAAAAAGAACAATTAGCTTCAAATATTTGAGTTTGTTCATCACAGGGTCTTTACTTTACCTGACAGTGAAAAGACTAGTGAAGGTGGCATGTTTCACTTCAATGTTCGACTAAGAGATCACAAGAAGAAAGAACACATTTTTCCTCTTCATTTAACAATACCAAGTATTCATTATGCGCAAAGCAGCAACACTCATTACAGTTAAACAGAATAAAAAGTCGAAGCAATTTTTAAAAAACAGCAGCTCTTACATGATTATTTCATTAAACATATAAAGTCAAACATTCATAATTCACAACAAAGTTTTGAAGATTCAAAATTCCTGGAGCCAAAATACTGCGTCCTCTACATTAATCCAAGAGAAAACAGAAAAGCCACAAAAGCCACAGATTAATATGAAGTCACAATCAGAAACAATGTAAAAGGAACAACAGTCAACAGAGTAGACAAACAAAAGAAATTAGAGCCGAACAGTTTAGGGTGTTTGTCTTGCAAGCAGCTGATGTGGATTTGGTCCCTCACATTCCAGATGGTTTCCATGCCCAAGAGAAATAATCCCAGAGCAAAAAAGACAGGAGTAGAAGTACCCCTGAGCACTGCCTACTGTGACCCAAAAACCAAACCAAATCAAACAATATACATATACAGATAATATATACATATATACACAAATTAGTAGAAAAGTAAATTTCTTTCAATTGTGTTTTAGAACTATTTCTGAAATACAAAAGTAAATTATTTAAATCATTTAAAATTGATCTAATTTCAAATCCATAACGAGAAGTTAATGTAGTTAAAACAAATATAAAATCTTAATTTTCACTGAATCAAAATACCTTATACTCACATCCTTTTCTTTTTGAAGACTGTCAACTTTTTCTTTTAGACGTTTATGTTCAAAATCTAATTTATCTGCTTTCTTTGATTCTTCAGATAATCTATTTTGCAGTTCTACCACCTAATATAGAAAGGCACCATTAATTTTTATCATTTGAAACATTAAAAATGATCAGCATTTTCCATGAATCTATGAAAATTCACTCTCCCCCAATATTTAAGAAAACATTTATGATACAACCTAAGAGAACTAGTAACAAAAACTACCCAGATTCTATGAGCTATAAGATCCAGACCACCAAAAAGGACTATGCAGAAAATTATTTAAAAATAAACAACAAATGGGCCAGAGAGATAGCATGAAGGTAGGGTGTTTGCCTTGCATGCAGAAGGATGGTGATTTGAATCCCGGCATCCCATATGGTCCCCCGTGCCTGCCAGGGGCGATTGTTCTGAGTGCAGAGCCAGGAGTAACCCCTGAGTGCTAACAGGTATCACCCCCAAAACAAACAAAAAACACAACAAAGAAAATTTTTTATTATATTGATAACCAGGCACTGGTTATATTCCAACTTTTTAACATTAAAAAAATACTACGGAAAAAGCAAGTCTACATATTCTGGGTATTTGGGGGCTATGCATTGTTGGGATAATCTATGGGCCTCAAGCATATCAGGCACAGAACATATAAGACATGCACTCTGGGCCTTTAAGCTATTTCACCAGACCTTTTACTAAACAGTTTAGGTAAAGGTCGCTAAACTAAAAGGTAGTTGGTAAAATTTTTGCAAGGAAAATCTAGCAAGAAGTTTCAGGGAGAAAAAAAACCTCATCCCAGGCTCTCAGAATCCCCAAATATAAAGATAAGTAAAATGAAAGAGCCAATGCCCAAATTACAAAAGCTGTAAGAAATAAGTTACCATATGGGCCAGAGCCATAGTATGGTGGGGAGAGTAGTTGCCCTGAATGAATCAACCTAGGTTTGATACCTGATATCCCATGTGGTCCCCGGGCACCAGGAGTGTTATTTTTTTTTTTTTTTGTTTTGTTTTGTTTTTGGATCACACCCGGCAGCCTCAGGGATTATTCCTGGCAGGCTCGGGGGACCATATGGGATGCCGGGATTCGAACCACTGACCTTCTGCATGCAAGCAGGAGTGTTTCTTGAGTGAAGAGTCAGGAGTAAAACCCTGAGCATCGCTGGGTGTGACCCAAAAACCACAAACAAAGGTCAATAGTAAAATAACAGCAAAATAGTACAATAAGATCTCTCTTTATTTCACATTGAATCATTAGCTATAAAATGCCAGATTTAATATTTAAAGAAAAATAAGGAAATTTATCTAAATTATAAAATTGAAAATCATTAAAATAATAAAAAGAAATAAAAAATGTTTGAAAGATCACCCTCAAGAAGAACTTGCGGAAATAAAAATATTATTTAAAAAAATATTTTATTTAAGCACCATATCTACAAAATTTTTCATGATTTTCAGTCATACCACATACACCACCTTTCAGCACCACTGCACATTTCTCATCACCAATGTCCCCAGTTTCATTCCCACCCTCCCCACTGCCTGCCTATTGGCAGATATTTTACTTCTCTCTCTCTCCTTTTATTCCTCCTCTTGACACTATGGTTTGCACTACTGTTAATGAATCATACATCTCACTTTATCGCCCTTCAGCACCCCATTTTTGCCCAGAGTGATCAGTTCCGACTTTCCTTGTCAAAGTGGTTCTTCCTCTACCCTAACTGCACTGACCTACTATTTGTGGCAAGTTTCCTACCATGAACTTTATCTCTATTGACTAATAAAATCTAAAGAAAACTATTATTTTAAAATAAATTATATTAAATTCTAAATCATAAAGTATATTGTGCAATTTTATGCAATACTTTTGTCTAGATTATTCTTCATTAAAACTTCTTTTTTTTTTTTTTTTTTTGGTTTTTGGGCCACACCTGGTGACGCTCAGGGGTTACTCCTGGCTATGCGCTCAGAAGTCACTCCTGGCTTGGGGGACCATATGGGATGCCAGGGGATCGAACCGCGGTCCGTCCTAGGATAGCGCGGGCAAGGCAGGCACCTTACCTCTAGCGCCACCGCCCGGCACCAAAACTTCTTTGTTAATATTACATCTTATTGGGGGCTGGAGAGATAGCATGGAGGTAGGCGTTTGCCTTGCATGCAGAAGGTCGGGGGTTCGAATCCTGGAATCCCATATGGTCCCCCGAGCCTGCCAGGAGAGATTTCTAAGCATAGAGCCAGGAATAACCTCTGAGCCTGCTGGGTGTGACCCAAAAACCAAAAAAAAAAAAACGAAAACAACAAAACAAAACAAAAAAACCTTATTTCCTTCATTAATTTTAATAAATATCCAGCCATTATTATCCTTATGTCTTTCTACTATTATATTACGAATTACATAATTTCTCATTTTACTACCTTTCAATCCCACTTACAATTTTTTTAGATTACATTTATTTTGGATAATTTTGCCGGTTATACATGATGTAAAGGGTTCTTCTATTAAAATATAACTCAATTTATTAAGTTAAAATTAAATTAAACTCATTAATTTTGATGTCAAAATCAGGTAAGTATAAGAAAGGTTCAGATGGATTAAGAGGTAAATATTCTAAATAAAACAAACCAAGCATATTTAGTTATCAAGCTTAGCTTAGCTTAAAAATATAAGGATGGTTTAAGCATAGAAATTTTGTTAACACAACTCATCATAAGAGAAAGTAGCAGCAGCATACATATATAGGAATAATGACCAAAACAACAGAATCTAAAAATGGGTCTAAAGAACAGAGATCTTGGGTTTGGGAGACAACAGGTAGGGCATTTGCCTTGCATGTGTCTGACTAGGGGTTCTTTGATTCCTTGGCATGCTATATGATCCTACTCTTGGCACAGGGCTCAGTCCTTCATGTGTCTTTGAGTGCAGAGCTAAGAGGAAGCCCTGAGTACTGCTGAAACAATGGTGTAAAGAAATGGGCACTATGGTGGCATGTGTGGTATCAAAATGTTTTATACATAAAACCCTATCAATGAGAGTATTGTACTTTTGTAAATCATGGTGACTAAATTTAAGAGAAACAAAGAAAGTAACAGCAGCATAGGAATATCGTAACTGGCATAGAAAAGTAGTTGATTAAATGACACGTCAATTAATATAGCCATATAAGGCCAGAGAGATAGCACGGCACTAAGTTATATACAGTCAACCACAGTTTAATTCCCATGTAAGACATAGTCATTTATTTTAGCTTTTGTTTTTGGGCTACACCTGGTAATGCTCAGAGCTTACTCCTGGCTCTATATCCTGGTGGGACTCAGGGAACCATATGGGGATCAAACTTGAGTCAGCAAGTGACTTATTCAATGTACTATCTCTTCAACCCTAGCACATGGTCTTCTGAGCATTTCTGGGTGCAGCCCAAGTGGCTTCCAAGCATTGCTAGATAGGGTGGGAAACTCCCAGTTCTGCAGGGTCCAAGCATCAGTCCTTGGAATGACACTGGCTTGTTCATCAAGAATCACCAGAAAGGGCTCCCAGGCTCCCTAATTATTGCTAGGAAAGTTTTCCCCATTCCCCAAAAGGAGACACTCAAAGTAAATTGAAATATGATTAAATTTGTTTTTCCTAATAAACTAGAGAAATTCTTATAATACACTAGTAAATAATTTAAAGCTTTCTGTAAAAAAATCAATATGAGGGCTAGAGAGAGAGAGAGAGCACAGGAATTAACACTTGTCTTGCACTTAGCTGACTTGGTTTGATCCTTGGCACTGCAATCTGGACTCCTTAGCACCACCAGAAGTGATTTCTGAACACAGTAGGGAACCCTAAGCACTGGTAAGGTGGCCCCCAAACCAAAACCAACCAAAAAAAAAAAAATCCAAAAGGAAACAGCTGCATAATATTACTGCTTCTTACCAAAGCTTTAAAATCAGGCATGCTTATAAAGAAGAGAAAGAGGATGGGAGAGAATACAGGAGGTAAGGTGCATGCCATGCATGTGGCTGACTTGGGTATAAATCCCTGGCACCTCAAATGATCCCCCTGAGCATTGTGCCAGGAGAGTGAGAGGGAGAGAGAGGAGAGAGAGAGAGAGATGAGAGAGAGAGAGAGAGAGAGAGAGAGAGAGAGAGAGAGAGAGAGAGAGAGAGAGAGAGAGAGAGAGAGAGAGAGAGAGAGAGAGAGAGAGAGAGAGAGAGAGAGAGAGAGAGAGAGAGAGAGAGAGAGAGAGAGAGAGAGAGAGAGAGAGAGAGAGAGAGAAGAGGAGAGAGAGAGAGAGAGAGAGAGGGGAGAGAGAGAGAAATTGTCTGCCACAGGGGCCAAAGTGGTAGCGCAAACGGTAGGGCGTTTGTCTTGCACACGCTAACCTAGGAGGGACTGCAGTTCAATCCCCCGGCATCCCATATGGTCCTCTAAGCCAAGAGCGATTTCTAAGTGCATAGTCAAGAGTAACCCCTTCGCATCACCGGGGTGCCCCCCCCCCAAAAAAAAATAGGGCAAGAAAATAAAATTAAAATTGTCTGCCATAGAGGTAGGCTGGGGTGGAAGGAAAAAAACTAGGGAAACTGGTGGTGTAAAATAAGTACTAATGAAGAAACTGGTATTGCAATACTTACGAATAAAACTCAACCATCAACAATTTTTGCTTTGTTTTGGGGCCAAACATCATGGTGCTCAGGCATTACTCTGGGCTATGTGCTCAGAAATCACTCAAACGTTCTGTATCGAACCAGTCAGCCATTTGCAAGGCAAACTCTGTACCAATGAGCTATTGCTTTGGCCCCTTCAACTTTTTAACTCTGGAGCTCTAGGGGATTAGTTTTTAATTAGTTAAAAAAAGAAACTTTGTCACTCTTTTGTTACCTGTCTCTTATATGTTTTCAAGTTGACTTCGTGCTGCATTGGCTTTCTTAATTCTTCTTCTAGACTGACAGTATTTTGCATATACATTGTATTTTTTTCTTCTAAGAGTTTAACCTGTCTTCTCAAATCACCAAGATCTTCTAGCTTCTTTTTATATGATTCCACTTGACCTTCTAGTTTAGACACTTTATCAGAAGAATGTCTAGAATGAGACCAAAAATAAATATACTGATACAGTTGTAAAGCTGTTTTACATAGAGCTAAATCTAGAGGGATTGCCAGGAAATCAGTTTTCAATTTTAAGACCAAGTAAACTATTTTGCATAGATTATAACCAGAAGCTCAGGAATGGCTTAGAAGCTAAAAAGGTACCATCTTGGAAATAGAAGGTTGTGGGTTAAATCTCTGGAAATGCCCACTTGCAATGAGTAGGCTCTAGAGCTCTGCTGTCTGAAATTCATGGTGCCATAGCAGTATGATTAAAATGTAAGACTGCTGTGAGCAGAATGAAACAAATGTGTATCAGAGCCAGGATTGTTCACTGTACAGAAACAGAAACCACGTGCGGCTACTAGAAGTATCTTGAGTACCACAATTAAACAACTGTCACCCCCGGCCAGCATGTGCAAGTACCACAGTTAAATTATATGATTCCTGATGAGAACTGTGGTGACTGTCTGAGCTCCACAACCAAATATATGACCCCTGGTAAATACCATATGCAAGTACATATGATCTCCCCTCAGTAGTCACAATTACATCTATAATAAAGCAAAGGGGGAAATAAA
This sequence comes from Suncus etruscus, assembly GCF_024139225.1. NCBI lineage: Eukaryota > Metazoa > Chordata > Mammalia > Eulipotyphla > Soricidae > Suncus > Suncus etruscus. Next base: position 152,033,852 of record NC_064851.1, on the reverse strand, counting down.
AGACAAAAGATAAAAAATTATAACAAAATGTGTAAGGAATATATATATGTTGAACAAGTAAGAGAAGTTAACTAGTAGAAACACAAAAGCAAAAGAATTCTGCAATATCCAAATCTTTTGGCAATCAGAATACTAGTGACCACAGGAATAGCTATTATAGACAAGATAGGGGTTACGTGGCTATTATGGGGTTTACATATAGGCCATAAATTGCACCTTCTATAATTTAAATTTATTTGGAGGGAGAGTTTGAAATATTATCTCATTTTCTAAGATAAAAAAGACCTGAACATAGAAATGTATGCTCAGGAGGAAGAGTCAAAAATAGGAAATAAAATAATTAATGTAACAACACTCCTGTGTAAACATATAAGGGTTGAGATTCAGGGAACTCAAAAAGGAATTACCGCTGAACAGGAGGACATTCAATGACAAGAGTACATTCAATAACCAAATAAACAAAAATCAAGTGGGTAGAAATACAGGGACATTCAAAGTTACAGAATAGAAGAGTCCCACCATTCATGGCCTCTGTCATCTATGCACTAGAAGTTAAGGAGTTAAGGATACTTACTGAGACAGAGTCATGGTAAGTTGTGATGTGGTAGTGAGCATTCTTATAAGAAGAGTTAAAGAAATATGCAACACCAATAAGAAGAATGGGAAACAGTTATCTACTGGTGACCAGAAAGATGGTGGAGCTGTGATATGCGACTTTCCTAGTATTCTAGAGCAAAAGTGCAAAATACAAATAGGTAAAATAATTAGCAGAGGACAGGAGGATATATAAGTGGGATGGTGGAGTAGACAGGAGTGATTCATCTGGTGAAACAAGATTTAGCAAGTAAATAAGCCATGTGAAGGATAACAGTATCTGTGAAAAAGGAAGGTAACAAACTACAACTATTTGAAGTTGTATTCATCACTGTTAGAAATGAATTTCTATGAATATGTATTTGAGTAACATTTATTTGCAAGACACGATTATTAGTATTAATAGTATAAATTAACTTAACTCTGCATAGAAACTTGCACTAAGCATGTGCACTGTTTTCATTTTATGGAGAAGATACTCACTTTAATAGAGGTAAATAAGTAGAAGCACTCAGACTTGAACTCAGGTCTACTTTTTAATATTTGCCATGTTCAATATCCTAGAGTACTCATTTTTCAAATTGGGTGATATGCATCTCTCAACTCGCTATGGCAGACAACAGAACCATCGAGAGGGAGATGAAAGTAGCTTCAGATGCAATTGGAGGGTGCTCTGTTTGCTCATTTAAAGAAGTGAGAGCTCTAAGGGGCATTGAATCTTTTTTCTTCTTTCTTTAAGGAAATAAAATGGAGGGCCAAATAAGCTTGGGAAACTATCTTGGAATCTATAAGACTAGTGGTAAAACTCTTGGGGATAAGGTATTACAGGTTTGGCATTCTTGTGATAAGACAGTTTACCTAAGAACATCTATTTCATCTTTTATAACTGAGCTGAGCTTCATCTGCCAAAGTTGTTAGTTCATCATTCTGCTGGCGAAGTTCAGATATTTCCTTTTCTAATTCTTCACAGCGTATTCGATAATCATCTTTGGCTGCTTCCAACCTGTAATCAAACCAAAACAAAGAATTATTCACTGTCTAATAATTCTCTTTAGAGAATAAAAGGAATTTAAAAAGATGAGAATAAACTCTCTTGGTCACATTATTTTGCGATTAAATTTATTTCCAAGTCTTACATATCTTGAAAATGATTTCACAATCTGCTAAATTTGCAGGAATTTAAATGACCCTGTTATTTCACTTACTGATATCTATCTATGCCCCAAACACAAAAACATTAATTTTTAAAGAACATGTAACCTATTCACTACAATTCTTTAGTAAATAGACAGGGTATGAAAACAATCCAAATGTTCAATGTATAAAGATATGGTTTGATGGGGCTGGAGTGATATTAAGTGAGCAGAGTACTTGTCTTGCATGTGGTCAACCTGGGTCAATCCTCAGAATCCCATATTGTCCCACAAGCCTACCAGTAATCCCTGAGTGCTGCCAGATATGACCTGAATGAGAGAGAGAGAGAGAGAGAGAGAGTGAGAGAGAGAGAGAGAGAGAGAGAGAGAGAGTGAGAGAGAGAGAGAGAGAGAGAGAGAGAGAGAGAGGAGAGAGAGGAGAGAAGAGAGAGAAAGAAGAGAGAGAGGGGAGAGAGGAGAGAAAAAGAGAAAAATTGTGGTTTGTATATACAATGGAATACTATAAAGTTACAGAAAGATATTAAATCTTGCTGTTTACTGTAAATGGATGGCAATATGGTTCAAAACTAAACAAGCAAAAATCCAACCTTGAGATAAAAAATAAAAACCATCAATTCAATAGATGCACACAAAGTATTTGAAAAGATTCAACACTATTTATGACAAAAAGCCTGAACAAAATGAAGATGCAATGAACTGACCTCTCAATAGTCAAAGACACTTACAAATAACCCAAAGTTAACAGTATTCTTAATGGGAAAAGACTGAACGTCTTAATGGGAAAAGACTGAACGTCTTGCAGTGGTCCTCAAACTATGGCCCACGGGCCACATATTGTATTTGTATCTGTTTTGTTTCTTCATTGCAAAATAAGATATATGCAGTGTGCATAAGAATTCGTTCATAAGTTTTGTTTTTACTATAGTCAGACCCTCCAATGGTCCGAGGGACAGTGAACTGGCCCCCTGTTTAAAAAGTTTGAGGACCCCTGCTCAGGCAAAAGACAAGGATGTTAACCTTCATCACTATTATTTCGCATAGTATTAGAAGTTTCAGTCATAGTAATAGGTTGAAGACGTTCAGAATCAGTAATGAAGAATGCAAACTATCACTATTTACAGTTGAGATATGATTTTGTACACACAGAATTTGGGCTATGTGAGAATTATATTGTATGGTAATAAAATACTTTATTCTGATTTAAGTCTTTCTCTGTTGTTTTTGCTTTGCAGCACAGCAAAATTGTCCTCTTGTTTTTCTCTTTCACTATTCAATTGCCAAAATTTCTTTCTTCTTTCCTTTCCCTTAAGATGTGCTTAGAAGCCAGTCCCTTTGAGTCAGCATGCTCCTTAAATAAGTCTGAGTCATAAACATGCACCTGGAGTGATACTGTGTTTCCTTTAATCCTGTGCCTACAACAGGATCAGATCAGTTACTTTAAATTTTTGTATGATGTCTGGTCCTTTTAAGATTTACTTTAGGGGCAGAATAGTTCAACTGGAGGTCCAGATTTACCACCAAGCAGCACCTGGTCCCTTCCCTTAGCAAACCTAAAGAAAGTTCCAAGCAATAAGCCAGGAGAGGTCTCAGGTATGGCCAAAAAATAAAAAATAAAAATAAAAAATAAATATATATATATATTATATAATACACATGCATAATTTTAAGCATAGTAGTTTAATTTTTTGTTTTAAAATTTCAAAGTTTGAGTGAATTTATTTTTTCTTGTAATCTCTCCAACTAGCCATCAGTTTAGTTTTTCTCTTCTTTGATTTCTTTTGTTTTTATGCCACACTTTTGGTTCTGTCCTCAGGGATCACATATATGCAACGTATGTTCCCTACCTACTATCACTTAGGCTCCTTCTTCTTTCTTATTTATTTAATTTAATTTTGGGGGCCACACTCAGTGGTGCTCAGGACTTACTCTCAGCTCTGAGCTAAGAAATTACTTCTAGCAGGCTTAGGGACAATATGGGATGTTGGGGATCGAATCTGGGTTGGCTGCCTCTAAGTCAAAAACACCTTCTCGACTGTACTATCACTCCAGCCCCTATTTTCTTATTTTTAAGAATGAGAGTGGAGCTATCATTTGTTTTCTTTCTTTCACTTATAGTTAAATTTCATGAAGGCATCTTGTCTCTTGAAATAGTGGTTTAGCTTTGATAGATTTTTTTTATAGCTGTGAAATTATTTCATGTCATGTAGCTATTTTTATTATTTTGTTGTTGATTATATAGTGTCCTCGGTCTGTAGGTACCCTAAAGCATTAATGTTATCTATTTGGGGGTGTGTGTGTGGAGGTGGGAGTGTTCAGTCATATCCAGTGGTACTCAGGCGTAATTCTGGCTCCATGCTCAGCGGTCTCTATAGAGTACTTGGTCTCTATAGAGAACAGGGGTCAAAGAGATGTAAAGATGGCACCCTAGAAACTTTACTACTATCTCTTTGCACCCAACACTATAGTCTTAATTTTAAGAACTTAACAGTATAAGATTACAATATTGAAATTAATAAATCTTTAGATTTTAGTGAGAAGACTTTTACCTGAATGTTTCTTCTTGGAGCTGTTCTAACTGAGTCTGGAGTTGCAGGTGCCTTCTGCCTGCTGGACTATTAGGATCTTCTATAGAATCGGATTGATTAAGTCTTTCCATTAATATCTGATTCTCTGCCAACAGACTACTTTTCTCCTCCTGCAATGCTGCAACCTGTTAGAATATAAAAGACAGTTATTTCCTCTGACTGTATTATTATTGCAATCATCTGTGAATTATTATTTTTTCTTTTTTTCTTTTTTTGCAAGGCCAATGAATAAACTGTTCTGTTTTCACTCAAGGCCTATCTGAGTCACAATGTTGCTTTCCAGGCAGAATTACTGGAATGAATTTATACAAATAGGAAAAAGAATTTAATATATCTCGGAGGCTTCTCACTCCCTAAGACTGAAAATACGCAGTCTGAGCTCTGTGTTAAGATGCCAGAATATGCTGCAATATTCTGTGAACGCAAAAACAATATGACTTGAAACTTTCAGGCCTATTATCTTTCAATAAATACTATAACTTCATGAATCATTCTACCTGTGAATAAAAGTGAATTTCTTTTCACATTACTTTTTCACTTTTTTTTCCCCACCAGTGCAACATTCCTATCACCAATGTCCTAAGTGTCCCTCCTCCCAAACCCACACTGGCCTGTACTCTAGACAGGCTTTCTACTTCCCTCATTCCGTCACATATTCAGTCACAAAATGTGACTGAAAAAAAAAAATCATCTGTGAATTATTAAGAATTAAAAATATTGGGCCTGGAGAGATAGCACAGCGGCGTTTGCCTTGCAAGCAGCCAATCCAGGACCAAAGGTGGTTGGTTCGAATCCCGGTGTCCCATATGGTCCCCCATGTCTGCCAGGAGCTATTTCTGAGCAGACAGCCAGGAGTGACCCCTGAGCACTGCTGGGTGTGGCCCCAAAGCAAAACAAAACAAAACAAATAATTAAAAATATTTTTAAAATAGTACAATTAACTTCTACTTTGGGGGAGAATATTGCAAAAGTAGAGCAGTATGTAAGAATAAGTAATGGTACCAAAGAGATAGTTCAATAGGCAAGAGCTCAAGTTTCTATGTAGAAGATCTGGGATGAATCCCTGGCATAGCAATGATGTCTGAACACCTCAAGGACCAAGTCCTGAGTACCAGACTGGGAGTAGCATCTCAACATAACTGGGCTGTTGTCCCCAAATAAAAACAAAAGAATAAGCAAGAATTCAGTATTTTATATCTGAAATTACAATTCACTGCAGAATTTATACAGAGGTAGCTCAATAGGCTGGAGTATAAGCTTTCCATGCATGAGGCCCTGCTTTAATCCCTGGTTTTGTATGGTTTAATCCCTTGAACACCACTGGGGTGATCTCTGAACAAAGCTGAACTGGAAGCAGCCCCTGAAAACCACTCAGTGACAAAAGCTGGGGTAGTGGTGGTGACTAGGCACATGAAAAATATATCAGGGGGCCAGAGTGATATAGCACAGTGGGTAATGGATTATTCTTGCATGTAGCTGACCCAGGTTCAATCCTTGACAACCTATATGGTCCCCTATGCCTGCCAGGAATGATTTCTGAGCACAGAGCTAGGAGTCAACCCTGAATGCCACTGGGTATGGCACCAAAACCAAAACCAAAAAAATAGTTTCTAAGGAAATGGTATAACTGTTATACCAACATACTACTTACTACAAGAATGGCTAAAAGACTGACTACACTAAACACTAGTAAAAATATAGAACAAACAGCGTTTTAATATATTTCTGGTGAGAATGTAAAATGTTTCACTTTGGAAAATAGTTTAGTGTTTTCTTTTAAGAAACTTAACACACAACTAACACATGATCTAATCTTTTCATTCCAAGTCTTTAACTAAAAAATAAGAGCATTTCTGTGGCCAGAGGATTGCACAGCAAGTAGGGCATCTGCCTTGCACAAAGTAGACCTGGGTTCAATCTCTGGCTTCCCATATGGTCCCCCAAGCCTGCCAGGAGTAACTCCAGAGTACCACTAAGTATGGCACAACACCCCACGCAATAAATAAAACATTTATTCACATTAATTTCTAAAAAATGTTTATAGCAGCTTGATTTGTGATCAAGGAATCAAAAACCAGTAAAAATATTCACTAGAATATATTTATCCTGAAAAATTTAACTACTGGGAGGGGTGTTGACCACATCTAGAGGTCTTCAGGGGCTAATTTTGGCTCTGAATTTGGAGGTTGGTCCCCTTAGTGAGTTTGGGGTAGTGGTGCCAGAGAAAGAACAAAGAACCTCCTGCATGCAAAAGATGTGGCACATTTTACCAACATAAAGTGAATCTCAAAATAATAAAAAGAAACTAGACCAAGTAAAGAGTATGCATTAAGCTATTTCTTTTATATATAATTTTAGAAGTTAGAAGTTCATCTACAGTGACAGAAAAATTGCTAGGGGTGCTGGAGAGATAGCATGGAGGTAAGGCATTTGCCTTGCATGCAGAAGGTCGGTGGTTCAAATTCCAGAATCCCATATGGTCCCCAGAGCCTGCCAGGAGTGATTTCTGAGCATGGAGCCAGGAGTAACCCCTGAGTGCTGCCGGTGGACCCAAGCCCCCCCCCCAAAAAAAAGAACACTTGGGATTGAAAGAGATTAAAAAGAACCATGGGGCCAGAGCGATAGTGCAATGGTAGGGTGTTTGCCTTGCACGCGGCCAATGCAGGATAGACCGCGGTTCAATCCCTTGGTCCCCCCGAGCAGGAGTGATTTCTGAGCGCATATCCAGAAGTAACCCGAGTGTCACCAGGTGTGGCCCCAAAACCAAAAAAAAAAAAAATCATGATGAAACTTGATAAATTCATTACTTTGATTGTGATGTTTCAGAGGTTATAGTTACATCAATCAACAAGAATCAAAACTGTATACCTTAAAAATGAGTTCATTGTGTATCAAATATATACAACCTAAGATATAAAAACAAAGTTGCCTGCCACTTCTTTTTTTTGTTTGTTTGTTTTTGGGCCACACCTGGCGGTGTTCAGGGGATACTCCTAGCTGTCTGCTCAGAAATAGCTGCTGGCAGGCACGGGGGACCATATGGGACACTGGGATTCGAACCAACCACCTTTGGTCCTGAATTGGCTGCTTGCAAGGCAAACGCCGCTGTGCTATCTCTCCGGGCCCTGCCTGCCACTTCTAATTCATTTTTTTTTTGATGGGTGATTAATTTTTTTTATCTTTATTTAAACACATGACTGTAGTTGGGTTTTGATCACAAAAAGAACCCCCCCCCTCACCAGTGCAACATTCCCACCACCAATTCATCCCATATCCCTCTACCCACACCCCCCTGCCTGTATTCAACACAGGCATTCTACTTCTCTCACTCATTAACATTGATTGTCATGGTAGTTGTTAAGTGTTCTAACTGCACTCACCCCTCCTTGAGAAGAGCTTCATATCATGAGCCAGTCCTTCTGGCCCTCGTTTCTGGGCATTATTACAATAATGTCTTTTATTTTTCTTAAAACTCATAGATAAATGAGACTATTTTGTGTGTCTCTCTCTCCCTCTGACTTATTTCATTCAGCATAATAGTTTCCATGTACATCCATGTATAGGAAAATTTCATGACTTCATCTCTCCTGATAGCTGCATAATATTCCATTGTGTATATGTACCACAGTTTCTTTAGTCATTCATCTGTTGAAGAGCATCTTGGTTGTTTCCAGAGTCTGGCTATTGTAAATAGTGCTGCGATGAATACATATAGGTGTGAGGAAATTTTTTTTTTTTTGGTTTTTGGGTCACACCCGGCAGCTCTCAGGGGTTAGTTACTCCTGGCTCTAAGCTCAGAAATCACTCCTGGCAGGCACAGGGAATCATATGAGATGCCGGGATTCAAACCACTGTCCTCCTGCATGCAAGGCAAATGCCCTACCTCCATGCTCTCTCTCTGACCCAGAGGAGGAAGAGGTTTTTGTATTTCATTTTTGTGTTCCTAAGGTATATCCCTAGGAGTGGTATAGCTGGATCATATTGGAATTCAATTTCCAGTTTTTTTTTTATTTTTTTATTTTTTATTTTTTTGGTTTTTGGGCCACACCCTGTGACGCTCAGGGGTTACTCCTGGCTATGCGCTCAGAAGTTGCTCCTGGCTTCTTGGGGGACCATATGGGATGCCGGGGGATCGAACCGCGGTCCGTCCTAGGCTAGCGCAGGCAAGGCAGGCACCTTACCTCCAGCGCCACCGCCCGGCCCCAATTTCCAGTTTTTTAAGGAATCTCCATATTGTTTTCCATAGGTCTGAACTAGGCAGCATTCCCACCAGCAATGAATGAGAGTTCCTTTCATCCCACATCCCCGCCAGCACTTATTGTTCTTGGTCTTTGTGATGTGTGCTGGTCTCTGTGGCGTGAGATGGTACCTCATTGTTGTTTTGATTTAAATCTCCTTGATAATTAGTGATGTGGAGCATTTTTTTCATGTGCCTTTTGGCCATTTGTATTTCTTCTTTTGATAAATTGCCTGTTCATTTCTTCTCCCCATTTTTTGATGGGGTTAGATTTTTGTTGTTGTTGTTGTTGTTAAGTTCTGTCAGTAACTTGTATATCTTAGATATTAGCCCCTTATCTGATGGGTATTGAGTGAATAGTTTCTCCCAATCTGTGGTGGCTTTTGTATCCTAGGCACTATTTCCTCAAGGTGCAGAAGCTTCTCAGCTTAATATAGTTTATCTCTGTTTCCACTTGTATAGAGAGTACTATTTCTGCCTTGAAGATGCCTTTAGTCTAAATGTCATGGAGTGTTTTACCTATGTGTTGTTCAATATACCTATGGTTACGGGTCTGATATCCAGGTCTTTAATCCATTTGGATTTGACCTTCGTGCACAGTATTAAATGGAGGTCTGAGTTAGTTTTTTGAAAGCAGCTGACCAGTTGCTCCAACACCACTTGTTAAAGAGGCTTTCCTTGCTCCATTTTGCATTTCTTGCCCCTTTATCAAAGATTAATTGATTGTATATCTGGGGCCCACTTCTAATTCTAACCTCAGTATCCTTTCTCTTTTATCTCGATCTTAGTACTAGCTGGCTTGGACTTCCAATTCCACCGAAATGATCATGAACTTATCAGAAAGTTCAGTGCTGACCACAATGTCACTTCCACCTTTCAACAGTTTGCTCGAATGATGACAGCCTCTTCCTTGAAGTGCTCTTTTTTCACTTGGCTTCCAGAACATTTTAGTCCTTTATTTGCCTTTCTGCTTCCTTATTTAATTTCTACTTCCCTGCCACTCACTGGAGTACTTCACAACTTTCCTGAATATAGGGGTGTCTTCTAGTTTCATGACTGTCAACACCATCAAATTACTGAAACTTGTACATTTCTATTTCTAGCCTGGATTCCTGACTGGATAACATCTCTACTTAGATATCTAATAAGGCATCTCAAATTTAAACTACCCAAATGGAACATTTACTCCCACCATCAATTCCTCCAGTCCTTGTCAGTAAAATGTAATCCTATCTTTTTAGTTGCTTGGCCACAGTCCTTAGTATCTCTCCTTCTCACCTACATCCAATCTGTCAGCAAATATAGCTGGCTCTCTTATAACATAGTTTGACCAATTTGTACAATATTTATATTCTAAGTCAACTTAATTTTTACTTGGATTATTATAATGACCTTTAATTCTTAATTTGTTACCTCCTTTTCATCTATTCTACACATGGCAGTCATAAATTAAACAAACAAAAAAGGGGGCCAGAGAGATAGCATGGAGGTAAAGCGTTTGCCTTTCATGCAGGAGGTCATCGGTTCGAATCCCGGCGTCCCATATGGTCCCCCGTGCCTGCCAGGAGCAATTTCTGAGCCTGGAGCCAGGAATAACCCCTGAGCACTGCCTGGTGTGACCAAAAAACAAACAAACAAACAAACAAACAAACAAACAAACAAGAATTCAAATCACATGACCACTTGGCTAAAAATCCTCCAATAGCCTCTACAGAGGCTTATAAAGCTCCACAATTTTCTCTTCTCCCATTTCCTTATACTCATAACATCCTCATCATCCTGTTACTTAATACGCCAGTCACCAGCCTTCCACAGATTCTTTGTACTTAAGTAAGAACTTGTAATGCTTTTACCCTGAAAATTGGAGAGGCTTGATCCTTGAATCTGTATAGGATTTTACTAAATACCTCACCTTCTCTCGTGATGCTTTATTAACTAGCCAGTTAAAAATGGCTAAAAGGACTGCAGGTAGAAGGCTAAGGCACCAGGGACACAGTCCCACAACCCAAAGGCAGAGCTACCAGACCTGCACAAACCAACCTCCACATAAACAAATAACAATAGAACTTTGGTATCAGTTCAAGAAAAACACGTAAGAATCAATGGTATCTCAAGAGAGCCAGGAAGAAAAGCCCTATCGAGAAGTAACAAAGACATCATAGGTGAGGATTTCCCAGAGCTGGAGAACATATGAGCACATATGTTGGAGGCCCAAAAAGTACCAGCTAAAGGAGATCCAAATAAAAAAACCTCAAGGGGCCGGAGAGATAGCACAGTGGTGGGGCATTTGCCTTGCACGTGTCTGACCTAGCACCTGGGTTTGATTCCCCGCATCCAATATGGTCCCCCAAGCCTGCCAGAAGTGATTTCTGAATCAGGAGTAACCCGAGTGCCACCAGGTGTGGCCCAACCCCCCCCCAAAATAAATAAAAAATAAAAGACAAAACACCACAACAAAACACCTCAAGGAACACCTTAATCGGAATGATGAAAATAATAGAGATAAATAGTGAAAGCAGCAATATCAAAGAAGAAAATTACACACAAAGGAGCATCCTTAAGATTTTGGGCCCGGAGAGATAGCACAGCGGCGTTTGCCTTGCAAACAGCCGATCCAGGACCAAAGGTGGTTGGTTCGAATCCCGGTGTCCCATATGGTCCTCCGTGCCTGCCAGGAGCTATTTCTGAGCAGACAGCCAGGAGTAACCCCTGAGCAATGCCGGGTGTGGCCCAAAAAACCAAAAAAAAAAAAAAAAAAAAAAGATTTAAAGCAGATTTATCAATGATTATTGGGCATAAAGACAATGAGTGGTAGGATACAGTAAAAAACTCTGAGTTATAAACCTCAACAAAAATACTTCAACCAGTCAGGTGGGGTGGGGGGAAGGGCACTTGGGATATTGGTGATGGGAATGTTGCACTGGTGAAGGTTTTTATATATATAAAGAAAAAAAAGAAAAGAAAAGAAAAGGCCTCCCAATGCTAACTTACCACAGGCTGTGTTCTTTACATTGACTGTATAGAAAGAGGAGGTACAGTAAATGCACTCCATACACACCTCAACCCAGGCCCTTTGCCTGGTCTGTATTGTGAATTGGGGGACAAAAAAAAATACTTCAACCAGTCAGACTCTCTTTTAAACATGAAGGAATGATACATAAGATCACATGTAAACAAAAAGTCAGCAACTTCATAGACTCTCAATCACCTTTAAGAGAACAACTAAAGGGGCTACTTTAAGATGATGCCCACAAACACACCAAACTTATAGAAAAATAGCGCAAAACTCCATGGCCATAAACTCTCAATGTCAATGAATTAAACATACCAAACATGAGACAGTGTGGCAGGATGAACTAGAAAACTGAACTCAACTTTCTGTTGCCTGTAAGAAACACATTCAGGGGCCGGGAAGGTGGCGCTAGAGGTAAGGTGTCTGCCTTGCAAGCGCTAGCGTAGGACGGACCACAGTTCGATCCCCCGGCATCCCATATGGTCCTCCCAAGCCAGGGGCGATTTCTGAGCGCATAGCCAGGAGTAAACCCTGAGCGTCAAACGGGTGTGCCCCCCCCCCCCAAAAAAAAGAAACACATTCAAAGAGTCAGGGCAAACAGATTCAAAGTCAAATGTTCAAAGGCAATTCCTCAAGTTAACAACCCCCTAAAATAGGGTTTGATCATGGCATCCCATATGGTCCCACAAGCACCACCAGGAATAACTCCTGAGTGCAGAGCAGGAGTAACCCCTGACCACCACTGAGTGTGATCACAAAAACAAACAAACAAAAAAGGTTGGGGTGGCCATACTAGTATCATATTAGTACCAGACAATGCCAACTTCAGCTTAAGATTAAAAGAGACAGCGAAGGTTATTATTAATGATCAATGACATGTATACCACGAAGAACTCATACTCCTAAACATATATGCACCTAACTAGGGACCAGCAAAATACTTAAAACAACTATTAACAGACTTGACAGAAACAAAAAACATGATAGTAACATAATAGTAGTTTTAACTCAAATAGGAAATTTGAAAACTCTCCTGTCACCTCTTGATAGATCAAGTAGACTAAAGGTCAGTAAGGCTACAAAATTAACACACAAAAGTCCATGGTTTTCCTATATACAAATAGTAAAAGAAAGAGAAATTTAAAAAAAAGTCCTATTCACAATTGTGCTCAATACATCAAGTACCCTGGAATCAATTTAAGAAGTGAAAAAGCTACCCAAAGAAAACTACAAAACACTGCTTCAAGAAATAAAAGAGGACATACAGAAATGGAAACACATTGCTTGATCATGATTGGGAGGATTAATGTCATTAAAATGGCAGTACTCCCCAAAGCATTATACACATTCATGTAGTTCCTATAAGGATATTCATTACAGTCTTCGAAGAAATAGATCAAGCACTCCTGAAATTCATATAAAAAATAAACCTCTGGGCCCGGAGAGATAGCACAGCGGCATTTGCCTCGCAAGCAGCCGATCCAGGACCAAAGGTAGTTGGTTCGAATCCCGGTGTCCCATATGGTCTCCCGTGCCTGCCAGGAGCTATTTCTGAGCAGACAGCCAGGAGTAACCCCTGAGCACCGCTGGGTGTGACCCCCCCCCCCAACAAAAAACTATAATGTTAAAAGATAGCATGGTGCATAAAATAGAGCAAGTTTTTCTTCCTAAAGATTATCTATTCAAGGGGCTGGAGAGGTAGCATGGAGGTAAGGCGTTTGCCTTGCATGCAGAACAGTGGTTTGAATCCCGGCATCCCATATGGTCCCCCGAGCCTGCCAGGAGCAATTTCTGAGCTTAGAGCCAGGAGTAACCCTTGAGCGTTGCCGGGTATGATCCAAAAACCAAAACCAAAAACAAAAACAAAAAAAAAGATTATCTATTCAAAACATAAGGAAAAATATTAGATAAGAAAATAGATTAAAAGTGAAAGTAAGCTAAAGTGAGGGTTAAATATATATCATATATAATATAAGTATTATATATATATATATATATATATATATATATATATATATATATATATATATAAAGGATGACACGTGAAGATTTGGAGAGAGTGGTTGGTGTTCCTGGAGAAAATCTGAAAGGTGTAGATGTCAGTATCCTGCCAGATCCTCGTGACATCAAGAGTGCTCTGTAGAGTCAAAGGAAGTAAGGCTAAAACACTGGAAAGTCGTATGTAGGACCCTTTTGTCTGTTTTAACATCTCAGTGCTTTTGAATTGAACTGATTTTCTTTTAAGCTAGCCCAGCAAGCTCCAAAAAGCGTGGCAACCAACAGCGGAGGCTATGGCTCTTTCAATCAAAACAGCCATTCTGAACTCAGGTTAGTGTGTCCAGAGAAGAGTGGTCATGACAGAGTGGTCATGACCTGCAACTGGGTCCTCTTTGATTCAAAAAGTCAGTTCACCACAGTTTAGTGCAATCCTAGAAAAGGAAAAGTACCAAGATGAGTGGAGAGGTCTTCCAGCCACCAACTGGGCTCTGCACAGCCACAGTGTCCCAAGTAATTGAAACACAGAGAAATATAGGCAGCTGGCTCCACCTGGAAAGAGAAGTGCCATTTTCGCACTAGGACAGTGTGGTCCAAGAAGAGCACAAACACTCTGCTTTGCTGTAGCCACACATTTATTCTAGCCAAAGAGCCACACCACATTGTAAAGGTCATAAGGGTTAGCAAAGCAGAACCCTACCATACTTACTGAACAATGATGGTAGTTTTAAAGACCCAACTAGTATCAGCCACCTTTGATAAAGATATTAGACAGGAAATGTTGAATATGTTCATGGGACAGATAGCCAACAAGACTCAAAAGGATATGAAAGTAGAAATGAGAAAACTTCAAACAGAAAAAAACAGAACTGAACAGAACTCTACCTAGAAGGCAGAGTATCCTCTGCTAAAGACAGACTTTTCTATAGAAGATCAAAGAATATTTTAGATTTTGAGAAACATGTTTCTGGGGCAAGTCCTCGAGTTTCTCGTCGGAGAATGCAAACAGCATAGCTGTATTACAATAAATTTGTTTACAAAAACCAGACAAGCTGGGGCTGGAGAGATAGCATGGAGGTAAGGCGTTTACCTTTCATGCAGAAGGACGCTGGTTTAAATCCCAGCATCCCATAGCTGTATTACAATAAATTTGTTTACAAAAACCAGACAAGCTGGGGCTGGAGAGATAGCATGGAGGTAAGGCGTTTACCTTTCATGCAGAAGGACGCTGGTTTAAATCCCAGCATCCCATACGGTCCCCTGTGCTTGTCAGGGTCGATTTCTGAGCATAGAGCCAGAAGTAACCCCTGAGTGCTGCCAGGTGTGACCCAAAAACAAAACAAAACAAAACAAAAAACCAGACAAGCTATAGTTTACTAATCCCAGTGCATTAACTTTCATTGTATAGAAGAATAAAGAAAAATGAACCAGAGCAATAGCACAGCAAGTAGGGTGTTTACCTTGTATGTGGCCAACCCCAAGGCTCAATTCCTGGCATCCCATTTGGTCCTGGAAACCTGCTAGGATTAATTTGAGTGCATAGTCAGGAGTTACCCTGAGCACTGCTGGGTATGGCCCCCAAATAAAAAAAAAAAATAGAATCTATGTTGCACTAGATTTTATAAATGCATTTATGCATAAAGTCCAATATTTAAAAACATAACATCATAGCTGCTACGATTTTGCTCATTGGCTAGTTCCATAGACTCATTTTATTATCAAAAGAGATGTAAAATTAGCCATGTAAAATCATGGTTCCATCAGCCTTAAAACTGAAAATTGGGGTACTTGTTAGAGGATGGTCAAGGCAAGTTCTATTATGCTGAAGCCTTGATGTTGCACTCATAATCTACAATCACTGCCAAACCATTGGCCCAACTTCTCTACTTTAATACTGATCTCCACAGGGATACCTCAAAGATCTCTAAGACTTTATCAGAGTTAGTGTGGGAAGCTCCACACCCCGATTCATATTTCTGGAAGTCCTGGCAGCTATCTCCACTTCCCATAGACACTGCCAAGTCAGATGCAGAACCTGAAATTCATGGTCAATGTGGCTGTGCTTTGAGACACCTCCAAATTTTTCAATACTGACACCCTAGTAGGTACACACCAAATTAGATGTCAAAGTAGCATGGAAACCATCTGAAATTAACAAAACCAATAATAGAATGATCAACTAGCAACAAATAGCTTAGTAAATCTTCAGATAATGATTTAATGACCCCATTACAAGATATACAAATTTTCCTTTGCCTTATTTTTTCCCCAATTATTCCATTATCATTTAGTTGTAAACAAGTAATATAAAGTAAATTATTTTGTGCCTGCTAAAAGGGCAGTCTTGAGGATGGATGGGAATCTTGGGATAATGGTAGACAGAATTTCATACTGGTGGTGGTATTGGTGTTGGAACATGGAATGGCAGAAACAAATGTGTTATGAGTAACTGTAAACCATGATGTTTACATTAATAAAAATTTAAAAATTACCATTACAATTAGGCAAATTTTAATTGACATGTGTGCTTATATAATTCTACTTCCTCCTAATGCATTCAATTCAATAGACTAACTCCAATGATCATTTTTTGTTTTCTTTTTTTTTTGAGGCAGGTCTTCTGAGGTTTGCAAGACAAACCCACTGTACCATAGCTCTGACCCCTTTAGATACAATAGGTTCTCCATTTGTACTGAACCAATTAACAAGAGTAACTGGATGCTGTGTTCTTATAGGTTTTAGAGCGTATCTATCTACAAGCTATCTTTGAGAACACAGAAAAGGTCAAAACAAAAATCTCTAAACATACTACTTAGTGTAAACTGTCCTCTATTCTTTATTAAATCTTTAGCAAAGACTCTTAACTTGGGAGTGTGGCTAAGGGAAGTAATGGGTAACAAGTTGATAAGGCTTAACTTGTATTCAGACCTAGTCATAGCACCACTTCAGCCTTCTGTTACATAGCAGTGCCTCTGATTTTCTATAATAGTAGCTACCTGCAACCCCTCCAAGGAACTCATGGTCACTGTGTTCTTGACTCCTTTTCTCCAACCACTGCTTCTCCAATAGCCTTTTAGCTTTCTGCAACTGGTGAAGACTATGTACTATTGCTGGCTATAATCATGCTGTCTAGTAAATATTCAGGAGTCTTGTGGAATGACAGTTATATTATTAATATCTTGAAGTTGTTCAGATAAGAGTACTTATATTATAGAAATTGGTAAACACTAGAAATATAGGTATTTGAAAATCTCTGCCATTCCTTTAATCTAGTTTATTTGCAGACCACAAAGACTCTGTGTGTACTAATATTCCTCATCAAACTCCTCTTTCTCCTCAGACATAAAGCAATGTAACAATGCATTTATTATAAATTTAAAGAGGTGCTTGAAGAAATAATTTTTGCTGTTTACTATTTTTAATGAGAAATCTATTTTTTCCCTTAATATAAGCTGTGTTATAATCAAACTGTATTATAGTTGGGTAGTATCCAGTATACTTGGTGCTATTTAAGTAGGTGTATTTCAAATAGTGGCAACAAGAATATATTTCATACCTGCATGTCTAACTCATGGCATCTTTGAGCAATTTCCTCCTTTGTTGATAGAGCTTCATTAAGTTCCTCTGTAGTTTTCTTCAACTGGTTAAAAATAAAGAAAAAATAAACTTTTCAACGTGAAATGGCTAAATCAGTGATTATATGTATGCAATGAATATTGAAACAGCTTTTTTTTTTTTTTTTTGGTTTTTGGGCCACACCCTGTGACGCTCAGGGGTTACTCCTGGCTATGCGCTCAGAAGTTGCTCCTGGCTTCTTGGGGGACCATATGGGATGCCGGGGGATCGAACCGCGGTCCATCCTAGGCTAGGGCAGGCAAGGCAGGCACCTTACCTCCAGCGCCACCGCCCGGCCCCTGAAACAGCTTTTTGTATGGCTAGGATTCATTAGAAATTAAGAGTTTAATTAAAACATTCAAATCTCTTCTGTAAGGGCCTGGAGAGATAGCACAGCAGCGTTTGCCTTGCAAGCAGCCGATCCAGGACCAAAGGTGGTCGGTTCGAATCCCGGTGTCCCATATGGTCCCCCGTGCCTGCCAGGAGCTATTTCTGAGCAGACAGCCAGGAGTAACCCCTGAGCACCGCCGGGTATGGCGGTGTATAGTCATACACTTATAGTTTTACCTATCTTTTAGTATTCAAGTCTTTTTTGTAACTGTTTTTTCACATCAAATTTTTTACACACCTATCTGAGCTATTTCATTTTGGCAATACTTATAAGAATAGGGTTGGGGGGCTAAGAGATATTTCAAAGAATATGGTGCTTTCCTTGCAGAAGCAGTCTGATTGTCAGCACTGCTCATAGTTTCCAATGCACAAAAACCAGGAGTAAGCCTTGAACATTGCCATTATCTTCCCACCTTCAATCTCTTTCTATACCATCTCCCTCCTCTAACACAATTAATCTATTTCAAATCTTGTAGGTTTTTCTATCTTTATTTCTTTTTGTTTGTGGTAGCAGGGACTCACAAATGCAATTCATGTGCTATACGACTGAATTCACATTCTAGTAATAATTTAAAATTATAGGATTAGGGTTAGAGAGATAGTACAGCAGGGATTAAGGTATATGTCTTGTATGTACTTAACTGCATTTAAACAATGAATCTCACTAGGTTGCATTCTGACAGTTCCCTCAAGCACTGCCAGCTTGGCCCTGATAATTCCTGGCACCAGAGGGACAGCATGCTTGGGCTCTCACATAGAAGTTTTGGGGAGGTTGTTGAGAACTGCCAGAAGGAAACTGCTCTCATAATAAATTACAGGTTTAAATTCTGACCCTAACTTAAAGTCCAGCTTCCTATACAAGTTTTTATTACTAATTTGTATATCAATTATCAAAAAGAAATTGTTTGACTCTCAACCCAAACATCCCCAAGATGTGCCCCTAAATTATTATATAAATTCCAAGTTACTGAAACATAAAAATAAAATACTTCATACTGTAGTAATGATAAAAATTCACTTAAAAGAAAATACTGGGTTTTTATTCACGTGACCAAATCTTCAGATTCAAAGATACATTCAAGTTAACACTTTAAAATAAAATACCAAGCAGCTGACCCAGGATGGACCTCGGTTTGATCCCCGGCATCCCATATGGTCACCCATATCATGACTATAAAGCACAATTTATAATAAGTTAAATTATAGATATATTTGTTGGATAAGGAAATAACAACAGATCTATGCTTAATATATATGAGGACTGAAACATCCCCCAATTCCCCGAAAATAAGCTAGGAAGATGGCTCAAAGGACTAGAGTCCAGAACAGTAGGTATTATCTCTGCACAATAATGCTTCAACTTTGTGGAGCAATACCCTCTGCTTCTGCTAGCACTACCAATGTGACCCAACAAGCAAAAAGGGAGGCAGGGGCTTAAAGATTAGAGCATTTTCCTTGCATATGAAAGGTTTTATGTTTGATCCCTGGCACTGGAATAAAGGGGTAGAGTCATAAAATTATAAATTATTTTTTATAAATGTTTAAATAGTAATATAATGGTTTAAGTTCTTGAATTTAAGTAAAATAAATCATACCCACATATCACCAAATAAAATTTTTTTTTCAATAATACCTAATGATTACTTCTTTTTCATCTTAACATGGATTAAAATATTGCAAAATTAGATACCTGGCGATCAAGGTCAACATAGGCATCATTTCCAGAAGAGACAGGGGATTCTTTACTCATCAGCTGAAATTAAAATTTAAATGATTAATCATGAGAAGACAATGAAAATTACCATCTAATCACTATAAAATATATAAATATAAAAGAAACACTAATATACATAAAATTTTTCAGTCTAAATATAAAACATTTTATTTAGGATACCTTCATTTAATAATTACAGGAGTAAATTCTCACATGTCCAATGTGGGTCATTAAGATTTCAGTCTAGTCATAAAATTTATTATTGATCCCAAGCCCGGAGAGATAGCATAGCGGCGTTTGCCTTGCAAGCAGCCGATCCAGGACCAAAGGTGGTTGGTTCGAATCCCGGTGTCCCATATGGTCCCCCGTGCCTGCCAGGAGCTATTTCTGAGCAGACAGCCAGGAGTGACCCCTGAGCACCACCGGGTATGGCCCAAAAACCAAAAACCAAAAAAAAAAAAAAAAAAAAAAAGCAAATACTTGGGTTATCAGCCTTGTTTACTTAAGTGAAACCAAGCACTTCATTTAATAAGCCTTCAGATGATTTTAGTGCATAGTGAAATTTGAGAACCGTTGCTCTGCTATGTATAAGAAGAGTTGGAAGTCCCTTAGTATAATTAAAAATAAGAAACCAGAGGAAGAGAAAATATAGTGGAGTCATTTTTTTTGCCTTCATTGTGAGAGTATTAATAAAAGATTTTTATATGGCTTTTGTTTAAAATTAATAAAAAAACACTGTAAAGAAGACAAAACCCAGAAAAAATATTAGGAGGAAAATAATTGTGCCAATGAGAAATAATCACTTGCATGGTTTTGGATATTTGTTAAATCAAGTGTCTGGGGCTACATATGGCCACCATAGCACAGTTCATGTAAGACAAATACAATATTCTGACAGAATAGTCATCTAATTGTTAGTTTAGTCCTTAATAACACACTACCCTAAGAAAATCCTTAGATGTCCTAAACAAAACCTCTAAGACCTCCTCTTCAGTAATATTACTGTCTGTTCCTTAATACCACTCACTTCTCCCTGTGTTTCAGTTGTCATTCTTTTTTTGTTTTGTTTTTGGGCCACACCCAGCGGTGCTCAGGGGTTACTCCTGGCTGTCTGCTCAGAAATAGCTCCTGGCAGGCACGGGGGACCATATGGGACACTAGGACTCGAACCAAACACCTCAGGTCCTGGATCAGCTGCTTGTAAGGCAAACACTGCTGTGCTATCTCTCCGACCCCTCAGTTGTCATTCTTACATATGTTTCTCCCTGTTCAATACTTTATAGTAACCAATACTGGTTTGTTTACTGAAGCTCACTCTTCTTCTGGTAGACACCATCTCATTTTTGCAAACCTCACCTGTCCTACTTTACCTCCTACAGCTAACTGTTCAGTTACCTTCTCTTTTAATTCAATGGACTATTCCGGTCATATAACATTACTGCTAAATATTAAAATTAAACAAATAAAGTTCTGTTTCAGCCTCAACTAGGTCTTCACACTAACCTTACTGTTTATTTCTTTTAGAGGTTATTCCAAATTGTCTTGTTAAAGACTGTCAATTATCCCAAACTTATCAAAAAACCTTACCTCAAAGATAATTTCTAAACCTTGAAACTAGCAAATATCAGCCCCACATCTTCATTTTTCACGTATTTAACTAAAAAAATTAAAAAGGAATAGTGAAGGGCTGACATGACAATACAAGGCTAAGGCACTTGCCTTGTATATTACCAACCCAGGTTTGATCCCTGGCACCCCATATAGTCTTTGAGTGACCCCTGGGCATTATTGGTTGTAGCCAAAAGCAAAAAAAAAAAAAAGGGGGGGGCAGATAAATAAAACCCAAATCCCTATATTCTTAGTCAACACATTATTAATTACAATAGAAAAAAGGAACAAAAAACAACTCAAATGTCTATCAACTGATAAATGAATAAATGAAACATGGTATATGCATTATAATATCATTTAATAGAGCTACATCAGATAACGTAACAAAAATAAATGAAATAACCTGAAAGCATGCTAAGTGCAAAGAATAGAATAGACACAAATAGAATAGACACAAAAATAGTCACATATCACATGCATTTATTTAGATGAAATATCCAGTGTAAGACAATCCAGGTAAATAGAAAACAGCTCTAAGTTGGTTAACTGGGGTGAAGGGAAGAGGTAATAAGGACTGCTTGTTTCAGGCATTTCTTTTTTTTTTTTTTGGTGCTTAAGAGAAAGTTCTGAAACTAGATAGTGGAAAATGTATATTGTACATTGTAATATATTAAATGTCAATGAAAAATTTATATGTATTTACATGTATTTACTTTTTACAATTAAAAAAAATCATTCACGGGGTCTAGAGTGATAGAACAATAGTTCAGCGGTTAGGGTATTTGCCTTGCATGCAGCCAACTCGGTTTTGAACCCTGGCATCCCAGATAGTCCGAGCCTGCCAGGAGTAATTTCTGACAGAGTCAGGGGTAACCCCTGAACATTACCGTCTGCGACCCCAAAATAAAAAAACAAACAACCAGAAAATCAATCAAGTAGACCACTTGGACATGGTAGGCATGAACATGGCTGACCCGTATTTGATTCACGCCACCAGACACTTATACCAGGAGTGACCTCTGACTTGAGGGCAAGAGTAAGCCCTGAGCACCAGTATGTGTGGATCCAGAACTGAAAACAACACAAAAATTCACTGCGTGTAGGAGGATAGTATTTTTAAGAGTACATGCATTCTTAAGGCATTAAATTCAAACCATTATATGGTCACCAAACACTGCTAGGCCAAGAACTGCTGGAAGTAGCCTCAGAGAAACACTGGGGTGGCTCCTAATAAAATACTTTCTTTTTTCTTTCTTTGGTTTTTAAGGCCACACCCAGCAGCGCTCAGGGGTTACTCCTGGCGAGCTTGGGGAACCATGTGGATGCCAGAAATCAAACCCAGGTCTGTCCTGGGTCAGTCATGTGCAAGGGAAATGCCCTGCCACTGTGCTATCACTCTGGCCTAAAAAATGTTTTTTCTTTTTCTTTTTTGGGGGGTGTGTGGGGTAGGGGGGGGCACACCCGGCGGGGCTCAGGAGTTACTCTTGGCTCTGCACTCAGAAATCACTCCTGGCAGGTTTGGGGACCATATGGGACGCCGGAGATTGAACCCTGGTCTGACCAGGGTCTTCTGTGTGCAAAGCTAATGCCCTACCGCTGTGCTATCTCTATGGCCCCCAAAACTTTTTTTACTAATAGCTTCACAAAACTATAATTCTTTTCTTTTTTTTTTTTTTTTTTTGGTTTTTCGGGACACACCTCCGTTTGATGCTCAGGGGTTACTCCTAGCTACGCGCTCAGAAGTTGCCCCTGGCTTGGGGGGGACCATATAGGATGCCAGTGGATCGAACCATGGTCCTTCCTTGGCTAGCGCTTGCAAGGGAGACACCTTACCTCTAATGCCACCACGCCGGCCCCAGAACTATAATTCTTTTAATGAAAAAAAATTATTTTAACGAAACTGCTGGATGTCCTAGTAATTCTTGTTTCATCTAAGTACTTGCTATCTCACAAGTTTTGCTATAGGTATCCTTCCAGTATTGGGCCATGCCCTAATTATCCCTGGCCTCCTAGACTTACAGTACTTGTTAGGTGCTTAAAATAGTATTTTCTCCTAAATGGAAAAAAAATGACAATATATGTAATATATATTTAAATGAGTCTTTCATTGGGTCACTTCCCATAGAGTTGACTTTTTTCTTAACTGTTAATAGAAATGGGATGATTTCAGATCATGTTTTTCTTTCCTATACAAGCTTTTCTCTATGTTAATTCTATGTTAATACATGTTTGTAACAATAGCTTTAAGGATTTATAATGTTAATATATAGTTTTACATATTTATGTACAAAAATATGTATTTGTATTTAAAAAACAAATATATATGTGTTTATTTTGTTTGAGACACATCCAGTATTGCTCAAGGCTGACTCCTGGCTCTGTACTAAGAGACTACTCGGGATTAAACCCAGGTCTACCATATGCAAGGCAAGTGCCTTTCCTGCTATACTATTACTTTGGCAAAAACTATGAAATTTATTAATCCCCTTAGAGATGAGCATTTAGAGATACTTAGCATAAGGAAAAACTATCTAAAGATAATACAGCACAAAATTTATGGACAAGCTCTGGCTTCATAACACCTAGTTTGAGCTTTAATTGTATCACTATTTTTTTTAATCACTACTTTATTTTTTTTGTTTTTTTTTTTGGGGGGGGGCACACTAGGTGACGCTCAGGGGTTACTCCTGGCTATGTGCTCAGATATCGCTCCTGACTTGGGGGACCATATGAGAAGCTGGGAGATCAAACCACGGTCCATCCTAGGCTAGCGCAGGCAAGGCAGACATCTTACTGCTTGTGCCACTGCTCCGGCCCTTTATCACTACTTCTTACGTGAGCTTGAACAAGTTTCTTTCTGTTAAAAACAGGGAAAAGGAAAATAGGGGCCGGAGAGATAGCATGAAGGTAAGGCGTTTGCCTTTCATGCAGAAGGTCATTGATTTGAATCCTGGCATCCCATATGGTCCCCCGAGCCTGCCAGGAGTGATTTCTGAGCATAGAGCCAGGAGTAACCCCTAAGTGCTGCTGGCTGGGACCCAAAAACCAAAACCAAAACCAAAAGAAAACCACAAACAAACAAAACAAAACAAAAAAAACAAGGGGCCGGGCGGTGGCGCTAAAGGTAAGGTGCCTGCCTTGCCTGCGCTAACCTTGGACGGACCGCGGTTCGATCCCCCCGTGTCCTATATGGTCCCCCAAGCCAAAAGCAACTTCTGAGCACATAGCCAGGAGTAACCCCTGAGTGTTACTGGGTGTGGCCCAAAAACCAAAAAAAAAAAAAAAAAAACAAAAAAACAAAAAAACAAAACAAGGGAAAATAACAATATATACAGCAACAAAAGACTATGGTTGATTTTTTTCATCTTCTTGTGATTTAAAAAAAAACATAAAACAAAATTTGCCATTAAAACAATTTTAAGGGTGCAATTAAGTGGCATTAACTACAACTATAGTTAATTTAAAACAAGTTAGTAGATATATGTATTAGCATTATTTGGTACATAGTAGACTCTAGATGTTTGCTATTTATTATACATTTTGTATTCCATTTCTATAGAATAAATTCTGGGGCTGGGAAGGTGGCGCTAGAGGTAAGGTGTCTGTCTTGCAAGTGCTAGCGTAGGAAGGACCGTGGTTTGATCCCCCGGTGTCCCACATGGTCCCCTCAAGCCAGGAGTGATTTCTGAGCTCATGGCCAGGAGTAACCCTATGCGTCAAACAGGTATGGCCCAAAAACCAAAAAAAAAAAAAAAAAAAAAAAAACTCTATAATAAATTCTGAAAGTACATTCTAGGATTAATTGAGTCACAGCTCTAGGTGGCACGTTTATCCTTTTTGCTGTTCTTATTTAATAGCAGAATCCACAAATTCTGATAGCTGAAACTGGAGCTAAACCAGTAGTGGTACTTAAGTACTAAGGATGGTTGACAATAAGATAAAGAACAGTGGGGCCGGAGTGATAGCACAGATGTGAGCAGACCAGGGTTTGATCCCCGGTATCCCATATGGTCCCCCAAGCCTGCCAAGACTAATTTCTGAGCACAGAGCCAGGAGTAATCCAAGTGCTGTTGGGCGTGGTCCAAAAACAAACAAACAAAAATACAGAAGAAAACTGGGCCCTTGATTTCTGTAATGCTAATCCAGAATCATTTGTTTAATAAACACAGTTTATTAAATATATTTTACTGGGTGACTGACATTTTGCTATTTTATCATTGTGTCATTTTTGACATTGACAAACTTAATGCTATAAATTACTTTTTAGAATATCCATCAGCTCTACCTTTCAATATGTTTAATTCAATTAAAAATATTAAAAATAGGGCCGGAGAGATAGCACAGTGGTAGGGTGTTTGCCTTGTGCTCGGCCAACCCAGGACAGATGGTGGTTTGATTTCCAGCATCCCATATGGCCCCCCGACCCTGTCAGGAGCGATTTCTGAGTGCAGAGCCAGGAGTAACCCCTGAACGCCCGCTAGGTGTGACCCAAAAACACACAAACAAAAAATAAAAATAAGTAAATTTTCTTTTTTTGAAAGGCACTATGTAATGAAGTATTGAGTTGGTCTTTGTTCTCATCTACTAGAACAAAGCCTTTAAAGGGAACTTCCTTATAAAGTATTTCGTTATTTATAACAGGGACCCTAAGAAACTAAGATGGCTCTATTTCTATTGGCCATGCAGGAAAGATCAAGTAACTTAGAGGGTTGAAGCTTTGAGATAACTTGCATCAGGCTGAGGAACAAAGTAGGGATAGAAACTGAGTTCAACTTCATGGCCAAATATCTACTTCATCATATCCATATAATGTAACCTCAACAAAGACTCACACATGAAAACTTAGGCAAGGTTCCCCTGTTGATATTTTCATATTATGAAATCAACCATTTATTAATCTATATTTTATTTTTATTTATTTTACATTTCCGAGTTCAAGACACTACCTGAAAAGATGGTATATTGTATTGTCTTTAATGAATATTTCAAGCTGAAGCAAATTTGAGAAACAAGTACAGAAAGGACTTCCTGCCCTACCGAGAAGTAGGTCCTAAGATCCTCATGTGAGATGTCCTCATTCCACTCAGAAGAAAAAGAGCATATCTCTGAAGAGGATATTGAAAAGAATCTGAATGAGTAGGCCTTGCTGTTTTCCCCCAAATTACCACACTTAATTTGTACTTTTTAATTCTGTCACATTTCCCCATGACTCTCCATCTTTAACCAACCTCCACTAAAAAAAGGCTCAGGTTTGAGCTTAGAGTGATAGCACAGTGGTTAGGGCACCTTACTATCTGGGTTGGGTTTTATTGCCAGCACCGATTATGGTTAGATGGGATCCCTGAGAGAGTCAGGAGTAAACCCTAAACACTGCAGGGTGTGGACAAAAAAACATAAACAAAAAACAAGCTCAAGTTTTTAAGGATCTCCATTTTCTTTAAGAAGTCTCCAGTGCCAGTAGAACTTTTATTAAGTGAT
Source organism: Suncus etruscus (assembly GCF_024139225.1). NCBI lineage: Eukaryota > Metazoa > Chordata > Mammalia > Eulipotyphla > Soricidae > Suncus > Suncus etruscus. The sequence continues at coordinate 152,007,466 of NC_064851.1, read as the reverse complement.
CACCAAGGATAAAGATAAGAGTAAGCCCTGAGCACATCTGAATTTTGCCCCCAAACAAAACACTTAATGTTTGATGAGAATGTTTCTTAATTAGGCTTGCCAATTTAAAGACCTTGCAAAATATGAGGAAAATGCTTTATCTAAAATTAGATTTACTCCATTAAATTTTGCAAACTAAAAGTACAAAGTTTCTGCATACCTCTTGAATGGCTGTCATCACAACATGTTGGACTGATTCCTCCATCATCATAATGGCTTGAATATACTCTGAAAACAAAAATAATCTGAAATGTCACTGTTCAAGTTAAAGGCAAAAACAGTCATGAAATTTACAAACAAGTTCATTCTAGAAACATCTTATATGCCTGCTTTATAGGTGAAGGTTGAAAAGAATCACATCACAGTATTTCTTTCCTTAGCAAAATTTCCCTCTATTATTATTCTGTATAAAATAGTTTAGGATACAATGATCCAAGGAAATGCATAATTATAGAAATAAAAAATAATTGAATGGTAAAAAGCCTTGAGTCAAAATAAAAAATATTTTTAAGATATCAAAGCACACATCATATTTTAACACAATTATAAGAGAAAATTAACATTTTCTATTACAAAAACTAAAACCTTAATGAATTTGAAAGCTGCTTAAGATATTTTAACACAATTATAAGAGAAAATTAACATTTTCTATTACAAAAACCGCCGTGCTATCTCTCCGGGCCCGATATTTGGCATTTTTAAAAAGTCACCTGAATGCCAACAAATATGGTTTAAAAAAACATTTCAGTGAGAAAAACATTGAAAAATATTTAGCCTAAATCTGCCTTTCTTCCCAGCCCTTCATATACTCAACAACAACAAAACAAAACAAAACATAAGATTAAGAAATTGGGCCCGGAGAGATAGCGTTTGCCCTGTAAGCAGCCGATCAAGGACCAAAGGTGGTTGGTTCGAGTCCTGGTGTCCCATATGGTCCCCCGTGCCTGCCAGGAGCTATTTCTGAGCAGACAGCCAGGAGTAACCCCTGAGCACAGCTGGGTGTGGCCCAAAAATTAAAAAAAAAAAAAAAAAAAGATTAAGGAATTGCCTAAGGGGCCCGGAGAGATAGCACATCGGTGTTTGCCTTGCAAGCAGCAGATTCAGGACCAAAGGTGGTTGGTTCGAATCCCGGTGTCCCATATGGTCCCCCGTGCCTGCCAGGAGCTATTTCTGAGCAGGCAGTCAAGAGTAACCCCTGAGCACCGCCGGGTGAGGCCCAAAAACCAAAAACCAAAAAAAAAAAAAAAAAAAAAAAAAAGCCTTAGCACTTCAGCTACTAAATTAAAAGGCATCTTGTATTTGGAATGTTAAACTGCAATACTTTGCATAATAATTTTTTTTTGCCTTTTTCAAAAAGAATGAAAGTATAGTCTGTTTAATGCTTAAGTTTTCAGTTAATAAAAAACACATTCTTAATAAGGTATTGTCCTAAGGTTACCTGTACCAAATCAAATGTGTGGTTATACATCAAAATATACATACCATACTTAAATCAAACATTGTTATAAGTGTACAGTAGGACTATAACTACTTGATTAGATTAAAAAATAGTTCTTTAGCCTGAGCTCACTGCTTTTTGTTATGTAAATGAGGAATATGCTATGAATATTTGAGTACAGCAAGGAGTATTTTTTTAAGCAAGGAGTATTTTAAGATATTCTATTCAAAGATAGCAAAAGCAAAGATTTTGAATATATTTATTGAATTGCAAAGATAGGAAGAAAAAGATACAGCTAGGATGAACTAAACAACCCTCAAGATCAAAGACCGTGAATATGGAAGGGAAGAATAGTGGCACTTATAATGGAGAAGGAAATATTAATGAGCCTACTGGAAGTGAAGAAAATAACTGTGGAAAAGGGAGGTGAGGAAGTTAGTAAGGTGTGAGAGGGGAAGCGTTAGTTAAGAAGCGGTGTTGCCACGTCAAGGCCCTTCCCCGCGAACACCGTAAAATGCCAAATGATAAAATGATGATGAAAACTACACATTGATATGCCAGTTCTGAAAAATAAAAAAATACAAATCTCATAGAAGTTCAAAATACATGCATACATGATTAACAAGAGTATATATATGTTCTTTAAGGAAATGCTGGTAAATGAGATGTATCCTGAAAATTTAACTGTTAGATCAGGTCCAAATTTACAGCACAGCTTAATATTAAAATTATTAAGTGAAAATACCAAGAAACTTTTTTTCTAACTTCTCACAAGCAAGATGCCTTGGGAACAAGTTCCAAAGAACCTATGATAATATTAAAGGCTATATATTGCATTTTAAATATGCAGTGACAGGTGACACTTAACAAATCAGACACTCATCTCATTTGATTGCTAGTTAAGAAACTGGTTTTTCTTCTAATTTTTCACAAGCAAGATTTCTTGGGAACAAGTTGCAAAGAACCTATGATGATGTTAAAGGAAGATATATGCATTATAAATATGCAGTGACAAGTGATATTTAACAATTCAGACATCTCATTTGAATTCTAGCTACTAGAAGTGTTTCTGAAAGCAGAAAATGCTGTCTGAGTATGTTAGATGACACAGTCTGGCTAAAGTTTCTGCATTTATAAAATTTCAGGTAAAAATGTAATCTAGGTGTTATAAGGAATACTTAGTCTGTATGACTAGCCTAATTAGTATCACTATGTTCTTTTCCATGATAATAAAACTTATAGGTGACATCCTTATTTTTTATTCTAGAATTACCAGGATTCAATAAATTAAAACATTTTCATCTGTCTGTTAAAATAAAGCATCAACTTGGAGATTTAATGTCTTTAATCTTATCTATTCATTTTATATTTAACAAATTTGTTATTTTAAGATAATGATCAAACTTAAAAATAAAGAAAGCAATAATTTTTGGAAAAATTTCCTCAGATGCCAGTAAAATGAGTCACAGTTTCAAGAAAAACAACATCATTAAATTCATACCTAGAATAAGTTCAGAAAAATCTGTTCTGTAATACCAGGGGACAGGTCGGAAGAACAAGAAAAAAATTTTGGGATTAAAACCCCCCACAAACTTTAAAAGTCATGGAACTAACAGTTAAAATATGTATATCTACATTCAACAAAGCCTTACCATACTCTGCCAGCAGCAGCTCCTTCTTAATCCTTCCTCACTATTCTCTAAATACAGCTGTGGTTTTTTGGTTTTTGTTTTGTTTTTGGGCCACACTCGGCAGTGCTCAGGGGTTGTTATTCCTGGCTATCTGCTCAGAAATAGCTCCTGGCAGGTACGGGGGACCATATGGGACACCAGGATTCGAACCAACCACCTTTGGTCCTGGATTGGCTGCTTGCAAGGCAAACGCGGCTGTGCTATCTCTCCGGGCCCACAGCTGTGGTTTTATCCCTCAACGGTAGTACAGATCTTTCTGACATTTGCTTTTTTGCAGTACAAACTTCCATACATCTGTATTCTTTCAAATATTTCTGCTTAGGTAACTTGTCTGAATTAAGACAATACTGTCTCTCACTGTATTTACCAGGACATTACAATTACTCAGATATGTGGCATTCTTGCCCTTTACTCAATTACAAGTTCTTCAAAGTCAAGTACTGTCTGTTTTATCTGACAATGTATTTCCAACCTACAGTAATGCAGGAGGCATGAGTTTAATATTTTCCTAATCATGAAATAAATTGTTGTAGCTGCAATCTAGTAATCAAAATATTTTTTTGTTTTTGTTTTTTGGAGTCACACTAAAGGTGCTCAGGGGTTTACTTCTGGCTCTGAGCTCAGGGGTCATTCCTGGTGGTGCTCAGAGGAATCATATGGGATGCGAGGGATCAAACTCAGATCGACTGCATGCAAGACAAATGCCCTACCTGCTGTGTGAAAGCTCTGGCCCCTAATAATCAAATTACTAATCAAATTAAACTTTCCAGAAATAATTGTATAATATTATTGATAATAATTTGGCTGGAACTTGTCCTTTAAGTAGATTACTGTTGAATATCAGCCCTGGATGGGGCTGGATGATGGTGAGATGGATGGAGAGGCTTTTCTCCTCTAGCCCAGGCCACCTGCCTGCAACTCTCTCCAGTCGGAGGGTCTCAGGGTGGCAGTGAGGAAATGATCCACAGACAGTGGATCATTAAGGAGACATCAGCTTTATTCAGGCCCTAGCCAACAAATGTGGCTCCTAAGCTTAAACCTTTTATGCTGGGTTCACAGTCAGCCCTGACATCACAACCTCTTTTGGCCATCTCTCCTCCTCCTGCTTCTTCTTCCAACTCCCTTGCTGATTCCTCCAAATCCTCTTCCTGCCCCTGAGGTAATAATCCTCTTTATACTTCCCAAAGACCTTCCCAGAAATGGGCAGATCTTACTAGCAGGTAAGGTTACACAGGAAGAATGGGGGATGGGGTAACAGATTACAACATATTCAGAGTAGTTAAAAATAACATACTTAAAAACTTCCAAAGTTTTACAGTATCATAATTAAGTTTCTTTGACTTAAAAACTAAATTTTTAGTTTACAAAAAATACTAGCAAAATCACAGAAAATGGCATTCTTTGAGGGTGACCTTAAAATTCTATTTGATAATTTATACTGATAACACCTATGGATTATATACCATGTTTTATCTTCCTTAATTGTTTTAAATATATACACCAATTTTAAATGAATTACCTTGCTTCTGTTCACAGTTCACAGCACAGCCTAAAATGAGCTGAAGCATCCTTCCAAGTTCTGCAGCATCAGAATGCTCCCCAATAAGGTTCACATCAGGAAGGGTAAAATCATTAATCTGTTGGCCTAAAATCTGAATAAAGACAAAAATACTTGGAGTGAATTTATATCCAGGTGGCCAAATAAAGTAACAACAATCAGTATAATAATAGCTCCAAAAATTCCCTACTAAGGACAGAGGTGTTCTGGCAATTTCCTTTAAATATCAATCTTACCCTCCATATTTAAGTCATAACTATCTTAAGTCATAGCAATTTAGGCTCTAATCTGAATGTTATTTTATGTTCACTAAACAAAGAAACCATTTTTGATTCCTCTAGAAAGAATTAATGCATACTACTACCAGAAAAGTTGAATCAGAGTAGAATATAGAGACATATATAGGACCATTCCTTGAACACAAAGGTTATTCCTAACTACCTTTTAAGAATATTGATAACAAGACACCTATTATCAAAAGGGAGATTAGAAGATTATTTTATGGATAAATTGACCAGTTCTAATGAAATAACTTATATGTAGACAAATGGGTTACTCTCTCAGATAATTGAATGGTTCTAAAGTGCATTCATAGGTGTACAAGAAGGATGGATGGATGAAAGTGGCTACAGTGTCTTTTAAGTGAGGGGAGAACATAGTAAGAAGTTAAGAAGTTAAGAGAGGTGAAGGAATTCCTGGTAGCTGATGGTAAGAAGTATGAAATATATATAAGAAACATATATTATATATATTTATATACAAACACATATATATTTATATATATTTTTTTTTTTTTTTTTTTTTTTTTTTTTTTTTGGTTTTTGGGTCACACCCAGCAGCGCTCAGGGGTTACTCCTGGCTTCATGCTCAGAAATCGCTCCTGGCAGGCTCGGGGGACCATATGGGACGCCGGGATTCGAACCGATGACCTTCTGCATGAAAGGCAAACGCCTTACCTCCATGCTATCTCTCCGGCCCCATATATTTATATTTTAATTCTGGCTTTGGAGTAGAGAATAGATTATAGAGAGGCAAATGTGCAACTGAAGTACCACTTAGACTAGTTAAGTATAAATGTAGGTAAGCTTGTGAGGAAAAACAATAACGAAAACCATAGGTTTTGTATCTGTACTTATTTCCAGTCAGAAATCCCCTAGCTTCTGCCAGCAATATCTGAACTTGAACAAGTCTCAGAGGATAAAATGATTTAGCCTTAGAATGGGGATTTTCCAAGGAGTAAAACTAAGGTAAAGGTATCAGAGAGCAGGGGTTAGGGTTTTTGCCTTGCACCAACCCTGGTTGGATTCCAGGTACTCTAGATTCCTCTGAGCATTGTTATAAATGATCCTTGAGCATAGAACCAGGAATAAGTTCCTGAGGACTGCTATGTGTGGCCCCAAAACCATTAAGAAGCATAAATATGGTGCACTGTCACAAGGAAGAAGGAAGAGCTAATTGTGAGCAGAAAATAAAATTTAATATAAACTAGCAAGCAACCACTGAGAAATTTTAATTTAATCATAATTCAATAAACATTATCTCATAATTATCTAATAGATACGAACACCCTAAAAATGAATTATATAATAGAAACCAACATCCTAGAAATTATGAAAGATAAATTCATATTATGATTCTTTTTTGTTTGTGGGCCACACCCAGTAGAATTCAGGACTCACTCCTGGCTCTCTGCTAAGGATCACTCCTACTGGGGCTCAAGGGACCACAGGAGATGCCAGGGATCAACCTCAGTTGGTTGCACGCAAGGCACACACCCAACCCAATGTACTATTGCTCCATTACTAATTCTTAGGTAATTTATCTTTCCTTAAAACTATAATAATACTACTTCCTAGAAGAATGAGGAAATTAAAATACTTACCTCATGGTTATAATCCAAGATTCCTTTTAAAATTTTCTTTAAATTGCTTATCTGTTTAAAGAGAGAGAATAACTAGATAAAATACATGCACAGATGAAAAAAAATTTTTGAAAAAAAATTTTAACTAATAATTCCACTTAATCAAAAATAAACAGAAAATATTTGTGTTTTTTTTTTGGGGGGGGAGTGGGGGTTACACCCAGCGACACTGAGGAGTTACTCCTGGCTCTTCACTCAGTAGTCACTCCTGGCAGGCTCCGGGGGACCATATGGGATATTGGGATTCAAACCGGGGTTATCCTGTGTTGGCTGCATGTAAAAATCTCTCTCTTTTTTTTTTTTTTGAAAATCTCTTAAAGTCAGCTATCAAAGCTGACTTAGGTTCAATCCCTGGCATATGGTCCCTGAATAATGTCAGAAGTGAACCCAGAGTGTGAGCCAGGAGTAAGCCCTGAGTCCCACAGAGTGTGGCTCAAGAATTTAGGACAGAAAGGAAGGAAGATAGGGAGGGAAAGAAAGGAAAAGAAAAGTAAAAAGAAAAAAAGGAAAGAAAGGAAAGGAAAAGAATAATCTATGAAGGAACATCTATCTCTAAATGTGTCCCAAATAGAATTTCTTTTTTTGTCCCCCTCTGCACTCCCCTCTCCCTCAGATACCATTTCTTAGTTGAGCATCAAACATTTAAGAAGCACAGGTAAAAAGTACCCCACCACCAGAAAAATAAACAATTATTTCTTGCAATGTGAGCATAACACTCAACACTGCAGGATACTTGTACCATATGAAACAATCTAGGTACAAATATCTTTCATCATTCTAGAGCACAAATATCTTCTAACACTCAACCTAGAGCAAAGGTTCACTGGTCTATATACAACATCTAAATGAGAGCCAGAATTACCCGAAATTTCTATTTATTTACTTATTTGATTTTTGGGCCACAACTGCAAGTGCTCAATGTTTACTCCTGGCTCTGAGCTCAAAGGTGACTCCTGGAGGTTCTATGGGGACCATCTGGGATGTCAAGGATAAACCCTGGTCAGCTGCATACAAGGTAAACACCCTTCCTGCTGTTCTATTGTTCTGGCCCCATCTGCAAATTATTTTTATTTTTACAATAATTCTCTCTCTCTCTCTTTTTTTTTTTTGGGTCACACCCAGCACTCAGGGTTACTCCTGGCTCTGTGCTGAGAAATCGCTCCTGGCAGGCTCGGGGGACCATATATGTGGGTTGCTGAGATTCAAACCACCATCTTTCTGCATGCAAGGCAAACACTTTACCTCCATGCTATCTCTCCGGCCCCTTTTACAATAATTCTTATAGTTGAATTTTAATTAGGTAAAATGTGTATACAATATAATTCTGTTGATTATAGGCATTCCTAGACAATGTCAACAACTGAAGATATCCTAGAACAAAGGATATTAGAACCTGAGATTACCAGATAAAAGATGTTAAACTGTGGCAATATAATCCAGTGATAAAGGATGTCAAAACTTTTTTGTTGTTGTTTTTGGGTCACACCCAGTGGCGCTCAGGGGTTACTCCTGACTCTATGCTCAGAAGTCACTCCTGGCAGGCTTGGGGGAACCACATTGGATGCTGGGAATTGAACTGGAATCCATCTGGGGTTAGCCACGTGCAAGGCAAAAGCCCTACTGCTATGCTATGGCTCCGGCTCTCAAAAACATTTTTTTTTAATTTTTTTTTTAAATCAGGAGAGCGCGATAAGAAAGAAAAAAATATGTCACATGTTAAAACTTAATTTATATTTCTAGAAAATCTGAAGATACATACTTTATATTCATTTTCCATATTTTGTTATTTGAAATTGAATCTTAAAAATGTGTCCATTTGAGGCCAGAGTGGTGGCACAGCAGTAGGGCATTTGCCTTGCAAGCCGCTATCCTAGGAAGGAACACGGTTTAATCCCCTCGCCCCACATCTCATATGGTCCCTCAAGCCAAGAGCAATTTCTGAATTCATAGCTAGGAGTAACCCCTGAGCGTCACTGGGTGTGGCCCCCCAAAAAGTGGTCCATTTAGAACTGTATTTTTAGGGGGCCAGAGAGATAGCACAGCAGTAGTGCGTTTATCTTGCATGCAGGCATATTCCAGGACTGATGTGTGTTCAAATCCTGCATCCCATATAGTCCCCCAGGCATGCTTTGAGTGCAGAGCCAGATCTAATCCCTGAGTGCTGCCATGTGTGACCCAAAATACATAAACAGAACAGACAAAAAATTGGTATTTTAGTTACTGCTTAAGAATACCATTTGTTTTCCTCCGATAGCTTAGTCATTATCAATAATCAGCAGCAATTGAAAAACCAAGAAATTAAAGGCTAAAATACAGAAGTGAAAATTCAAATCAGAACTGATATTTTCGGGTTGTAAATATTAAGAATATGACTAACTTTTTCTAGTTCTATATATTATTATTTTAGCCACATTTCTGACACAGAAGAAGAGTGTATATAACAAATGAGTATACAATTGTGTGTGTTGACGGTATTTTGGGGGAGGTTGGTGGGGATGCGATATACAACTTTCTGGTTAAGCTCATAAATGATCATTAATGTCTATTAATAAATGTCTATATTATCTTAAAGACAAATGACTATAGCTCTGATTTAATATTTATAAAATTTATAATTAAATCGATTTTATTGCCTCTTCTTGAAAAGATTTAGAAATTAAAATAGTACTACTAAAACAATATATTGAGCCAGCAAATAATAACCCAAAGGGCTTGAGCACACACTTTGCATGCGTTGCACTGGGTCCGATCTTGACACTTACAAGGCTCATTGGAACTGAATTCAGTGTGAACCAGGGAGTAAATTGAGCATCATTGAGTATGTTAAAAAAGAGAAATTAAATTTTGGCACATCTAGGAGCTAAGAAATCAATAGATATATTTTTCATTAAACACAAACAAAACTTCATCGGGAGAATATTTGTGTCGTAGTAGGTTTTTCAAGTTTACATAGTTACATTCCTTAGTCAATATCATTCTATATAATAAAGAAGGTGGCTGCCAATATAAATTCTGTATTATTTTAGCTTAAAGGCTTACCTCAATTTTTAAAACTCATTGGGACATATCAGATCTAACAAGAAATCCAACAAATGTTTATATATCTATAAAGAAAATATCTAACAAATAGAAAGTAAAAAGAAAATACCTTTAGCCTCCAATTATCTCCTACTTTCAGTTTTGAGTTCTGTTAAGCCAATTTTCATCAAAATATGCAGGATCTCTGAAATAAGAATAAGCTAGTATATTAATATCATGTAGCTATAAAACTAAGGAAAAAACCCCAAAACTTGAATTCATCTCATGTTATCACAAACTGCAACATAAAAGCATTGCCACATATCAACCACAAAATGATTCAGTACATAGGATTGGATGCAATTATAGTTCATAAAAAACCAACAACCACCAACTTACTAAAAGCAAACTAGAAAATAACAGAAAACTAGAAAAGTAATTTGCTTCTAAGAGCAAACTAAAAGAATACATAGTACTAGAAATAACAATTTATAGATATCACACTAGAACCTATATGCAATTAAAAAAATCAATGACACAATTTTAAATTAACAAAACCCATTCATCAAGAAAGTTTTTCAGTTAAGATTTCAATTACCTCCATTAGCTAATACTCTGAATTATCAAAGTCATATCATTAAAATTTCAAAATTTAATAACAACCCCCTTTCTTCAAATGTGATAGTAGGCATTAGGCAAAGTTGTACACTATATTTGTTTGCAAAAAACTAAATGTGAGATAACACTAAATGTAGACAATTTGAAACAAGGACAATTAAATAATGAGATGGTGCTGATTTTTCTTAAGGAAAAACCTCTCAAAGTCTATGATTACAAAACAGAGAAAAAAAGTCATGAACTTCGGGCCCAATGAGATTAGCACAGCGGTGTTTGCCTTGCAAGCAGCCGATCCAGGACCAAAGGTGGTTGGGTTCAAATCCCAGTGCCACCCGTGCCTGCCAGGAGCTATTTCTGAGTAGACAGCCAGGAGTAACCCCTAAGCACCGCCGGGTGTGACCACAAAAAAAACAAAAAACAAACAAAAAAAAAAAAATCGATGAACTTCAATTTAAAACTTTAAACCAATACTACCCAAGACACATATTTTTTTAAGGTCACAGACTAAACACCTATGCTTATCCTCTTTAATAAGAGCTAAGTCTGAAGTTCATTCCAAAATACAAGCAAAAAAAAAAAAAGAAGAAGATAGCTTAAAGAAATTGTAGAATATAGCTGGCCAGCACAGGGTCTCAGTTCTGGGGATTCCCACAATGATGTGATGGTTTCTACCTAAAACTGGACTATCCTTGAGTCACCTTTCCTGCTGGCTCTTTCAGGAAACTGAGAGAAACAATCAATCTTCAAGTTTTCTATAGGCAGAACATCATCCTGAAACCCAAAGCAGAGACATCTACCAATAAAGAGGCCGATATCCTTGATGAATCATTGATGCAAAGATCCTCAACAAATATCAGCGATAGAATCCAACAGGGAACCAAAAAGAATTCATCTCAGGGATGCATATGCAAATCAATCAATATAATAACCTTATCAATTAAAGAAAAAAACAAAATCAAATGATAATAGCTATAAATGCAGAGAAAACATTTGACAAATTCAGTACCCATTCATGATAAAAACTCTCAACAAACTTGGAATAGAAGGAACTTTTTTCAATAGAGTAAAAGCCATTCACAACAAGTCTATATTATAGGCAAACATTATATTCTTATGTTTGTTTGTTTTTGAGGGCCACAACCCAGCGGCTATCAGGGGTTACTCCTGGCTCTGCACTCAGGTAAATAGCTCCTGGCAGGGTTCAGGAGACCATAAGGGATGACAGGGATAGATCCGGGTCTGGTCCCAGAACAGCTGCATGCAAGACAAGTGCCCCTAACACCACTATGCTATGCTCCAGTCCCAAACAATTATATTTATGAGGAAAAATTAAAAGCCTTTCCTCTAAGATCAGGCATAAGACAAGGTTGGCCCCGACTACTCACCACCTCTGATTTAAGTATAGTATTTTAATATAATACCTGGAGTATTTGCCATAGTCCAAGAAAAAGGTATTAAGGAGGTGTCCAGATAGGAAAGTCGAATCTCTCACTATTCACAAATATACTTTATTTAGAAAAGACTAGACTCTAGAATAAAGCTTCTGTAAACAGATTTTTTTCAGTAAAGTGGCAGGTTACAAAACTAACATCAAAGAGTCCATGGTTTTCCTATATACAAGTAATAAAAGGGATATTAAAAAACAATGCCATTCATAAAATTGTGCCTCAAAAATCAAGTACATTGGAAACAACTTAACTAAAGAGGTGAAAGACCTATACAAAGAAAACTACAAGAACACTAATTCAAGAAATAAGAGGACAATGAAAAAATGGATACACATCTCTACTCAGGATTGGGAGGATTAACATAATTAAAATGGCAATTCTCCCCAAAGCATTATATAAGCATTCAGTGCAGTTCTTATAAAGATACTGATGATTTTTTTCAAAGAAATAGATATAACACTTCAGAAGTTTGTATGAAACAATAAACGTCCAAGAATAGCTAAAGCAATCCGTTGGAAAAAGAAGATGGAAGGCATCACTTTTCCCAACTAGAAAGCGGCAGTCATTAAATTGACATGGTACTGGAATAAAGACTCTCAGATAGTGAGAAAAAAAGAAATATCCTGGGACAGACTGCCAGGAGTATTATAAGTTAATTTTTAATAAAGGAGCAAAATATATGAAGTGAAGTAAGGAAATCCTCAACAAGAGATGCTGGGGAAACTGGTCAATAACATGCAATAAAATGAACTCAGATCTCCAACACAATGCACAAAGGTCAAATCAAAATGGGTCTTGGCATTATACCTGAAACTGTAAGGTGCATAGAGGAAAATGTAGGAAGAACTCTTTGTGACACTGAAGCTACAGACATCTTCAAGGATGAAACACTGCTGACTAAGCACGTGGAAGCAAAGATAAGTGGGACTACATCAAATTATGCGCCTCCGCACCTCAAAGGAAACAATGACTAGGATACAAAGACCATGCACAGAATGGGACAAACTATTCACCCAGTACCCATCTGATAAGGAGAAAATAGCTAAGATATATAAGGTAATATAGAGGTTATCAAGAAAAAAAAGCCAACTCCATTCAAAAATGGAGAACAGAAATTTCCTCAAAGAAGTCCAGATGGTCAAAAAGCACATGAAAAAGTGCTTAACATCAGGGAAATGCAAATCAAAACAATGAGGTATCATCTCACACCAGAGATAGTGGTACATATCAAGAAGGAAAAGAAGAGGGCCCGGAGAGATAGCACAGCGGCTTTTGCCTTGCAAGCAGCCGATCCAGGACCAAAGGTGGTTGGTTCAAATCCCGGTGTCCCATATGGTCCCCCGTGCCTGCCAGGAGCTATTTCTGAGCAGACAGCCAGGAATAACCCCTGAGCACCGCCGGGTGTGGCCCAAAAACCAAAAAAAAAAAAAAAAAAAAAAAAGAAGGAAAAGAACAACCAATGCTGGCATGAATGTGGGAAGGAGAATGCTGGTGGAAGTGAAATGTTAGTTCAGTTGTTTTGGAAACAACATGAACATTCCTCAAAAACCTAGAAATTGAACTTCCATTCAATCCAACAATAGTGCACCTGGAAATATACCCTATAAGCCCCAAAATACAATGCCAAAAAGGAATCTGCAAACCTATGTTTATTGCAGCACTATTCAGAATAGCCAGATAACCCAATAACTAAGAACAAATGAATCAATAAAGAAACCATGGCAATCTGCACAAGGGAGTATTACACAGCTGTTGGGAAAAAAATCAAGTCATGAAATTTATTATAGAGTTAGCCATCAAGAATATCATGCTAAGTGAACAAGTCAGAAGAAGGACAGACTTAGAATGATCACACACATATGTAGTATATATTAAAAACCCTAATTATGAACAATATGTAACCATGGTGCTTAAATAAAGGAATAAATAATAATAATAACAACAACATCAAATGCCATATATGAGAATAATAACCAAAGCCAATAAAATGATGGGGGTGGGGAAAACCCTGTCAGGTTAGAGAAGGATCCACTATAACAGTAATTAGTTGGGAATGATTAAGCCTGACTAGAACTGGGAAATAAAGGAAATAAAGTGACTTATATAATACTCCTTCAAGAACAGTAGTTGCTGCAAATAACTGTCTAAAAGGAATAAAGGTGGGAAAAAAAGAAGAAAAGTGTCTGCCCCAACACAGTAGGTTGGAGTGGGGTTAGGGGAGCTTGGGAGAGTAACTAGGGAAATTAGTGGCAGAAAATAAACACTAGTTAAGTGACAGGTGTTGGAACTTATTATGACTGAAACTCAACTATCAACAACTTTTCACCTCTGAATTTCATTAAAAAAATCCTCCAATACCCCCAAAATATAATTACTGTCAAACAAATATTAATCTTTCCAATTAAAAAAAAATATATATAAGTGGCAATCTGTGGTTTTGTGCCATGTGGATAATAACTGCCCAAAGTCAAATGGGCTAAACTCATCACCTGGCAATTCAGCGGCACACAGGTAAAATATACTTATATTCCAGCACAAGAAAACCTTGGAGAAAAATCTTTTTTTCTAAAAAATTTTTTTAAATTCCAAGATTAAAGTGATCTTTCTTTTATAATTCAAATAGTACTTCTTATAAATGAATGAACTCAAAAAAATATAAATATTTCAAATCAAGCAATGGTTTTTCTCTCTTTAAAAAAAAAAAAATGGTTCTCAAATCAAGGACTGGAGCAATAGAACACAGGAGGTAATGTGCTTGCCTTGCCAGGAGTGATTCCAGAGTACAGAGCCAGAAAGTAACCCCTGAGCATGGCTGGTACGGACCAAAAACAAACAAACAAAAAAGATACAGGTGAAAGAGTACTTAGGACTTAATTAAAGAGATGAAAAACCTATACAATTTAAAGATGACATGAAGAAACTGAAACACACACCCTGCATATTTACTAGAAGTAATAACAAAAATTGGGGCCAGTGAGGTGGCGCTAGAGGTGCCTTGCAAGTGCTGTCCAAGGAAGGACCGTGGCTCGATCCCCCGGAGTCCCATATAGTCCCCCCAAGCCAAGGGCAATTTCTGAGCACTTAGCCAGGAGTAACCCCTGAGCATCAAACGGGTGTGGCCCAAAACCCCCCAAAAAATTAACAAAAAAATGCAATATTTCCCAAAGTATTATCCAGATTCAATGCAGGATACTTCAGTAAGAATACCCAACACATTTTCAAAGAAATAGACCAGACACTCCTGACATTCATATGAAACAATAAGTAGTCCCAAAAAGCCAGAGCAATCCTTGGGAACAAGAAGATGGGAAGCATCACTTTCACAAACTTCAAACTACTACAAAGCAAGAGTAATTAAAACAGCCTGGTACTGGAATAAAGAATAAAGAATAAAGCATTTGCTCAGTTGAATGAAATAAGAGTTGAAAATCTAGAAAACAGATCTCCAAGTATACGGGCAATTAATTTTCAATAAAGGAGCAAAAAAACTGAAGTGGAAGAAAGTTTCTACAAGTGAAAAAACGGGGCCACTGCATGAAAAATAAATAAATACAATTAAAATCAGGCCTCTTTTTTGTTTTTGTTTTGGGCCACACCCGATTGTGCTCAGGGGTTCCTGGCTCTGGCTTGGGGTGACCAGATGGGATGCACAGTTGCAGCAAGGCAAACACCCTATTCACGATACTACTGCAGTGGCCCAAATCAGAACTCTTTCTTACATCATAACAAAAATCAAATCAAAATGGATTAAAAACCTCAATGTCAGACCTGAATTTATATGGTACACAAAAGAAGCTAGAGGCATCATTAAGTAGTAAGCAAGTAAATGGAAGCAAACATAAACAAATGGGACTACATTAAATTGAGAAGCTTCTCCACCTCAAAGGAAATAATGACCAGAATAAAAAGATAGCCCACAGATGGTCACAATTATCTGTCCACAACAAATTTGATAAGGATTAATATCCAGGATAAAGCACTGGTAGAACTTTACAGGAAAAAAATCCAACACCATAAAAACAATTGGTGGAAGAGATGAATAGAATATTTCTTAAAACAATCAAATGGCCAAAAGGCATATGAAAAAATGTTTTATATCACTAATCATCAGAAGAACAAACCAAAACAGTGAGATCACCTCATACCAAAGAGAGTGGCACTCATCACGAAGAACCACCACCAGTGTTGGCATGGCTGCAAGTGTCAGGTCATGCAGCTAGATGTCTCCATTATAGGGGAAGCTAGCCCACCAGATGTGTCTATTGGCTTTCCTGGTGCAGTGAGCTGATATTTCCCCTCAAGAAATTTTTAATCAGCAAGCTCTAAATTCTATATTAGGTGATGCTCACATATGCTAAATACAATTCTGACAGCTCTATGTCTGGGACATTTCCCTTCTCCCCCAAGAGTACTGCAATGTGAATCTTAGCAAGCACATGTGTGAGTACCATGAAGAAAAGAGTACTATAACCCCTAGCAAGCAGGTGTGCAATTTGAAGTGTGTGATCCCTGGTAAGCACAACTAAATGTATAAAAATCTTGGTCAACACATCAGCTGTGGCAATAAAGGAAAGATAGAAAAAATCCCAACTAAAACTATATTCATGATACATCTAGCCCTGGACCACAGGAAAATCCCTTTTCAGAATTCTCACATATATGCACCCTCTTTCATGTAGGTGTTTAAGTTAGTAACATATCTCCACTAAGTTATATGTCAACTATAAACCTTCTATTTACTTACCTACCACCTATCAATCAAAATTTGATTTTCTGTACCTCTGTCCTCATCTCCTTTGCTATCTCCTAATCCAAAATACAATCCTCTTCCTTTTCAATTACTACAAATTTCTTTTCAATCTGACCATCAACATCATTTTGGTCACTTCCTGTTAATTTAACACCTGCAGTCAGAATATTTTCAAAATGTAAACTTAATTATGTTAACATTCTTTCCCTTCAAAGCAACTGCTTTACAGAGTGCTTTAGTGCCTTTCCATGCTCATTTTGCTCTGCTTTAGTTATTTAAACTCTCTTTTCTTCCTTAGTAGTAGTCACCATGTTCCCTTTAAGTCTGCAAATATTTCTTTGGCCTGGAGAAACAGTAGTGGTAAAACAGGGTGCTTGACTTGCATTTGGCAGAGCTAGGTTCAATCCCCAGCAACCCTTAAGGTGCTCTGAACCCTGCTAGGATTAATTGAGCATTGCCAGGTGTAGCCACAAACAAATACAAACAAAAAGCCTGCAAATATTTCTTCCTTAACAAGAAATCTATCGTCACCATTTCAGGTTTGATTTTCCTTAAACCACGTTAAACAGGCCTCACACAAACTTTAATAATATTCTATTCTTGGGGCCAGCGTGATAGTGCTTGCCTTGAAAATGGCTGCCCCAGGCAGACCAGGGTTCAATCCCTGGCATCCCATATGATTCCCTAAGCCAGGAGCGATCTCTGAGCACGTAGCCAGGAGTAACCCCTGAACGTCACCAGGTGTGGCCCAAGAAAGCAAAAGACAAAACAAAAAATTATATTCTCATCTGTAACACTTGTTATAGTAGTAAATTTGCTTCATGGTAAATTAAAATCTGTTGCTCATTCAGTCCTTCCCCAAATACCTTGAAGCAATTACCATGTTTTTTGTAGCTTTTGTGGCTTCAATCACTAATTCCAAAAACAAGAGTCAGTGAATTTCAAATCAACAAAGGAGGAATTGTATTTCCTTAAAACTACACATATTATATATTTAAAATGAGAAAAACAAAATGTACAAGTTTCATAAAGATATTATATGAGTAAATAGAAGTCAAGTGTGAAATGTATCTATATTATTATGACATTCAAATACAGGAAAAACCAGTTAAAGGCTTACAAATCAGAACCAGGACTATCTTTGAAATAAGAAGTATCCATCAGGGAGAGAGGTAGGGACATACACAACTACAAATAATTTCTAAAACCTTTAGTGAACCCTCAATATCATTGAAGGGCCTAAAATTATTAGGGAACCACTACTAGGTGAACAAAAAAACCCCACAAGATCTCAGCAATCTCTTACTTTCAGAGTCTACAATCATGGTCGGATTTCAAATGAAGCTTCTTGATTTCTCTCTAAAATTCTGTGTGCCTGCACATGTACCATATAAGTTATAGAATTGAAAAGCTAGTTTTCAAGCACTAATCAAGTCAGTCTCCATTCCCAAAGGCCATCAGATTCTCTGAAATAGAGAAAACTGTTTAAGATATCAACAGTAAGAATTCACTTGATTCTTAAGGAACCTTGGGGAATACCAGCATTATAATCACAAGCAGATTTTTTTTTTTTTTTTTGCTTTTTGGGCCACACTCGGTGATACTCAGGGGTTACTCCTGGCTATGTACTCAGAATTGGTCCTGACTTGGGGGACCACATGGGATGCTGGGGGATCGAACCGCGGTCCATCCTAGGCTAACATGGGCAAGGCAGATGCCTTACCAATAGCAGATTTTTTTAGTATCTGTTCAAAGTCTTCAAAAGAAAATTATCTTTTGGGCCGGGCAGTGGCGCTAGAGGTAAGGTGCCTGCCTTGCCTGCGCTAGCCTTGGATGGACAGCGGTTTGATCCCCCGGTTTCCCATATGGTCCCCCAAGCCAGGAGCGACTTCTGAGCGCATAGCCAGGAGTAACCCCTGAGCGTCACTGGGTGTGGCCCCCCCCCAAAAAGAAAATTATCTTTTTTTCCTCTG
Source organism: Suncus etruscus (assembly GCF_024139225.1). Taxonomy (NCBI): domain Eukaryota; kingdom Metazoa; phylum Chordata; class Mammalia; order Eulipotyphla; family Soricidae; genus Suncus; species Suncus etruscus. The sequence continues at coordinate 151,989,012 of NC_064851.1, read as the reverse complement.
GTTTTTGGGACATACCTGGCAGTGCTCTGTGGTTACTCGTGGCTCTGCATTGAGGAATCACTCCTGGCAGTACTCAAGGGATGCCAGGGATTAAATTTGGGTCAGGTGCAAGCAAAAAAAAAAAACAAAACATCCTCTTCACTGTGCTATCACTCCAGCCCAAGAAAATTATCATGAACCAGGGGCCAGAGTGATAGCATAGTGATAAGGCAACCAACCTGGGACAGAACCAGCTTCAATCCCTGGCATCCCATATGGTCCCCCAAGCCTGCCAGGAATGATTTCTGAGTACAGAGCCAGGCATAACCCCAGAGCACCGGAGGGTGTGGCCCCAAAACCAAATGCTGTCTAGTCCAGCCTTTATGGAAAACAATATGGAGATTCCTCAGAAAACTAGAACTTGAACTCCCATATGATCCAGCTATACCACTCCTTGGGATACACCACAGGAACACAAAAATACAATTAAAAAATCTCTTCCCCTTTCTTGATCTGGAGGCTAGCTCTAGCCAGCAAGTGGTTTGGGGAAACCCCATGTGGAAGGCCTTCTCCCTAACTTGGGTGCGCTGGGAGCCTTGATAGGCCCCCGGCCGTCTCCTCTTCTGCCCCCGGCCTCCAGGCCTTCCTGGGGTGGCAGCCCAGGTGGCCAGACAAGGTGGGTGTCGGCGGGGTCCCTCCTGGATGGGGTCCCAAGCTTTCCCTGCCCTTCCCCCTGCACTAGGGTGGAAAGGGCACAGGGTAGAGGGCGGATAGATCCTGGCTTCCGGCTCTCTATTGATCCTTTCTTGATCTGGAGGCTAGCTCTAGCCAGCATGGGATTTTGGAAGACCCCATGTGGAAGGCCTTCTCCCTAACTTGGGTGTGCTGGGAGCGTTAGTAGGCACCCAGCCGTCCCCTCTTCTGCCCCCAGCCTCCAGGCCTTCCCTGGGTTCCAGCCCAGGCGGCCAGAAATGGTGGTCCTAACTTGGGGTGTGCTGAGATTTGCTCGGTTGCACTGTTTGTCACTGTCAATTTCTGACCAGTCTACATGTGGAAAACTGCGCGGGGGCTAGTGCTCCTGCGCGCACTGCATGTATTAAGAGTATTCCCTATCCTTATGTTATGTTTTGTGTATCCTGAATGTCCATTTTGTATTCTGCCCTTTCCCACACCCCTACAAAGCTCATTTTTACTCCTTAACTCTCACCCTCCCCAAACATCACTGACCCACATTATTCTTTTTAACTTCAGTACTGCACAATCCTAATCACAGACCAAAGCTGTGCATTGTGTGTAACAACCCCCAACTATTTCAAAAGACATAAAATGGACACGTATTTCTTTTGAATATTTTACGTGTTTTTTTTCTCTGACAGCTATAAGTCTTACTAAATATTCTCTTATACAGTGATGATTCTAACCAATTTTTATCTTCTCTTTGTGAGCTGTTCAATAAGGAATTTTGGTGAAAGAGTCCCCCAGTTTAATGCTGTTGATTGAACCATGTCATGGGGATTGTTAGACTTGTTCTTATGGCCCCCATATGTGCCAATAACGCCATGCCACATGGCATTGTTCCTCATCAAGATTATACACTACGACCAAGTAGGTTTCATCCCAGGAATGCAAGGATGGTTTAACATCCGTAAATCTATCAACATCATACACAACATCAACAACAAGAAAAATAAAAATCACATGATCATATCAATAGACGCAGAGGAAGCGTTTGATAAGGTCCAAGATTCTTGATCAAAACTCTCAGCAAGATGGGAATGGAAGGAACCTTTCTCAATCTAGTTGAAGCCATCTACCACAAGCCAATGGCAAATATTATCCTCAATGGAGAAAAACTAAAAGCCTTTCCTCTAAATTCTGGTACAAGACAAGGTTGTCCACTCTCACCACTCCTCTTCAACATAGTACTGGAAGTTCTGGCTATAGCGATCAGGCAAGAAAAAGATATCAAGGGAATCCAGATAGGAAAGGAAGAAGTCAAGCTCTCATTGTTTGCAGACGACATGATACTCTACTTAGAAAATCCTGCAGACTACCAAAAAGCTCCTAGAAACAATAGATTCATATAGCAAGGTGGCAGGCTACAAAATCAACCTACAGAAATCAATGGCCTTTTTATACACCAATAATGATAGGGAAGAGATGAAGTCAGGAAGGCAATCCCATTCACATTAGTGCCACACAAACTCAAATACCTTGGAGTCAACTTGACCAAAGACGTGAAGGACCTATACAAAGAAAACTTTTAATAAAGCCCTGCTCCAAGAAATAAGAGAGGACACATGAAAATGGAAACACATATCGTGCTCATGGATTGGCAGGATTAACAACATTAAAATGCAATACTCCTCAAAGCATTATACAGATTTAATGCGATCCCCTTAAAAATACCTATGACATTCTTCAAAGAAGTGGATCAAACGCTTATGAAGTTCATCTGGAACAATAAACACACTAAATAGCTAAAGCACTCCTAGGGAAAAGGAAAATGGGAGGCATTACTTTCCCCAACTTTAAACTGTACTACAAAGCAATAGTTATCAAAACTGCATGGTATTGGAATAAAGACAGCCGTTCAGATCAGTGGAATAGGCTTGAGTTCTCAGACATTGTCCCCCAGACATACAATTACCTAATTTTTGACAAAGGAGCAAGAAATCCTAAGTGGAGCAGGGAAAATCTCTTCAACAAGTGGTGTTCGTAGAACTGGTTAGCCACTTGCAAAAAAGCGAACATAGACCCCCAGTTAACATCATGAACGAAGGTAAAATCCAAATGGATTAAAGACCTTGATATCAGACCTGATAACATAAGGTATATAAAACAACACGTCGGTAAAACACTCCATGACATTGAGACTAAAGGCATCTTCAAGGAGGAAACTGCACTTTCCAAACAAGTGGAAGCAGAGATCAACAGATGGGAATACATTAAACTGAGAAGCTTCTGCACCTCAAAAGAAATAGTGCCCAGGATACAAGAGTCACCCAACACCCTTCAGATCCAAAATATACAGGGCACTGACAGAACTTTACAAGAAAAAACCATCTAATTCCATAAAATAATGGGGAGAAGAAATGAACAAACACTTTGATAAAAAAGAAATACAAATGGCCAAAAGGCACATGAAAAAATGCTCCTCGTTACTAATCATCAGGGAGATGCAAATCCAAACAATGATGAGATACCACCTCACACCACAGAGATTGGCACACATCACAAAGAATGAGAACAATCAGTGCTGGCAGGGATGTGGAGAGAAAGGAACTCTTATCCACTGCTGGTGGGAATGCCGTCTAGTCCAACCTCTATGAAAAGCGATATGGAGATTCCTCCAAAATCTGGAAATTGAGCTCCCATTCGACCCAGCTATTCCACTCCTAGGGATATACCGTAAGAACACAAGAATACAATACAAAAACCCCTTCCTCACACCTATATTTATTGCAGCACTATTCACAATAGCCAGGCTCTGGAAACAACCAAGGTGCCTTTCAACAGACGAATGGCTAAAGAAACTATGGTACATATACACAATGTAATATTATGCAGCCGTCAGGAGAGATGAAGTCATGAAATTTTCCTATACATGGATGTATATGGAATCTATAATGCTGAGTGAAATAAGTCAGAGGGAGAGAGAGAGATGCAGAATGGTCTCATTCATCTATGGGTTTTAAGAAAAATAAAGTCATTTTTGTAACAATCCTCAGAGACAATGAGAGGAGGGCTGGAACACCAGCTCACTTCATGAAGCTCACCACAAAGAGTTGTGAGTGCAGCTATAGAAATAACTACACATCGAACTATCATAATCATGTGAATGAATGAGGGAACTGGAAAGCCTGTCTGGAGTACAGGTAGGGGTGGAGTGGGATGGAGGGAGATTTGGGACATTGGTGGTGGGAATGTTGCACTGGTGAAGGGGGTGTTCTTTACAACATGACTGAAACCTAATCACAATCATTTATGTAATCAAGATGTTTAAATAAAGAAAAAAATAAAATATAAAAATAAATAAAAATTTACTTATTAGAGGCCGGAGAGATTAAAAAAAAAGATTTTATCTAATAGAGATTGGAACACACAAATCTTGTAGTGCAAAGGGACCTTACACCCTGAACACTGACATAACGACCTGGCACAGGCCTCAGAAGAATGGGCATTTTCTATTCACCCCTGAACCAGGGAAGCCATCCACGAAACATCCAAGTTTGTCTATAACATCACCTGGAAGCAATCCTCTACCACGGAAGACCCTACCACTGCTCAGACATCGACCTGCTCAAAAGAGACTTCCCTTAACACTGAGAAGACTTAACAACAACGACCTGTTTACAGGACAGGGCTTCCTGCATTGCTCTTTAATGGTGAGGTGAAACGAGAGGACGCTCCACATCCTGACTTCAATGTAGGATATGCAGATTCCAGGATCTTTAATACAGAAACATGATACCAACAACAGAGACTATGTGAAAAATAAGTGTGTTGACACTACAGACAATGTCTTGGATTGGACGATCAAGCTTGCCTGGAGCCTAGAGTTGGTCTTATGCCAGGAAACTTCAGGGGTAGGGTCTCTTTGTATTTAGGCCAAGATCATTGCTTTCCATGCCCCTCATATTTTGGTGGGCCTATGCAAACAACAATTGCCACTCTAACACCATTTTTACTGTGCTTTGACTCTAATCTTAAAAAAAAAAAAACCCCACTTAAACTTTTGATGTTAACTTAAACTAATATGCATGTACATGGAAATGTAAAAAATACTATGCCTCTAATGTCGAAGGAGTTACATAAGTTTATGGCTTTAGATTGCCTTGTCTGCTGCTAAGAAATATTATAATGTATTACAATCTGGGGACTTGAGGGACAAAGTAATTGTACATGGATTCTTTTTTATTTATCTTAATGTTCTTTGGCTGAAAGTGCAAAGTTAAGATATCAGCAAGTGGGCTTATATTCTGAGAATTATGTTACGGGTGATTGTCCTTCCACTGTAACTTTACCTTGTCCTCTTTCTTTGCATCTTTGTTCTCATAATTAAAAATAAAGAGTAAAAAAAAAAAAAAATCCCTTCCTCACACCTATATTCATTGCAGCGCTATTTTCAATAGCCAGACTCTGGAAACAACCAAGATTCCCCTCAACAGATGAATGGCTAAAGAAAGTGTAGTACGGGGCCGGAGAGATAGCATGGAGGTAAGGCGTTTGCCTTTCATGCAGAAGGTCATCGGTTCGAATCCCGGCGTCCCATATGGTCCCCCGTGCCTGCCAGGAGCAATTTCTGAGCATGGAGCCAGGAGTAACCCCTGAGCACTGCCGGGTGTGACCCAAAAACCACAAAAAAAAAAAAAAAAAAAAAAGAAAGTGTAGTACATATACACAATGGAATATTATGCAGCCATCAGGAGAGATGAAGTCATGAAATTTTCCTATAGTGGATGTACATGGAATCTATTATGCTGAGTGAAATAAGTCAGAGGGAAAGAGACAGACATAGAATAGTCTCACTGATCATGGGTTTTAAGAAAAATTAAGGACATTATTGTAATAATCTCTAGAGACAATAGAGATGAGGGCTGAAAGGACCAGCCCACAATATGAATAAAGTTTACCACAAAGAGTAGTGGTGCATTTAGGGAAATAACTACACTAACAACTATCATGAAAATTTTAGTGAGCGAGAGAAGTACTAGAAGTCTCAAATACAGACAAGGGTTGGGAAGGAGTGAGGGGGACATTGGTGGTGAGAATGTTGCACTGGTGAAGAGGGGTTTTCAGTTTATGACTGTAATCTAACTACAATTATGCTTGTGATCATGGTGCTTAAATTAAAAAAATATATATAAGAGCAATTCCTAATGAAGTAAAAAAGATTGATAGTTTTCTACAAAAAAAATGACAACAGAAAACATTTTGGGGGGGCCACAGAGATTGCAGAGTTGTAGGGCATTTGCCTTGCATGCAGCTAACCTAGTATGGACCTGGGTTCGATTCCCAGCATCCCACATGGTCCCCCGAGCCTGCCACGAGTAATTTCTGAGCACAGAGCCAGGAGTAACCCCTGAGGGCCATTGGGTGTGGCTCAAAAACCAAAAAATAAAAAAAATCATAAAACTAATCACTTGTAAAATTTACTTAACACCAAACATCATTATTATGTTTTCAAAGCACTTAGAAGAATCAGGTAAAGTCAGGTAGGGAGCCAGTTCTCTGCTCCCATCCCCAGTAATGAATTCTTGAGATGAACTCTTGAGATGTAGACTTTCCTACTTTCTTGTTGGGATGTGTGGTGGGGATCTCTTTTGAGCATGTTAATTGGTTATTCCTTACTCCTTTTATCCTCTCCCTCCTCTTCTTCAGTAACTCTGAATAAAACCTCTTCTTTTTAAAAATTTGTTATTTAAGCTAATAAGATTTTGCAAAATATTAATAGTTGGGTTTTAGACATATGATTCAGAACCAATCCCACCACCAGTGTCAACCTCCCTCCACCAATGTTCCCAGTGTACATCCCATGCCACCACCCCTCACCCCAGCCTGCCAGCACAACAACTCCATTTTTCATTTTGGTCCTTAAAATTTGGGTCTCATGCTTTCATTGTTGTTGATTCTGACTTGGATATTTAGTTTTGTCCTTTCTTGACACCACTGATGCATCTGAAACCTCTCGGCCCCTGTCCCCCAGCCTTTCATATTTGTCTTTCTCCCCTTCTACTTCTTTCCTTCTTCCTAGGGCCTAGAGTGGTCTTGACAAACCCTTTAAACCATTGCATTTCTCCAACTAAAATCTGTTTTTACTTCATTGCTCATCTCCCCTCAAAATGCTTTACTGTGAGGGAAGGCAAGGGACACAAATAACTTGGTTAAAATCTAGGACTGGTTTTGCTTTCCTTACCAGAAGGCCCATAAGTCCTAAATCTCTCCAGCCATTTTCCCAGGTGGTGGAGGTGGGTAGAGAGGAAGCTGCAGATTCCCTTATTGGGGCTTCCACCTTTCTCTGCCAACTTCATATAAGTCACCCAGGGAACTCTACAGGTATTACAAGTATGGTTTTAATGTCTCAAATAAATATTTCTTTCGTCAGTCAGATGCAGACAAACTGTTAAAAAATGTTTTAACCACTTTTGATCTATGAATGGCATTTTCATATGATGTAATTTAACCCAGGTATTGCCCTATGTGACAACACATACCAACAGCCAACATAAATTCCTTATCACTGTGTGGAGTTTACATTGTATGTATATGTGTATGTATTTGGAAAATAGTAAGAAGGAAAGAACAAATATACGATACATCAGTTAGTATTATGTACTATGTACAAAAAGTTAAATGGAATAGGAAGTAGAAGGGAATGATTGTCCATTATTTTATATGGGTAATTAGGGAAGGCATCACTTAGTAAGTCTAAGTATTTAAGCAAAACCCTAAAGAAAGTAGGAGTAAGTTTGCAAATTTTTCTACAACAACAAAACCTGGTTATTAAAAACCTTCTGCCAAGCTTATGTTAAAAAAAAAACACAAGAAAAACAACAATGCTAAAACCAATAGAACATGGTAACAATAATAATCCTAATTAAACCTACAGCCAGGCAATGCATACTTAAACAAGTATATTGTTGGATGCCCTCTGTGACATTGTTCCCAAACCACCTGCTTCAGAGACACCACTGCACCAGATGGGGAGGGACAGCACAAAGAGGGAAGACATGCCCCTCCTACTGTTCCCACCCCCCCTCCCCCAAGATTAGTTAGTATTCCTATTTATTTGGACTTGACCTTGGGCCATCCCTTCTCTCTCACAAGGGAGTCCTGGTTATACTGCATTGCTCCTGGACACTTCAGGTATCCCAATTCCTATTCTGGTCCTATAGATAGCATTGTTGTAGGCAAATACATTTTTTGGGTCCTCTTCATCAGCTCCTTCCTTTCTAGTTGTCAACTGGGGAGACATTCTTGGTCCCCAGATGTGCTAGGTGAACAAAAGTTGACCCTTGCTGGCCAACAGGGTCGACACAGTATATATCATCATAATTATTGCTACTACTTAACAAGTTATTATTCTACTTCATGCAGTATATATATATATATATATATATATATATATATATATATATATATATATATATATATATATATTTATTTATTTATTTTGGTTTTTGGGCCACACCCGGCGGTGCTCAGGGGTTACTCCTGGCTGTCTGCTCAGAAATAGCTCCTGGCAGGCACGGGGGACCATATGGGACACCGGGATTTGAACCAACCACCTTTGGTCCTGCAACGGCTGCTTGTAAGGCAAACGCAGCTGTGCTATCTCTCTGGGCCATGCAGTATATTTTTGTACGTGATTTGAATCTAAAAAATATACATGTGTAAGATAAGCAACTTATTCTTACATCTTCTGAAGAACCTGAGCCATCACAACCCCATTCGTTAAATCTTCCACAGTCTTGCATGGTGACTCCACATTAAATGTCTGGATCTAAGGAGAAAAAAAGGAAGAAAAGATTACATAATTAATTCCTTATTTATTTCTAAGGCCCTTTTCAGTGCTCATTTTAAGAACTGAAATTAAATTGTTTGTTTTGGGGTCACAGAGTGGTGCACTCCTGACCCTATAATCTGCCCTGGTGGGCTTCCGGAATTATGAGGTACCAGGCTAGGCATTTCAAGGCAAGCGCCTTAATTACCTCCTGTACCAAGGACTTTTCAGCTCTTATTTTGCTTTTTTTTTTTTTAAGCATATGAGCAAGACCCCGAGTTTTGCAGTTTGAAGCTCAAATGGCTACAGCGCAATGAAAGCATTGCAGGGAAAGAGGCAGAGGGAGCTACTTTAGTTGTTTAACAGAGAGGAATCAAATAGGTAGTAATAATGAAAATAATGCTCAAATCAGTTCAAACATTTCAACTAAATTTTTTAGTTAAAGTGTAGATATATTTAAGTTTTTGATAAATAATGCCAAAATAAATTCATTTTTCAATCAAACCATTGTTTAAAAAGAACTACTAACATGCACAATCAGAAGTCTCTTCCAATTTTCAATGTAGGAAAGCCTTCTGAGTAATGGAGTAATGATAGCTAACTATGGAAAACGAAAATTACTTACTCTCAAGATTGCATAGAAGTAGTTTTTCACTTAGATGTTTATTTGGAAAAAATGATGGAGATGTTCTAAGCTAATCCTTACACTAGGTTAATACATGACAAAGGCTCAGCAGTGTACAAATAAAGGTTATAAAATGTTATCCAGCGAAGCTTATTATATCTTATTATGTATTAGCTTCAGCTCATATTCAATAATGAGTAATGATAATGTTTTTTGTTTTGTTTTTTTGGTCATACCCGGCAGCGCTCGGGTTACTCCTGGCTCTATGCTCAGAAATCACTCCTGGCAGGCTCGGGGGAACATATGGGATGTCGGGATTAGAACCACTGTCCTTCTGCGTCTAAGGCAAACGCCTTACCACTGTGCTATCTCTCCGGCCCTGTATTTTAATAAAGAAATAAGTATCTGCTTTCCTTCTAAGTTTAGAAGTGAGGGGCCACAACTCAGTCCAATGTCTGATACAGAATAAGCCCTCAGTGAATGTTGTAAATGGAACCAAGTCCAATTCTACTCCTAGTTTGTGTGTGACCTTGAAGATGCCATTATTCTCCAATATTAAGGTTTTTTATCTAGGAACTCCAAGAATAATATACAAAGGGGTATGCTGCTTAAAGACTGAATGACAGGAGCAGAAAATAGTAGAATTAAGGCTCATGTCCCAGATTTGATTCCCATATTACACAGTCCTCCACATATTCTAAGAAGCAGTTCTGGAGGCACTCTTAACTCCATTAGGCATAGCCCTGGAGACCCTCAAGTATTGCCAGGGTGCCCCAGTATCCCCAGTACCCAAACAAGATAACTTTCTTGGACCCTTACAATGAACCCATGGTCAAAAATTGAAGTGAAGGGGCCGGAGAGGTGGCGCTAGAGGTAAGGTGTCCACCTTGCAAGCACTAGCCTAGGATGGACCGAGGTTCGATCCCCCAGCGTCCCATATGGTCCCTCCACGCCAGGAGCGATTTCTGAGCACATAGCCAGGAGTAACCTTGAGCGTCAAATAGGTGTGGCCCAAAACAAACAAAAATTACAGTGAAGACCCCAGATCTTTGGAGTACCACTTAGAAGCCTGTTCCCAAAGAATGAATGAGAAAGTGAACGTTCATGGGGAATTATTGGGGAAGGGTGTCTCCAAAGCAGTGCTTAGGAGCCCTTCATAGCCATTCCTGTCCAGCTTTGTAAGAGCCCAAGAATGAGGTGCTGCAATACTGGAGATTACCAGGGCCACATCCAAGCAGTGCTCTCGGGCCTCCAGAATTGTATTCACTAATTTCCAGCCCACTATGTGGTGCCAGGGATCTAGGGTAATCCACATGCAAGTTATGCACCTTAGCTTCTATACTATCTCTGGCACCAGAGATTTTGAAGAATCAAAACAATGATCTCTAAACTGAGTGTTTATTAAAAACATTGAGGTATTAAAAAAAAAACCAACAAAACAAAAACACTGAGGTAACTTTATGTTGGGAATCTGATTTTTGTTTTTGTTTTTGCTTTTTATTTAAAAAAAAAAAAAAAGCTCGGGCCCAGAAAGATAGCACAGCGGTGTTTGCCTTGCAAACAGCCGATCCAGGACCAAAGGTGGCTGGTTCGAATCCTGGTGTCCCATATGGTCCCCCGTGCCTGCCAGGAGCTATTTCTGAGCAGACAGCCAGGAGTCACCTCTAAACAATGCTGGGTGTGACCCAAAAACTAAAAAAAAAACTAAAAAAAAAAAAAAGCTCACCCAACAACTTATACAGAAGAGTGCTGGGTTGGTACCTGGATGGAACCCCCTAAGAAATAGCGAATATGGGGCCGGGCGGTGGCGCTGGAGGTAAGGTGCCTGCCTTGCCTGCGCTAGCCTAGGACGGACCGCGGTTCGATCCCCTGGCGTCCCATATGGTCCCCCAAGAAGCCAGGAGCAACTTCTGAGCACATAGCCAGGAGTAACCCCTGAGCGTCACAGGGTGTGGCCCAAAAAAAACCAAAAAAAAAAAAAAAAAAAAAAAAAAGAAATAGCGAATATAAGGAATCAAAGTTTACAAAACTACCTTTGACCAGTGAGAACAACTAAAGCAGGTATTCAGTCCTGGGACTTTAAAAAAAAAAATGGGCCTCCTTTTCATTTTTAAAATGTAATTTTCAGGGACCAGGAAATAGTATAGCATTCATAACACAGGCTAGGCATACCGTTTTGTTTCCCAGCCCCACATTGCTATCCGTAGCAAAAAAAGGGCCAGCAAATGGCATCACACTCTGTCTCCAGCTCTTGCATTGAACCCTGGGCCTCCTGAACACTACTTGAGAGGCTATCCATTGATTCCCCCAAATATGTCTTCTAAATAATTATTTTCAGCAGATTTCTTTCTGGCAATTATTTTCTTTCCACTGGTTCCTGAGGTAAATAAAGAGGTCATGAGACCTAGAGACATTCATCTTTGTTTTGGGATAAAAGTAAAGAAGATTAAAAAGAAAAAATCAATCTCTATGGCGTTTCTTCTTGGGATGATGAAATGTTTTGGAATTAAGAAACTGATGAGGGTTGCATAGCCTTGTGTTTATATGAATAACCACAGAGTAGTATGCTTTTCAACAATGAATCTTACCGGTGGCATGCTTTATATTAGTTTGCTTTACACATGAGGCCCTTAGTTGTATCCCTGGCTCTCTAAATAATAAAAAAAAAAGATCGTGGGTACATTGGTGGTATGGAGGAGTGGTATAGCTATAAATACAAATCAACAGTCAACACTGAAAGCAAGAGACTTACACCACAACAAGCAAACTTAAAAATGTGCCTATCAAAAAAACAGGCTGGGAGGCAAAGGTGGGTACATGGGAAGGAAACTGAGAACACTGGTAGTTAGAAACTGACACTGGTGGTGGGACTGGTGTCAGAACATAGTATGCCTAAAAATTAACTATAACTTCGTAAAACACGATCTTAAAAATATTAAATTTTATAGCATGTGAATTGCACCTTTATTTTTAAAAACACAAAACATTAAAACGATCACTAGCTCAAAGCAGTAGAGTACAGTCTTGTATGCTCAAGTGCCCAAACTTAATCCCTGGCAATTCATGATCTCCCTAGTTTGATACTCAACATTCTGTTGTTCTTTAATTATCTCTACAGATAACCTTGGTGGTCCCTCAAGCACTTCTTGGGTGGCCCTCAGCACTACTGGACAAGGAACACTGCACGCCTGGGTCTAACAGTGACCTACTTAGCCCAGGGGCCCAGTTCTGGACCCCTGAAAAATTGGGGGAAGGCCCCTTGCAAAACAAACAAGTAGTTTGAGCCAGCGGCGTTGGTGGTATAGTGGTGAGCATAGCTGCCTTCCAAACAAGCAGTTTGTTCTAATAAACTCTGAGCTAAAAACTCAGACTAGCATAAGATTAAAAATTCAAGATAGTTGTGCCTTATAGTAAGACATTAATTCTACCTGAATGGTAGTTTTCTTTTTTTTTTTTTTTTTTGGTAGTTTCTTTTAATTCTAAGAAGCACTATTAACAGCAACCTACCTTTATCACACCTTACCCCACAAAAGCACAAGAAGTATAAAAAAAAAAGAATTGAAAATCAGTATTTTTATAGCAAGTGACTTAGTCAGGGGCTATTTTACTTAAGATACAGTTTAGATTTTAACAACTAGGGGATATGTACAACCGGTAACTAGGAGGTGCCAGAGATGTTACTACTAAGTGTCTGACAATGCAGATATTCACAAGAGAATTATCGAAGAGGCAAAGTTACTACTGCTAAGGATGGGGCTAGGAATACAGGGATACAGATGGGGATTGGGATACCCTGGTATGATACTACAAAGCAGTAAAGCTTGCTTCGCAGATGGGAGACCCTAGGTATAAACCCAGTACTACAAAAATAAAATTGCTAATGATCCTAGGGATATAGCCTTGGAACACAAAAACTCAATACAAAATTGCCTCAGCACACCTATGTTCATTGCAGAGCTATTTACAGTAGCCAGAATCTGGAAACAACCCAGATGCCCGACAAAAGATGATGGCTAAAGAAACTGTGGTACATCTATACAGTAGAATACTATGCAGCTGTCAGGAAAAATGAAGTCATAAAATTTTCCTATACATGGATGGACATGTAAACTATTATGCTGAGTGAAAGGAGTCAGAGGGACAGAGACACAGAATAGTCTCACTTAGCTGTGGGATTTAAGAAAAATAAAAGGGGCCGGGTAGGTGGCGCTGGAGGTAAGGTGTCTGCCTTGCAAGCTCTAGCCAAGGAAGGACCGTGGTTCGATCCCCCGGTGTCCCATATGGTCCCCCCAAGCCAGGGGCGATTTCTGAGCACATAGCCAGGAGTAACCCCTGAGCGTCAAACGGGTGTGGCCCAAAAGCCAAAAAAAATAAAATAAAATAAAAAAAAATAAAAGACAGTATGGTAATAATACCCAAGGACCATAGAGATGAGGGCTGGAAGGACTGGCCCACGTTATGAAGCTTACCACCAAGAGTGGTCAGTGTAGTTAAAGAAATAACTACACTAACAACTATCATGACAACTATAGTGAGAAAAAAGAAAGCCTGTAAGACAAGCAGGGGGTGGGGGAGGGTGATGGGAGCCTTGGGGGCAGAAGGTTGCCCTAGTAAAGGGGTGTGTATACTTTTTATGACTAAAACCCAACTACAAACACGGCCGTAATCATGTTTGTGCCTAAAGATACTAAATTAAATAAGTAACTAAGATAAAAAAGAAAGTATACCCTATGTTTGGAAAGGCCTGCAAGTAACACTGGGTGTACACCCTATATAGTTTGTAAAAAAAAAAAAGTGCCCACAAGAACCAGGCAGCCAGTAGCCAGACTGCAGGAAACGCATGCTCTCCTTATGCCTGCTTCATCCGTCTGAGATGGTAAAACCAGAAACCATTCTTCAATAAAACTTTACTTAAATTACAAAGTTGAGAGAGAGACGGGGGGGGGGGGAGAGAGAGAGAGAGAGAGAGAGAGAGAGAGAGAGAGAGAGAGAGAGAGAGAGAGAGAGAGAGAGAGAGAGAGAACATTTGTATGTTGCAGGCGATCAAAACTCAGGTCCCACATGTACAAGGCAAGGCAAGTGCTCTACCACTGAGTCCAGCAGGGAGGCTGGCTTAGCAGAGGCTCTACAAATATTATATCAAGTTACCAAAAACAGTACCACCTAAAAAAAAAAAAACCTTAGGACTACAGAAATTTCAGACCATAGCTCAGACCTACCGAGTCATAAAATCTGGACTTAGAATCTAAGCAATGTTTTAACAAGTCCTTATAATTGTGATCAATGATAAAGCCAAAGAACCACCTTATAGCGTTCAATTGAATGCAACTGAAACACAGCAGTCAAATTAACTGTTGAAAGTCATCCAGTCAGAAATAATTATGGAGCATGTATTTCTAACTACTATGCTAAAAATGACTTTTGATTTAAAAAGGGAAAGAATGTTCTTAAATCCTGCTAGGAAGGATCCCTGAGCATAAAGCCAGAAGTAAGACCAGAAGTAAAAGCACAAACAAAAATGAAAGTAATGACTAAAGATTATTTTGTTTAGTAAGTCCAATTTCTTCATTCTTTAGTCGGAGACAAAAATTGTTGGTGGAGTTAGGCTGCAAATGGAATGAGAAAGACAACATTATAGAAGGAGGATGTAATTCTATACATTAGTATGTATCCTTCAGGGTGCTATGTTTATAAGAATATTATATTTACAAGAGTATTAAAATTAGTTAGCATTAGTGGCTTCCTAGTCTATGAAATCATTCTTTTTCTACTTAGGTTTCTTGCTATTAACTTACAGTATTCTGGATTCTTTCAATTTTACAGTTTATAAAATTCAGGAAAGAATCATCTTTTTGCATACATTTCAAGAAACCAGCCTTCAGATGTGTAATATAGGCAAGACAAATTTTCCAAACAGGTAAGAAACGATTTGACTCAGAGGGTGGTGCTAGGAGTAGAATGGAAATTTTCAAGCATATCCTGCCAAACTTGCTTGCATAAAGTTGGATTTGGAATTTAAACTTAAGATCTTTTCCTCTGGTAGGACAATCCTACCATGATTTTAACAAAAAATATATATAATAACATTTGGCTCTTGACTAGAAAATTCTGATACAACAGCAACGTGACCAGCATTTGGGGGCAATGAGATGTTTCACAAAAATAAATGATTTTATTATTATTATTTTGTTTGTTTGTTTATTTTTGGGCCACACCCGGCATTGCTCAGGGGTTACTCCTGGCTGTCTGCTCAGAAATAGCTCCTGGCAGGCACGGGGGACCATATTGGACACCGGGATTTGAACCAGCCACCTTTGGTCCTGGATCGGCTGCTTGCAAGGCAAACTCCGGGCCCCAAAGAAATAAATTCTACACAGGTGGCTATTAGTTATTCCTTTAAGTACCTGAGTTTTTATTATTTTAACTATTTCTAGCACAACGTAATGAAAATAAATCTTTTTGATATTCAGACTCCTAATTATGAAATTGAGTAACTGAATATGGAAGCACTTTCAAGTATAAAAAGGCTAACAGACCAAAAGACTAATTGACCCAGACTGAAGTTTCAATTCTTGGCTTCTCTGTCACTGGTAACTGTTTGTCTGTTTGTTTTGCTAAGTGTTACCTTAAAATCTGTTGTATGTGAAGAACCTATAAACCAAAGTTAGCTAGAAGTTTACAGAGTAAATTATTTTAAATGAGTATTTTCTTTGTAGCATATTATGTACTTATAAGCCTCAACATGTGGTTTGGGAATTATGTTTAGCTATTAATCCCGCCTGAAGGTCAAGAGCTGAACTTTGAGATTAAATGTCCATCTACAGCAACCTAAAACCAAGAGGATGGGGGGAGTAAGAAGAGGAAGACTCAAAGGTAGGGGCCTGGAACATAGGTGGCATAAAGTTGTAGTATATCTGAATTACAGAACCAACAAAACTGAAAGCATGAGGGGCCGGAGTGGTACACAGCTGTAGGCCATTGGCCTCGCACACAGCTGCCCCAGGATGAACTCAGGTTTGATTCCGGCATCCCATATAGTCGCCAGAGCCAGGAGCAATTTCTGAGGAGAGTCAGGAGTAACCCCTGAGCGCCACTGGATGTGATCCAATACAACAACAACAATAACAAATATAAACTGAAAGCATGAGATTTGACTACAATAATCAAACTTAAAAATGTACCTGTCTTGGGGCTAGAGAGATTGCATGGAGGTAAGGCATTTGCCTTGACGGTGGTTCTAATCCCGGCATCCCATATAGTTCACCGAGCCTGCCAGGGGCGATTTCTGAGCATAGAGCCAGGAGTAACCACTGAGCGCTGCCGGGTGTGACCAAAAACCAAAAGAAAAAAAAAATGTTCCTGTCTTGGGACTGGAGCAGTAGTGCAAGCGGTTATCTGCCTTGCCCGCACTAGCCTAGGAGGGCCCACGCGGTTGGATCCCCGGGCATCCCATATAGTCCCCCAAGCCAGGAACAACTTCTGAGCACAAAGCCAGGAGTAACCCCTGGAGTGTCACCGGGTGTAGCCCCTGCCCCCCAAAATGTACCTATCTAAAAGGCAGATGAGAAGTGGGAAGGGAAACTGGGGACAGTGGTGGAGGAAAGTTGAAGTGATGGGTTTGGTGTCGGGAGATTATATGCCTAAAACTCAACTATAAATAACATTATAAATCATGATACCATAATAAATTTTTTTAATTGTGCAAAAGAAAATTTCCACGTGAAAAATATTTATTCTGCTTTTTAAAAGGACAACTAAAAGAGAACCCATTATTTATCTCACTGTACAAAGTTTTTAAATGTTTCCAAATCTCATAATTGTACAAATTTACAACTTGGTTCTCCAGTTCCGTCACTGATAATCTTATCAACCAGTTTTCCTTGCGATTCTTTCAGTGACATTTTAAGAAGCCTTTTCTACAATGCCACATTCCTTGGCCTCTAATAAATGATAATAAGAATTATCTACTTTTTGATATTTTATCATACTCTAAACATATTCTCCCATTTTACCTGCTTCAATTAGAATCCCTTTCATACATTCCCCTACAACTGAATTTCCCTCTAAACCTTTAATAACATTTCTTAAGTAATTACTAACAACCATCTTATCAGCGGATGTTCATTTTACTGCTTTGTTTGCATGACTTTCTAGAATTTAAACAATTGTGGTCCTACTTCAGTTGGATTCAGTTGACTTCATCTTTGTCCTCGTTTTTTCCTAAATAGGAGGAACTATTGGCAAAAAACAAAATAGTTCTGAAAAAGCATTTTAAGATCTTTGATCTGTTTATTGTAACTGCTACCACATATATTCTTTCCATAATACCAACGTATTCTACTTTCCTGTCACTTCCTTTTTTTTTTTTGAATAAAATCTTTATTTAAGCACCATGATTACAAGCATGACTGTAGTTGGGTTTCAGTCAGAAACAGAATACTCCCCTTCACCAGTGCAACATTCCCACCACCTATGTCCCCCCTTCCTGTCACTTCCTGCCTAGTCACACTCTTATATTATGTAGCTTTCAGAATTTTTTTCTCTCCTTTAAAAAAATCAACACAACCAAATAGTGGAGCAGGAGATAGTGACTTTGCACATGCAAACCTTGGTTTGATACAGACCACCGTTATGGTCCTCAAGCACCACCATAGCTAAGTATTGGAAAACAAAACAAAAACCATCCCTTTCTTTGCCTAAACGTGGAAATCTTTACTTGTGCATCCCAAGCTGTAAGTTAAATACAGGTTATTCCAAAGCATCTGAAATTCCACCAGTGGCCTAACACGAAAGTTCTCAAGCTCTATCACTGTATGTATATATTATTTTAGAAGACATGATTTGACTCATGACATAGTAAAGCTATGAAGATACCAGACTATTTTCACTACCTTTGTTACAATCAACCTAAAGTCAAACCTCTTTAAATGGCTCTGTGCTCTCAGGAGTGGTATCTACACTGTATCTGATGCTATACGTGCTAGCAAGAATTTCTTGGACATCTGTTCTATCCTTAAATTAATAAAACACACAGCCATCTCTAAAAACGTCATTTATTATAGAAATGACATTTAACCCTTTCAAATATGAGCCACACTCCTCTTCCCCTTCTCCCTACATCGTCCCGCAAGAAAATCTCAATAAATCCAATAATCATGGATTTTCCCCATGGCTATGAAGGACACAGACACAGACACACACACACACACACACACACACACACACACACACAGTTTGCAATAAGAAAACAAAACAAAACAAAACACCAAGGCTCTACAGATGACACATTTCTCTTTGTCTTTGTCTATGTCGCTCTCCAGTCTAATATTTTGGGTCGGCTTCTGGACAGCCTGCTTTGTGAAGACACAGTTGTCAGCATCAGAATTTTGACACACACACACACACACACTCCCTGCAAATAAATGCGAAGCCATGAGCGTTTAATAATGTCAAAAAACCAGCAGCTCCTAACGTGGCCCTGGAGAAAGATCGGTGCTTTCCAAAGAGCCTCCACGTTTAATTGGAATCCTCCTTACCCTTTTAATAAGCGCCTCTATCTACCACCGCTGAACTTTCTAATCGCTAATGGGCACCTGGCATTTTTAAAGACCATCTCTGGACTTCCTGATGGCATCTTTCCCACCCTTCCTTTTAAGTACTTCTCTTTTCGGTTTGTTTTTTCCTGCAGGCCCTGCCTGCTGTTTGTTCCCTCAGCGGACAATGCGTGAACGGTGGAAACATAGATGGCAACAAAGGCTCGGGGCTCGGGCATCCGTGTGGCAACTTGGCTGTTAGGCTAGGCCTGGGGGGGGGGGATAAAACTAAAAAGGCACCGAGGATGTCGCGGTGTCCCCGCGAGCGAGCGAGCGAGCGCCGCTGCCCGTCCGTCCCGGCAGCCGCGATGACGTTCCTGACAGCGCCGCCCCGGCCGGTCGGCGCTGGGAACGCGGCCAAGGAAGCGAACGCCCCGCTGCTGGGCCGCGGAGTTTCACCTCTGACCCCGGGGCGCGACCCCTCCCCTCCCCCTCCCCGCCCGCGCCCCCCCCCGCCAAAGACCCGGATGTGACGGCCTCAGGGGACGAGCGCGGGGCCCCGCTCGCTCCTCGCCCGCGTCCTCCGTCCCTCGGCACGCACCCAAGTGAGGAGGCTTTCGCACAGCTCCACCCGCTCCACCGACTCCACGTTGAACATCTTCCCGAGCTCCGAGGCTGGCCGGGCCGCGCGCGCCTCCGCTCCCTGCCCAGGGTAGACCCGCTGCCGCGCCGCGTCGCGTCGGAGGACGAGGAGGAGGAGGAGGAGCCCGCCGGGCGGCCAACCGGTCCTGGGCGCCGCCGACTCTGCGCCCGCTGAGCTCAGCACTCGGCTCGCCGTCACCCCGCGCCCCTCCTTCCGGCCCTCGCGCTCGGCCGCGCGCCCCGGCCGCGCCCGCAGTCCGGCGCGACTCCGCCCCTTTTCCTCGAGCCAGCCCCGGGCGGAGCGAGGCGCCTCAAACCGGGCCCAACCGGCTCGCGGCGCGCCTGGCTGCCCCGCCCCGTTCCGCCCCGCGGCGCGCACGCGCACGCGCACACTGCGCACGCGCCGGCCCGGACGGCTGCGGGTCCTCGCCTCTCGCCGCCTTCACTCGCGGAAGCACGGCAGTGCGCATGCGCACGATTCCCCCCCCCCAAAAAAAAAAAAAAGACTGCGAGTGGCTGCGGGGCGGGGCGGGGCGGGGGGGGCACTTTCCGGAAGTAATCGCTAAAGTCTCAGTCTCCCGGCTGTGGCGAGGTCTCCGCGCTGGAGAGGTACGCGCCCCCGCCCCCGCCACTCCCCCTCCCCCTCCCGGCGCGACCTCGCCAGGCCACGCCCACCAGGTCCGGGCTCGCGTGGCGGCCTTGGGGGCGGGGCTGCGCGGCGGCCGGGGCCCCCCGGGGGGCTCTTCGCGGCCCGCGGGGGAAGGTCCTGCCCGCCTCGGCCCCGTATTCAGGCTGCGCTCCGCTGCGGCCTGCCGGAACCCCCCTCCACCCTCTCTCCCTCCGCCCCGTGGTGGGCCTCGTGGGGGTTCTTCGACGCTCCTCGGGTCGGGTGCGGCCCGGAGACTTCCCCGCCGACCTCCTGGTGGCTGGGCCAGTCGGGGCGCCGGGTCCCCCCAGCGCCCGCGCACCCCCCTCCCCCGCCTCCTGGGCCTCTTCCTTCCTTTCTGACCCACCTGGGCCCTGTGTGTTTGGGGGCCTCGGGGCTCGTCCTTTGGGGGACGTGGAGTTGCCAAGGGGCCCCGCACAACTTTTTGACGCGCTGTGACGCACCCGGGAAAGTGCCACCACGCACCTCGTTGAGCAAGGAGAGTCAGAACCCAGGACTCCAGAAGGAGTGAATGGCCTTGCTCCCTGGGCCTTCCTTCCTGAGCACAACTCCCTGCCCTGGCACACGTCTGTCTGCAGCCTCTGCTTTTCCTGGACCCTTTGCCACCTATTTGGGTTTTTGGCATGGCCAGAGGATAGAGTTGTACTTGTCCTGCCCGGCCAGCTCCTGTGATGGGGGAAATCGTAGTTGGGAGCTTTCAGTATTGAATTGTGCAGGCTAAGGTCGTTTTCATTGCTCTCTAGTATTCCCTGGTACGACTGATTAACATCCCTTTTTCCTTTCTGCTGTTGATTTTAACAGTTTGTTATGGAACTACCGGGAACAGTGCTTTAAGCGTATTTTTTTTTTACCGTAAGTATTCTTCTATATGGATGTGTTTGTGAGACTTTAGTATACATGCAAAAGAATAACTGATTTATATAGGATTTACATGATTTCATATATATATATGTATATATATATATATATATATATATATAGGGATTAAGTTTTATTTCGGGGTGTGTGTGACATGAACTTTCTTCCCAGACACATACTTAATTTGGTTTGCAGTTCCTGGAGTCCTTCTTTCCATCCTTTTACGCCATATCAAGATAAGGTTTTATCATGAAGCATTCATGTGAAGAGAGCATTGAGGTTTTAGGAGGTGTTTTCTGGGGGCCGGGTTTTTCTTTTTGGGCCACACCCAGTGGTGTTCAGAGGTTCCTCCTGGCCCTGCACTCCGAAATTACTTCTGGCAGTCTTTGGGGGGGAAACCTGTGAAATACTGGGGATTGAACCTGGGTTGACCATGAGCAAGGCAAATGTCCTACCTGCTCTGGCCCAAGATCATTGAGTTTTTAAGGATGCCTTTTACAATACTAGTTAACAGTAAACGTGATAATTAATTTTTCTGTAAATAACAATGTTTTGTTTTGGGGGGGTCACACCAGGCAGCGCTCAGGGGTTACTCCTGGCTCTACGCTCAGAAATCGTTCCTGGCAGGCTCAGGGACCATATGGGGTGCCAGGATTCGAACCACCGTCCTTCTGCATGCAAGGCAAACACCCTACCTCCATGCTCTCTCTCTCCGGCCCCATAAATAATAATCTTAACTGGCATCTCTCTAAACATTTTTATACCAACTGCAGAGAAATATTTAGAAATAATAGATAAGGAGCCTGAGACTGTAGGGCAAGTTAGGCACCTGCTTTGCACTCGGCCTATCCAAGTTTGATCACTACTCTTCATATGGTCCTTCAACTCAGCTAGGGAGGTCCCTGAACACAGAGCCAGCAGTAAACTTAAGTGCCACCAGGTGTGGCCCCAAAGTGCCCCCCGCCCCAGTCCTCCAATGATAAATGTTTCACTGACCCAGCTTTGTTGCCTCTGGATCTTTGTCAAACCAGAGTTCCTACATTCCATGCTAGTTGTTTCTGCAGAAATCTCTTTCACTTTTAACTATTACTCTTATGAGGCATCTGAAGTTGGTAAGTATATGTTACACTGACTTAGTCTTAAATGTACAACTTGCCTTTGATTATGGAGAAGATGCTAGCCTTTTCTGGAGCCTCTGTGACATAATGAGCACGTCTACTCAAGCTGTGGGGTTTTCAAGACATTGCCACTATTGACCTAAGCTGCTTTTTTCCAAGCTTGGCCCTTCATCCATAATGTACATGTGCATGATATGATGATGTTCTTTATTTTAATTTGAAGCACCAATTTCCCTTAAGGAAATTATACTTAAAGCTTTTGGATGTAACTGTTGACCAAAGTCATGTAGCCATCAAATGTTTTATATAAGTAGGTATAAATGTATTTATACCTTTATACCATTTGATTTATATCATTAGCTTTATAAATCAAATGTGATTTATAAAAATAGGTGTATTGAGTTGTTTCACATGATAGTCTTGCATAAAATGTTCCCAAATTTATACCTAACACTTTGGTTAAAGAAAATGTGAGATGCTTCATAGAGTATGAAGAAGGCATTTTTATGTTTTAAAGTTCTGCTGATTCTCTTACAGTTGTTAAAATAGCAATAAAGAGGCTGGAGCAATATTAGAGTGGGTAAACCTGTAGTTGACCCAAGTTTAATCCCTGGCATCTCATAGGTTCTCTGAGCCTGCCAGGAGTGATTCCTGAGTGCAGCAGAGCCAGGAATAACCCCTGAACACTTGGTAGTGTGGCCCCAAAACAAGGTATCAACAAAGGTCCAGAGGCAACTTAATGGGCGAACTGAGCCACACAACTGATTTCTAAGGGAGTGTGTGAGAAAGAGGGATATTGGGGTCCTTGGAGGATAGTGGGTACAGGGAAGTGACAATGTGTTTTGAAATTATGGACATGAGAAGTCATTTATAGTATTAGAAACCACAGAAGCTCAAATAAGAAATTTCTGAAAATAATATTAATAAATTCTATGTGATGGATGTACCAGGTAATATGCTAAATGCTTACCCATAGTATTGACTCTACAAAGCAGGTAGAGTCTTTTACCCTCCCTCCAAAAAAAGATGGTGTTTTGGGGTTCAAACTAAGGTGATTTGTTTTACGTATGAAGAAGTGGAGAAATAGATCTTATGTAAATATTCATTTTTCTGATTCCAAACCTCACATTTGTCCATTAGATTTAGATAGCTAAATAATAATAAAGCTAGGGTCCAGTGCTTTATAATTATATAAATATTGGTTTCCAGTCTCTGGTATTTGGTTTCTATAAACCTCAAATAGTTAAAAACAGTACAGATAACTTTATTTTCATATTTAGCAGTAGTCTATATCCTAATCAAATCTTATATTTTTTTGCTCTTTGGAGGAGTTGTTGCCATATCTCACTAGCGTAGCCCTGTGCTCAAGGATCACTCTCAGTAGAACTAGAACGACCATGTACAAGTGCCTTAATTCCTAAACTATCTGTGAAGACCCCAGATACCATGTTCTTTAAGTTGAATAGAACCTTGCTCCTGGGTTTTGTGTAGCCAACATGAACAGTCCTTGTAACATGTCATATTAACTTTGTATGATTCTAGGGAGTTAGGTGCAGTGAAATCAGTCTAGCAGCTGCCCTTAACTAGACTTTGAGGTCAATGTGGGCACTTTCCAGTGTTCTTCACTGAGATCTTTAGCTCCATCAGGAAATAGTGTGACTGGGTTGTTAAGTAAGAATGGGAGTAGAGAGATACTTTTTGAGCAGTAAAGCCATTTTTCATCTCAAGAGGAAGTGAGCTCTGGATTTATTACCATTTTACTCGAGCTAGACTTGTTCTCTGCTATGTAACCTTTGAGTTTATACCTTTCCTGACCTTTTTTTCTGTTCCAGAAAACTGAATCAGAAAAATGTAGTCGTGGAGGAATTTATGCAAACCTCAAGTCAAGCGTTCACATTTTGCAGAAACTGAGAGATCCTAAGAGATTAAGGTCACAATGCAGCAGAATTAAAACTAACCTCCAGAGCTGTTAAAGTTTAAGCCACAATACTTGGACTTGACTTGAGAACCTGGACTACAGGATATACCAGCACTTTTTTCTTTAATTTGTTTTTTAGACTACACCCAGTGGTTTACTTCTGGCTCTATGCTCAGGGGATTACTCCTGGCGGGGTCAGGGAGCCTTAGGGTGCCAGGGATCAAACATGGGTCGACCGTATATCCTACCCATTATAATATAGCTCTGGTTCCCAGCATTTTCTTTTTTTGAGAAATAAAGTTTATATTGACTTTGCAATTCATTTTGAAACATGTCATATCTTAAATTTTTTAAGAACCTCTCTCAAAATTATATATTCCCTGTAATCTTAGATTAGCCTCTTACCAAAGTTATATGGTGTTATATAATTGATTTTTGACTGGCAATTCCTACATCTTTTAATTTTAAAATAATAGGATGAGGCAGGACTTCACTGGTGATTCTTGCCAGCCAGTTCAATGGCTGCTCAATGAACTATTCAGTGGCAGTTCAGAGCTGCTCACTCCCTGTGGTGATGAGGGCTGCTAGGGCCATACCCGGCAGTGCTTGGGAGCCTGTAGGGCTATACCCAGTGATATTCAGGGGATCACATGGTACCAAGCATTAAAACCTAAACACTATATTACTTCCTAGTCCCTGTAGCTCCTTTGTAAAAATGTAATTATTAAAAATAATCACAAAAAAACAGGACGACTAATGACAGAAGTTATTTTTAAGGTCCCAGTGAACAGGTCAGATGGCATTAGTAGTTCTCTAAGAAGCCTGGATTTAAGAATTTCCGCATCCAAAAAAATGCAGTTTTTCATTCCTCTAAGAAATTTATTAGGGGCCAGAGCAATAGGGCAGCGGTAAGGTGTTTGCCTTACACACTGCCTATCCAGGACGGACCTTGGTTCAATCCCCAAGCCAGGAGCGATTTCTGAGCGCATAGTGAGGAATAACTTATTCTCTGAACATCACAGGGTATAGCACAAAAAGCAAAAAAAAAAGAAAAAAAAGGAAATGTATTAGCTCTCTTCCTCCTCCTTTCATTTGTGGGGCTATTATTTATGTTGTTTTAGAATTTGTGAAAATAAAGTAACTCTTAAACAGCATTGAGAACTTCTACTAAAAAGTGATGCAAATGACGTGATCATGTAATGTTAAAATATGGGTGGATTCTAAGTTACTGAATACAGGGTAAAGTTGTATAGAAGTTAAATGCATATACAGTATGTTTCAATATAATATTTTATTCAGTAACATTTTGCTATAACCAGGGTTGGGAGGGGTAAAAATCCCCCATCACTATACAGGGAGATTATTCATTCATTGCATGGATTTTCTCCAGGAATTTATTTCCTCCCACATCCCAAAGATAGGCACGTGAGTTTTACTGGTATATCAAAATTGTCGTAGTTGGAACAAATGTGGATGTGAGTGTGCCCACCTAGAGTCCTGGGCTGTCAAGATAGACTTTAGCCACACACAACTCTGACCTAGAAAAACGTGGGCTGAAAATGAAAGGGTGCAAATTATTTAATATCAGAAGTGTTTGGGAGTCTATTAAGTTAACTGAGTTTGTGGTCAGAAATATGCTATAGGCAGTTTACTCTCGTTTATATCCATTAACCAATGGTAAAATTGGTTTCTTTATGTTTCACTTAAATATATTTTCCAAGAACTTATTGACATTAAGTGAGAGCTACTATATACGTATTTTCCTGCGTATAAGACGACTTTTGAAACAAAAAAAGAGTCAACCGAAAGTCGGGGGTCGTCTTATACTCCGAGTATATCCCGAAAAATGTTTCAATATGTTTCAATATGCCACTAAACGAAAATTGTCTGAATATTGCCACAAAAGGAATTTTCCAACTCGATCCTGCACCAATCACTGCAAGACTGCTCAGACCGCCTCTCTAATTCAGCCAATCCAAGCAGGCTCTTTATGCATGCAAATTAGACAATGTTCTGGACCCGAATCTACACTGTCAAAAGCCTGCTCAGATTGGCCAGAGTCAGAGAGGACGTCTATTACAGTATAACTTTTGGACCTTTCCTTGTGATTGGCTCACTGTGGTACATACAGTCGCAGCACAGGAACGTTCTGTCTGATACAGGGAATATAGGCCTAAACCTATGTTTTAACTGCAAAATTAGGGGGTCATCTTATAGGCCGGCAAATACAGTACATATATAATTTCATTTAATAGGATTTAGTCACGTTCCCACCAATACATCTAGAAGGAAAAAATTATTTTAAAAAGTATCCAAAAGAGTAGTAGGTAGCAGTATTAGAATATAATAAACTTTCGGCAATTGAAAATATACATCAGCAAGGTTTGGAGATGCCCCCCAAAGGGAAAAGCTGCTCCGGGAAAGCGGGGGTAAGGGGGAGGAGCTTCTGGGAATGACAGTGCTGACAAGAAGGCTCAGGGTCCCAAAGGTGGTGGCAATGCAGTAAAGGTCAGGCACATTCTGTGCGAAAAACATGGAAGAATCATGGAAGCCATGGAAAAGTTAAAGTCTGGAATGCAATTCAATGAAGTGGCCACACAGTATAGTGAAGATAAAGCCAGGCAAGGGGGTGACTTGGGTTGGATGACCAGAGGCTCTATGGTAGGACCATTTCAAGAAGCAGCATTTGCCTTGCCTGTGAGTGGTCTAGATAAACCTGTCTTTACAGACCCTCCAGTTAAGACTAAATTTGGTTATCATATTATTATGGTAGAAGGGAGAAAATAAAAGTGTATGAAAAGTTGGAAAAAAAAAAAAGAATATAATAAACTTTCAGGAGCCAGAGTGATAGGCCACTTGCCTTGCACACTACAGACCCGGTTCAATCCTGGGCATTCCATATAGTCCTCCCCTGAGCCTGCCAGGAGTGATTTCTGAGCAAAGAGCCAGGAGTAACTCCTGAACGCTGCTGGGTGTGATTGAAAGCCCTGAACATTTGCATGTGGCTGACCCAGTTTTGATCCCCAGCATTCTATATGGTCCCCCAAATCTGCCAGGAGTGGCTTCTGAGTGAAGAGCCAAGAATAACCAACTGAGCACTGCTGTGTGTGGCTGTGCTTAAACCAAAACCAACTAAACAAAAAAGAATATAGAAAATTTCCTAGTAGAAAGTCCTCATAACTAATTAGGTTCAGTAATTGGAGGCCAGGAATTCTGACACAGGATAACATTTTTGTAGTGGAGTGGCTATATATAAATACTCTTTGGATTCTGATACAGCTATAGCATCTCTAATTTATAAAGAGGAAATCTGATAAATAAAAATCTAAATAGACCACAAGGTCTATTGAAAATTTGAAATTTTCTTCAGTTTCAGTTGGTAGCTCACTGGACTAATCTTTAATATCTTGGCATGGACCTTAATAATGGATATTTGAAATCTACCATCCTAAAGTTCCTGATAGGTCATACTATTACTATATGTAGCATACAAAAATTGCCTTTTGATTAGTTTGCTTACCTTTCCTCCATGAGACTGTATGTAATTTTATTAGTATCCAGAATTTTTCAAAGGTCCTTTCACACTTCGTGATCTCTCTTAAAAGAAGACTCATTTAAGTAAATAAAACTGTTTTAGTGCAGTGAGTTATGTAAATAATTACATTTTATTTTGTTTTTGTTTTTGTTTTAGTTACAGAAGCCACTCCTAGTGGGGCTGAGTGAGAGGATACTGAGGACTGAACCCAGAGCTTTGCACATACAAGGCCTATGCTCTACTACTTGAGCCACATACCTGGCTCTTTAATTTAACAATCTCATATTTGACATCAGTATTTCTTTTGTTTTTCTTTAAGTCTTATAAAACTCATTTTGCTATCATAATATGTTTATCTGACAAAAATAGTTTATCTGGTATTTAAACTCCAGTGTGATTGGGTTATCATCATTTCAGAAATTGAATATTACCATAGATTTGTGTAATATGTGGGAAGGGGAGTTTCTAGGACAGTTTCATATCATCCCTTTTCTCTTCATAAGGAAATGCAACATCAGAGTGATCCCATATTCCAGGCAATTCAAAGAATTCTGACCTATAAGCTGAGCTTAGTTCCAGGTGAGGCTAATACTTTTTGAAGCATAGGATATTTATTAATTCAAGTAGCCTTGGCATAAATATTAATGTTTTATAGCCTAAATGTCTTTTACTTTTTAAATCTGAACACTGTAAATCACTTATTTAAACATTTACTATAATGCTACTGAATACAAAGTTCATTACTATATAATGTATTTACTATATATATATATAGACATACACGTAGTTATATTTCTTCCTTATCCATACATGTCAAATCCTATAATATAGAATATTATGATGGAGAAGAATCTTATTAACTTGAAGAATGTATTTGGTATTCAAGTAAGAAAAGAACAGTGAGGCATGTAGAATGCCTCTTCACCTAAAATTAAAGGGATTGAAGAGAAAGTTTATTTTTAAAATAAGTTACAAAAATTATAAATTAAGAAAGTATAGCAGTAACTTGTAAATAAATAACAGTTTTTGTTTCAATAGGAAATAGATTTCTGCAGTCCCTAAAATAATTTCTGGCAGATTTTAAAGAATTCATTGATGGCAAAATCCTGATTAAAGTTTATTTATAAGAGCACTGACCTATTTTAAGTGAATACTGAAACATTAGAAGCATCAAAAGTTCAGAACTAACCAAAGTAAAATCAATGTATAGTAGTTAAATCAGGAACACTCAAGTCAAAACTTGGAATTTTTGTTAATTAGCAGTGTATATTTTGTTTATTTATTCTTCAGTGTGATGAAGTTATATGAGAATTTAATGATAGAGGATTATTTTATTGATTAATTGGTTTCAGTCTGGGGAAATATGCTTTGCTTATTTTTGAAGTGTAAGAAATAAGCCAAGTTAAGTTCTGCTTGTATTTGACTCTGTGAGCATTTATGGGTCTCCACTTGTTATTTTATGCTAATAGAAGCCAGTTATATTGTTTTATTCCTGTATTTTGCCTTTCACTACCATTTATAACTTTTTCTTTTTTTTATCTCTTAGACTTGGAATGGCCAAATATCAAGTTGAAGTTCAAAGTTTGAAGCTGGATGATGATTCAGTTATAGAAGGAGTTAGTGATCAAGTGCTTGTGGCAGTCGTGGTCAGTTTTGCTTTGATTGCTACTCTGGTATATGCACTTTTCAGGTGAGATTAAAGGAAGAAATCATTCAAATAACTGACTTCCTAACTGCTTCTAATAATATATATCAATGGCAAGTAACAGATTTCAATGATTGTATATATTTACTAACTCATCTTTATTTTCACTATCATGTATTTTTTCCCCTCAACTATATTATCAGATGAATTAAAAACATCCATAACTTGGGGCCAGAATGGTGGCACAAGCTGTAAAGCACCTGCTTTGCCCACGCTAGCCTAGGATGGACTGTGGTTTGATCCCCTGGTGTCCTATATGATCCCCAAGCCAGGAGCAGTTTCTGAGTCAGGAATAACCCCTGAGCGTCACTGGGTATGGCCCAAAGACCAAAAAAAAAAAAAAAACGTGAACAAAATGCCAACATAGTCTTGAGTATCAATATAAAAAGTGCAATTTTCATAAATGTATCTATCATCTTGGTGATATAAAGCCAAAGTATTTTATACTTTGACTATTATTTTATATAAGTGGAAAAATAAAAGCAAATCCCAACCTTTGTTTTTAGTAGAAAGGAATTAAGATAAAAATTAGATTTATTAGAGCCAAAGAGATGGTATAGTGAACAGAATGCCTGCAAGCCTCTGTGTTAGTTCCCATATCTAATACATATGGCCCCCCAACCACTGCCAGGAGCACTACTGGATGTGGGAAAAAAAATAAAAACAATATATTACTATTGGGCTACATGTATGTCTGTATGAGGCCCTAAGTTTGGTCTTCAGCACAAGTTTGGTCTTCAACACAATCGGCAGTAAAATACTTATAAGATTAACAGTAGGGGCTGGAGAGATAGCACAGCAGTAGGGCTTTAGATGCAGAAGCACGGTGGTTCAAATCCCCGCATCTCATATAGTCCCCCGAGTCTGCCAGGAGTAACCCCTGAGCACTGCTGGGTGTGACCCCCCCAAAATAAAAGATTAACAGTAAAATTACTTAGCATATATATTAAAATAATACTTAAAATACTGTTTATTTTCTGAATAGCAATACCAGGTATCAATGTAAAATTTTAAGTGTGAACATTTTAGATAAATAATATTTTATATATATTATTGAAAACAAAAAAGTATAAACTTTATTTTCAATGGTACAGCAGGTAAGGTGCTTGCCACACATGCAGACAAACCTCACTTGATCTCCATTTAGTTTTAA
The DNA here is from genome assembly GCF_024139225.1 of Suncus etruscus. Taxonomy (NCBI): domain Eukaryota; kingdom Metazoa; phylum Chordata; class Mammalia; order Eulipotyphla; family Soricidae; genus Suncus; species Suncus etruscus. Next base: position 151,958,773 of record NC_064851.1, on the reverse strand, counting down.
GGTATGTTTCCTGTAAGCAGTGATGGATGGACTTTCTTTTCTGATCATGCAACTACTCTATGCCTTGTTGTTTGTTTGGTTTTCGTTTTGGTTTTGGGCAACACCCAGCAGTGCTGAGGAGTTACTCCTGGCTCTGCACTCAGAAATTACTCCTGGAAGACTTAGGTTGGGACTCTTTGGGATGTCAGAGATAGAACCCAGCTCAGCAGCATGCAAGGCGAACATTGTACCCGTTCATGCCTCACACTGTGCCTTTTAATAGGGAGTTGAATCCATTGACACAAAGAGATTAATGACTTATAGGGCTGTGTTGCATTTTTGTTTATATGTATGTGGAATCTGGCTGTTTTTGTAAGAATCTGTTTTTTATAAGTAATTTCAATAATTATTGAAGGATTGATTTGTCATAAATACTGCCAGTTCTTGTTTGCTGAAAAGGATTTTATTCCTCTTTCAAGTCTAAATGATAGTTTTGCAGGATAAAGAGCTCTAGGCTGGAATTTTTTTCATTCAATACTTTAAATTTGTCATACTACTCTTTCCTGGCTTTTAAGATATTATCTGGGAAGTCTGTTGTGATTCTTATGTTGTTGCCTTATATTTGAGGGCTTTTTATTTCTCTTATTGCTTTAAGTAGCCTGTCTTTATCTTTTGATTTTACCATTTGATTACTGTGTGCCTTGATGTTTGTTGAGCTTATTTTTGGTACTCTTTAAGCCTCTTGAAGCTGTGAGAGAGCCTCATCCAGAGATCAGAAAAGTTCTTGATTCTTTTTTCTGCCAGCTATTCTTCCCATTTCCTTTTATCCTCTTCTGGTAATCCTATGATTTGAAGATGATTCCTCTTGGTATTATCTGTTACAAATCTTACATTCTCTTCCATTCACTTATCTCTCTAATTTTGTTACTTCTTTTTTGGTACTTTGTCTTCAGTATCACTGATATAGTCCTCCACATGTTGAATTCTGTTATGGATGGCTGTTGTATTTTAACTCTGTATGGACTCTTTAATTTCCCTGATGAGTTCATCTTTCAGTTAGGTGAGTTGTTCTTCCAATGATTGATTGCCTTATTTCCATGGCCATATATGGAGTATTGCTTTCAGTCCCTCATTGATGAGGATTGAGGCTTTGTTTGAGCTTGATGATTTGGCAGGATTAGTGGTCCTTTCTACCAGATTATGTGAATTCTTTTGTTTTTTTCATTGTTTTTAAAGATTTGTGGGTGCTATAATTTGAGATTCAGATTCCCAAATTTATGAAATCTGAATTCTTCCTTTATATTTATATATATAGTCTGTTAATCTAGCACTGTTTGTGCTCTAACACTACTACTTCAGTTTTCATACAGGAAAATAACTCATGAACCCATTTGCCTAGAGGACAATTATGGAGGTATTTCATGTAAGATAAGAAAACCAGAAACTTTAGTGGAGTGGAAGGGATAAAGTTCTCTATCAAGTTTTATATTTGAGAGCTGAGCAGTAATACCAGAGCCTCCCAGTGCAATGCAACTATAGAGAGGGCATGGAGACTGATGCAGGTGCGGTCAGAGCCCTGGATGAAACTAGATGACAAAAAAGCTGTTTTTAGGAGTCCTTCTCTGAACTCTTTAATGTATGTCATCATATCATCTACAAATAGAGATAATTTGATTTCTTTTCCAATTTGAATCCCCTAGATTTCCTTTTTTATCTGGTTGCTGTTGCTAGGCTTTTTAATACAATGTTGAATAGGAGTGGAGACAATGGACATCCTTGCCTTGTATCAGATTATGAGGGAATGCTTTCTTTTTTTCCATTAAGGATAATATTAGCTGTGGGCTTGTTTCAGTTAATCTTAATATCTTGAGGAAGATTCTTTCCACTTCTTTTGTTGAAGAGTTTTATCATGAATAGTTAGTGGATCTTGTCAAAAGCTTTCTTTGCATCAATTGATTTGATCATGTGATTTTTGTCTTTCCTTTTACTGATGTGATGTATTATGTTCATTGATTTTCAGTTCGTGAACTAATCTTATACATCTGTGGTATGAACCCCACTTGCTTATGATAATTGATTTTTTATATGCTTTTGGATTCTGTTTGCTAAGATTTAAGACACATTGATTTCTGCATCCATTTCATCAAGGAGATTGGTCTGAACATTTTATTTGGTATTATTTCTGTCAGCTTTGGGTCTTAATGTGATTTGTTTTATAGATGATGGAAGGATTCCTGTTTCTTTGACATTTTGTAAAAGCTTAAGTATCAATACAGTATAAAACACACTTGTGATCCCATATGGCCTACGACATTTATTCTTGTGGATTTTTTTTTTTTTTTTGGTTTTTGGTTTTTGGACCACATCCGGCGATGCTTAGGGGTTACTCCTGGCTGTCTGCTCAGAAATAGCTCCTGGCAGGCACGGGGGACCATATCGGACACCGGGATTCGAACCAACCATCTTTGGTCCTGAATCAGCTGCTTGCTTGCAAGGCAAACACCGCTGTGCTATCTCTTTGGGCCCCTGGTGGAGATTCTTAATTACTCTTTCAATTTTCTTGCATGTGATTGGCTTAGTCAAGCTATCTACTTCTTCCTCATTCCGTTTTGGGTTTCTAGAATATGTCCATTTTATCTAAGTTCTCTAGAGTACATAGTAAACTATCATGATGTCTTGGATTTCTGGGAGGTTTTGCAATTTATTCCATTTCATTTCTTTGTTTGCTTTTGTTTTGGGGCCACATCCAGTGGCGCAGAGGTTACTCCTGGTTCTGTGCTCAGAAATCACTCCTGGCAAGCTCAGGATGCTAGGGATCGAACCTGGGTCAGCCATGTACAAGGCATACACCCTACCTGCTGTGCTGTCGCTCTGGCCCTCCCAAAATTTCATTTCTGATCCAATTTATTTGAACACTTTGTCTTTTTTTTTTTTTTTTTTTTTCATGTAGCCAGCAGGTTATCTTATTCTTTTGGAGAAACAGCTTCTGGTTTCGTTGATTCTTTGTATTGCTTTCTTGGTTTATAAATCTGATTTATCTGTTTTTTTATTATTTCTTTTCTTCTACTAGTCTTTGGATTCATGTTTTGTTTCTTCAGACCTTTAAACTATACATTTAGGTTGTTGATTTTAAGCTTTTTCTTCTTTACTTATGTGGGTCCATATTTTTATTGGTTTGCCCCTATGTACTGCTTTTGCTGTGTCCCAGAGATTTTGATAACTTGTATTATTTATTATCTCTAATGTCAAGGAATCTTTTGTTTATTTCTTGATTTCCACTTTTGTTGTTGTTTTGGGGACACACCCAGTGGTACTTAGGGTACAGAGCTCTTGGCTCTGTGCTTAGAAATTACTCCTGAAAAAATTATTCTCTCTCTCTCCCTTTCTCTCTCTCTCTCTCCCTCTCTCTCTCTCTCTCTCTCTTTCTCTTTCTCCTCCTCCTCCTCTCTCCCTCTATTCCCTTCTCCCCCACCAAACTTTAGGCACTATGGTTTGCAGTACTATTACTATTACTGTACAGTACTGTACTGTTAATGAAAGGGTAGCATGCATATCACTTTACCTTCTGTCATCATGAAAGATTTCTTTTTGAGTGTAAGTAAAACTGAGATGATATCTACACATATCTGTGAAATTCTATAGTCTTGTAAATCTATGAGAAATAAATGAGAGGGTTATTTGTTAGATTTTACTAAAGCATACCTTCCTTTCATATATACTTTATCCAGTCACAGAATGTAACATTTGAAATAATCACCAGGATGTGGCAGAATATATGCACTGCACATGTCAAGCCCTGGATTCAAAACACAAAATTTAAAATAAAACTAAAAGATCTTGGGACAGAAAATATACAGGGGTTAAGGTGCTTTGCATACAGCCAACTCTGGTTTGATCCCTGGCCCTGGCTTAGTCCCCAGAATCACATATTGCCCACCCCCCATCCCAAGGGCTTTTAAGAGTTGATCTTTTCTTTTTTTGCCTTTTGGGCCACATCCTGTGACACTCAGGGATTACTCCTGGCTATGTGCTCAAAAATCGCTCCTGGCTTGGGGGACCACATGGACACCAGAGGATCGAATCAAGGTCCATACCTAGGTCAGTGCATGCAAGGCAAATGCCCTACCACTTGCACCACTGCTCTGGCCCCTAGAAGTTGATCTTTTTGCACACAGAACCAGGAGTAAGCCCTAAGCACTGCTGTACTGCTAGGCTTGGTCCTTAAAACAAAAGATAGAAGTTAAAATTTAAGGGGCCGGAGAGGTGGTACAAATAGTAGGGTGTTTGCCTTGCATGCAGCTAACCTAGGATAGACCTTGGTTCAATCCCCCAGTATCCCATATGATCCCCCAAGCCAGGAGCGATTTCTGAGAAATATTTTTACCAGCAAACTGACCCTCTGTGACTTTGACTCCATAAATTACTATGAAAGGAAAATAGCTCTTTCCTCTTCTCCCAAGTTATTACTAAAAACAAAATGAGAGGAGAATGATAATGGGAACTCCTTTATGTTTACTCATCCTACTCCTATCTTCATTTTTTAAGTGTAAAGAATTTAAAAGTTAAGGCATATTATATTTTAGTTATAAATTTATATTTTGTGTATTGAATTCTATTTATTTTTCTCCTGGAAATTAAACTCAAGGCCTTGCACATTTAAAGCATATACTCTACCACTAAGCCAAAGTTCAGACCCTTTATTTGGTTCTTTTAAAATAAATTATTTGGGACTGGAGTGATAGCATAATGAGTAGGACACTTGCCTTGCACCCGGCTGACCTGGGTTCGATCCCCAGCATCCCATATGGTCACCAGGGGTGATTTCTGAGCACAGAGCCTGTAGTAATCCCTGAGCACTGCCAGGTGTGGCCTCAAACCAAAAATAAAGTAAGTTATTGTTGAAAAAAGTAAAGAGGCAGGGAAATGAAATAATGAGTGGAAACAAAATAGGAGGTACATGGATTGACTGGAGTGATATGACTCCATGGGGAGTTAACCAGGATATGGAACTTTTTTTTTTTTATTATTTTGGGGCCACACCCAGCAGCTCTCAGGGTTTACTCCTGCCTCTGTGGTTCAGAAATTGCTTCTGACTCAGCACCATATGGGATCTAACCCAGGACTTTACTGAGTCAGCTGTGTGTAAGGCAAAAATGCCCTACTGCTGTGCTACCACCCCAGCCCCTAGAACAGTATTTCTAATTGTGTTAGATAGAATATTTAGGTTGCAAGCAATAGAAAACCTTTGTTAAACTGACTTAGGACATTTATAGTGGCTTAGCAAATTACGTTCAAAGAGAAACAGGCTCAGGGTTGGTTTAATAATAGCTTTAGGGTTACCTGTTCCTTTTTATCTCTTCCTCTCTGACATCCTCAGTTGATTAGCTATCAGCTTCTATGTGCATGATTACTACTTCACAGTAGCAATGTGGTGGTCAGTTCTAGACATTAACACTTCTCACAGAACTGACTATGTTGGAAAATGAGCCCCAAACCATTATGGATAAATAAATTATGGTACATTGATAAAGTGCAAATCACAGCAATTAATAAAAACTAATTATTGCTCTGAGTAACAACATGAATAACCATATGTCAAAATATTCAGCAAAAGAAACTAGACATGGGATGTTGTTAATAGCATAGACATGTATGTGAGGAAGGAATATACAATAACTTTTCATACTTTCAATTTTGTTGTGAAATCATACTGTTAAATATTAAGTCTTAAAAACATAAATACCGGGGCCGGGCGGTGGCGCTCGAGGTAAGGTGCCTGCCTTACCTGCGCTAGCCTAGGAGACGGACCGCGGTTCGATCCCCCAGCGTCCCATATGGTCCCCCAAGCCAGGAGCGACTTCTGAGCGCATAGCCAGGAGTAACCCCTGAGCGTCACCGGGTGTGGCCCAAAAACCAAAAAAAAAAAAAAAAACATAAATACCAAAAGATTATTTTTATTTTATTTTTATTAAAGAACCATGATTTACAAAGTTATTAATAGTTGGGTTTTAGGTATATCATATCCCACTGCCAGTGTCAACTCCCTCCACCAGTGTCCCAAAACTTCATCATCCCCCAATCACCGCATCCCGCATCTCCATTCCCTACCACATTACAAAGTTTGACACAAGATGATATTTTTTCATTCTCTCAGCATTTATTTCTTGAAACTTTATTGAAGCATGGTGATTACAAAATTATTCGTTGTTGGGTTTAAGTCATACAGTGAGCACCATCCTTCATCAGTGCACCCTTCCCATCACCGATTCCCAACCCCCACCCTCTTACCTGTTTCTCCACTTTCAGTACCCAGTTTTGTTTTGGTTTTCCAGTTTTTGAGCCATACCCAACAGCACTCAGGAGTTATTCCTGGCTATGTGCTCATAAATTGCTCCTGGCAGGTTTGGGGGACCGTATGAGATTCCAGTAATCAAACCTAGGTTCATCCTGGGTCTGGCGTGTGCAAGGCAAATGCACTACCACTGTGCTTAGTTCCATCTGTCATTGTCCTAGTAGACTCTATCTACACTCACTGCTCTTTGTGGTGCTCTAATCTGAGCTGGACCTCCTGACCTTTGTCTCTATTGTTTCTGGGTATTATTACCATACTATCTCTTGTTTTTCTTACATCCCACAAATGATTGAGATTATTCTATCTTTATCCCTTTACGTCTGGCTCATTTCACAGCATAATAGTTTCCATGTCTATCCATGTATAAGCAAAGTTCATGACTTCATTTTTTCTAAATAAAGGCTGCATAGTATTCCATTGTGTAGATGTACTAGTTTCTTTAGCTGCTCATCTGTTGTCAAGTACCTGGATTGTTTCCAGATTCTGGATATTTTAAATAGTGCTGCACTGAACATAGGAATTCAGAAGGCATTTTTCTATTTGTTTTTTTATTCTTGGGTTATATCCCTAGGAGTGGTACTGCTCGGTCATCTCAATTGCTAGCTTTTTGAGGAATGTAATATTGTTTTCCACAAAGGCTGGACCAATCTGCATTTCCACTAGTGGTGAATGAGAGTCTGTCCCTTTCTCCCTGCATCCCTGCCAGCATTGGTGGTGGTTGTTGTTTTTGATGTGTGCTAGTCTCTGTGGTGTAAGATGATACCTCATTGTTGTTTAGCTTTGCATCTCCCTGATGATTAGTGAGGTGGAACACTTTTTCATGTGCCTTTTGGCCATTTGTATTTCTTCCTTGAGGAAATGTCTATTCATTTTTTTCCCCCTCTTTTTTTTTTTTGATTAGGTAGGTATTTTTCTTGTAAAAATCAATTAGAATCTTGTATTTCTTAGATATTAAACCCTTATCTAATGGGTATTGTGTGAATAGTTTCTCCCATTCAATGGGTAGCCTTTGTATCCTAGTCACTGTTTCTTTTTTTTTTTTTTTCTGGGGAGAGACCATCTGTGGTGCCAAGGACCAAACTGTAGTCAACCCTGTGCAAGGCAAGCACCCTTACCCCTTTACTATAGTCACTGTTTCTTTTGAAGTACAGAAGCTTCTGAGTTTAATGTAACAAGATGATTTTTTAAGTTTAGAAATTCTATAGACAAAACTAACCTGTGATTCAGATACAAATCTTAACCTCTACCCAACTAACCTAATCACTATTTCTACTTTTTTTCCATCTTATTTCATCCTTTTATATTGATCACTAATTACTAGCCTTTTGAAGTCCACTTTAAGTTTTTCAGTATGTAGGTTTTAGAATTTTTATATTATATATTTGTTGTTTCTGGTTTTATCTGTCCCCTACTCTTTCTTTTTTTGGGGGGTGGGTGGGTGGGATGGGAATTGGGCCTAACCAGTCAGTACCTAGTGTCTATTTCTGGCTCTGTTCTTAGAAGAAGTGACCTTTGTTGGTGTTCAGGGTACTATAATGTGGTGCCAGAAATGGAGCCAGGTTTACTCAATGCAAAGCAAATCTCTCTAAGCCTATCCCATGATGACCAGTATAGATGAAAAGTTTGGAGGAATACAATAGGAAAGTGTTCAAATATATAATGATATATAAAATTATAATGCTTATTTTGAAGGAATTTTCAACTGAAACCTGTTGTTTATATATTATTTGTAAGATTGTAATTCATATTGAATCCCTAAGTTATTAAGTCTCTGGAATTTTTTTTTTTTTTTGGTTTTTGGGCCACACCCGTTTGAAGCTCAGGGGTAACTCCTGGCTGTGCGCTCAGAAATCACCCCTGGCTTGGGGGGACCATATGGGACACCGGGGGATCGAACCGCGGTCCATCCGCTTGCAAGGCAGACACCTAACCTGTAGCGCCACCTTCCCGGCCCCAAGTCTCTGGATTTTATCTCTTGCCAGTGAAACCTGAAATCAGTTGATAATCAGTGATTTCAGAAGAACTTACAACAAAATAGCCTGCCATACATAGTTTTGGAATTGAAGTAGAATTATATGTCATATATACAGTTACCATTAGATTTTGAAGAGTAGATCTAGAAATAAAACTGATCCATCTGTTACTGTTTTACCCAACAGAAATGCACACCAAAACATTCATCCAGAAAACCAAGAGCTAGTAAGGGTGCTTCGGGAGCAACTTCAGACAGAACAGGTATTTATATTTGTTTTAGAAATATGTACGTTTACATAGGAGTAAACATTAATATGAAATTGTGATAAAACACAAAAATTTTGGAAACATCAGCTTTCCTGCTTTGTCACTTCATTATTCTATAATTTATATATTTTCATATTATAATTACCAGTCAGTCAGAAATTTGCATGTGTATGATTTTTATTTAACGTGCTTTGGAAGACAGTTTTCCAGTTACATACGTGTAAGTAAATAATAGTAAATAATGAGAATTATGGAAAGTATACACGTTCCTAAGATCTGCTACAAGGAAATTCCACTGAGGGGTAGATTATTTTCCTTTCCTTTCTTCAAGGTCAATGTTAATGAAATTAGTTAAAGAAAAATAAACAACAAAATCTGTCTCATTTCATTTAAGCCAGTTAGACTAAGAACCATAATATATTTCTATTATCTCAAAATTATTTTGGACGGAACTGATAAATTTTTGTTATTTAATTTCCAAAGAATAATGAAGAGAAAAAAGCAGAGACATTAAATGCTATATGTTTTTATCTTTTGCACCATTAAAGACATACTGGATACAGAGATAGAGCTCTGTGGTAAAGCGTATACTTCACATGAATAAAACCCTGAGTTTAATCCTTAGTATCCCACTTTGACCTCTTACAAAGAAGTTCGGAAGTGTACAACAATGTGCCACCTTGCCATACAAAATACTGCAGTAAATTTGTTTTAGGAAATAAGAGAATTTTGTTGTAGTTTATTTCTGGATCACAAACATTTTTGATATAGTTTATATTTAAGAATGATTCATATTTAATGAATGTGATAATTCTGGTAATTTGTAATGTCAACTACTTTTGTTTAAAGAGGTATACATCTATAAAAATGGGTTTTGATAGTATTTTAAAATATAAACAAATACTACTGTTACTTTTAAGTATTATATTTAAATCCATTTATAATGCAAAAAAAACTGATAAAGTCCTTGCATTTACATTCCCATAGGTTCTTTTGATTTCTGGATACTTTTTGTACTGGTAATTCTATTCAACATTTTTACTGGTATCACAACAAGTGTTGTAACTGACAAACATTTTATTGTACTAAACTGACCACATGAAGTATTAAGTTCAAATTCTAAGGGCCTAGACTTTTACTTTCATTAAGCTGTCACTGACATAGGAATATGTCAATGAAAATATGTTAAAATATAAAAAAGGCTAATACTTGGGAATGCTAATTTAATATAGTTTGAAACTCAAGGGTTACTCATGACTCTGAGCTCGGGGGTCATTCCTGGCAGTGCTTTGGGACCATATGGGATGCCGGGGATCAAAACTGGTTCAGTTGCATGCAAGGCAAATGCTCTACTTGTTCTCCTATAACTCTGACCCCATTTGATAGTTCTTATTCTTCACCTTATGTATTAGCTTAGTCTTGCTATACTCAGAACATACTCATTCACATAGTGCAAAAGAGAAACTTCTGAGTAAATCCAGGCTTTAATCCTTAAAATATTTTCAGGAGGGGCCGGCGAGGTGGCGCTAGAGGTAAGGTGTCTGCCTTGCAAGCGCTAGACAAGGAAAGATCGTGGCCGCGGTTCGATCCCTCGGCGTCCCATATGGTCCCCCAAGCTAGGGGCAATTTCTGAGCGCTTAGCCAGGAGTAACCCCTGAGCATCAAATGGGTGTAGCCCGAGCCCAAAAGACCAAAAAAAAAAAAAAATATATATATATATATATACATATATATATATATATATATATATATATCTTCAGGAAAGAAGGTCAATACCATAAAGCTTAACTCAAACCATATAGACTTTATAACTTTCTCAAACTTAGGAAACTTAAACTATTGCATATCTAAAACTATTACATATCTGATGATTATACTCCATTACCATACCTTAAGTATAATTAAACATAAAATTACTTTTAAAATCCCAACTGTGCCATGTATTTTAATATTTTCTCATCAGGATGTACCTGCTGTTACTCGGCAGCAGTTCTACACTGACATGTACTGTCCAATCTGTTTACATCAAGCCTCCTTCCCTGTTGAAACAAACTGTGGACATCTTTTTTGTGGTAAGCAAATAATCTTTTATCTGGTAAAATTGACTGACTAATAGACCAGGGCCCACATATGGGTACTTATATTGCATTTGTCAATTTTGTATTTTGTAAGTATTAATTCTGATAATCCTGATCTTTTCAGCCACTTCTCATGTCAGCAAGTTTAGAGATTTTAAAAGCTAGTTATTAAACGTTTCATTGAACAAAAATTTTTTTCAAACAGTGATTCATATGCATAGATACCAAGAAGGGCCACTGAATTTCATTCTCATTGTACAGTACTTTTTTTTTTTTTTTTTTTTTTTTGGTTTTTGGGCCACACCCGTTTGACGCTCAGGGGTTACTCCTGGCTATGTGCTCAGAAATCACCCCTGGCTTGGGGGGACCATATGGGACGCCAGGGGATCGAACTGCGGTCCTTCCTTGGCTAGCGCTTGCAAGGCAGACACCTTACCTCCAGCGCCACCTACCCGGCCCCTGTACAGTACTTTTTGGTTGTTTCATTTACTATTCATCCTTCCTGAAGCATCTTCTTTCAGAGACACATCCCTCCCGTCCAAGAAAACTTTCCCCTAGCACTGTGAAAACATTCTTAGCCTTTTTTTTAGTGAACACAAAGAGCACTGATGAGGGAGAATGTGGAAATCTAAAGCATGTCAAGGGAATACTGAGTTCATAATTTAGTAAGTAGAGCTTTCTATCCTTGAACATTTTTCCTGACTTTCCAGAGATTTCAAAGGGAATGAGAAAAGATTGAAGAGATGCAGTGACCTATATGCTCCTTTGTGTTGAACAATTAATCTATATTTTATCTAAATCCACAGATAAAGAAATGGGCTCAGAGATAAGAATTTTTACAAAGGCTAACCTAGCTGCTAAATGTCAGAACCAGGTTTTAAAACTAGGGCTAATTTCATAGTCTATGCTCAATTCATTACACTTCTTTCTATGATTCCTCTTCACTCAAGATTTATTCAATCACTAGACTTGTTTGTGAACTGGTCTTCTCCTTTTTGTTGGAACAGATATATTCATGATGGGTTCTAACTGCTTCTCAAATGTACAAAAAAAATAAAAGATTAACTCCCAATTCTGTATACAAGGACCTTATAATTTCTTTCTCTCACTGTGTATCCTTTAAGAAATTAGCATGTGGGCCGGAGAGATAGCATGGAGGTAAGGCATTTGCCTTGCATGCAGAAGGTTATTGGTTCAAATACCAGCATCCCATATGGTCCCCTGAGCCTGCCAGGAGCGATTTCTGAGCATGGAGCCAGGAGTAACCCCTGAACACTGCCGGGTGTGAACCCCCCCCACTAAAAGAGAAATTAGCATGTGAAAAATTTAGGTTTAGTTATTACTGTTTATGCTCTTGGATGTGACATAAACATTCAAAATCCATACCATGTAATCACTATTTCCATACCTTGTGATAGTTTAGAAAATGTACACCAATCTCGCTATTGCCTTACCTATTTCAACTTCTTCCCCACAGTTCTTTGCCTAATAGCTAAGAAATTATAGAACACTGCTTCACATCTGTCTTTACTGTTAGAAATACAAATGAGGAGTTAGAGAGATAGCACAGCAGAAGCCTTTGCCTTGCATGTGATCAACCTGTGAGGGACCAGGTTGAATTCCCAGCATCCCATATGGTCTCCCATCCTGCCAGGGGCAATTTCTGAGTGCAGAGCCAGGAGTGACCCCTGAGCGCCACTGGATGTGACCCAAAAAACCAATCAATCAGTCAATCAATAAATTAAAAAAAAGAAATACAAATGAGCAGCAAGACAATACAGTTCAGATTGGTAGAATTAAAGAGACACCAGAAAAAGCAATTTTTCTTTTATATATGTTCATGTGCTTTTTTTTTTTTTTTTTGGCATCCAATTTTTTTTTTTAATTATGAGAACAAAGATGGAAAGAAAGAGGACAAGGTAAAGTTACAGTGGAAGGACAATCACCCATAAACAGAATTCTTAGAAGAAATCCCCTTGCTGATACCTTAATTTTGAACTTTCAGGCAAAGAACATTAAGAAAAATAAAATAGAACCCATGTACAATTACTTTGTCCCTCAAGTCCCCAGATTGTAGTACATTATAACATTTCTTAGCAGTACACAAAGCAATCTAAGGCCATAAAAACTTATGTAACTCTTTAAACATTGAAGGCATAGTATTTTCTTACATTTCCTTGCACATGCATATTAGTTTAAGTTAACCTCAAAAGTTTAAGTGGTTTTTTTCTTTAAGGAATAGAGTCAAAGGAGCACCATAAAAACCGTGTTAGAGTGGCAGTTGTTGTTTGCATAGGCCCACCAAAATATGAGGGACATGGAAGGGAAAAGCCTTGGCCTAAATACAAGGAGACCCTACCCATGAAGTTTCCCGGCAGAAGACCATCTCTAGGTTCCAGGCAAACTAGTTTGTCCAATCCAAGTTATTGTCTGTAGTGCCAATACACTTTTATTTTTCACAATCTCTGTTGTTGGTATCATGTTTCTGTATTAAATATCCTGGAATCTGCATATCCTAAATTGAAGTCAGGATGGTGTAGAGCATCCTCTAGTTTCACCTCACAATAAAAGGGCAATGCAGAGAGCCCTGTCCTGTAAGCAGCTCATTGTTGTCAAGTCGTCTTAGTGTTGAGGAAAGTCTCTTTTGAGCAGGTCAATGTCAGAGCAGCGGTAGGGTCTTCCCTGGTAGAGGATTGCTTCCAGATGATGTTATAAATGACCTTGGATGTTTTGTAGATAGCTTCCCTGGTTCAGGGGTGAATGGAGAATGCCCATTCTTCTGAGGCTTGTGCCAGGTTATTATGTCAATATTCAGGGTATAAGGACCCATTGCACTACAAGATTTGTGTGTTCCTATCTCTATTAGATAAGAACTTATTTGTAAATTCACTGAGTAGACCCATTTAATCAAAAGATGGATGGATTGTATTCTTGTTTATATATAAATACACATTTTTGTACATATAATAGTTATGTAAGGATTTTGTTTGCAAAATTTTTCATAATTGACTTTCAGTCATACAATGTACATATACTACCCTTCAACAGTGCATGTTTCCCTGTGTCCCCAGCTCACTCCCACCATCCCCACTCCTGCCTCTTGGCAGACATTTTTCACTTTTTGTTGTTGTTGTGTTGTTTTTGGAACATAGCCAAGCCATCAGCACTTAGAGTAACTCCTGGCTCTGCCACTCAGAAATTACTCCTGGCAAGCTCAGGTTCATATGTGATGCCAGAGATTGAACCCAGTTCTGCTTCATGCAAGGCTAACGCCCACTATGCTACCATTCCAGCCCCTTGTTTGTTGGTTTTTGGGCCACACCTGACTGTGCTCAGGTTACTTCTGGCTCTGTGCTCATGGTTTACTCCTAGTTCTGTGCTCAGGAATCACTTCTGGCAGACTCATGGAACCACATGGGATGCTGGGGATCGAACCTGGGTCAGCCACATGCAAGACAAATGCCCTACCCGCTGTGGTCTCACTCTGGTCTCTTTGCAGACATTTATCTCTCTCTCTCTCTCTCTCTCTCTCTCTCTCTCTCTCTCTCTCTCTCTCTCTCTCTCTCTCTCTCTCTCCCTCTCTCTCCCTCTCCCTCCTTCTCTCTCTCCTTCTCTTCCTCCCCCCTCCAGTTGTTCCCCTTTTTGATATTTATTACTGGTGATGAAGGGGATGTATCATGTATATCACTTTATCCCCTTTTAACACCCTTTTTTGTTTAGAGAGATCAGTTCCAACTTTTCTTGTCTATAGTGGTTCCTTCTCTACCCTAACTGCACCGATGTGGCCTTCCAGGGACCCCGACCAGCGGGTAAAGCTGGGGACCACATCAGTAATTCGCAATTCTCGAAGAAGAATCCGGCCTGAAATAGAAGAGGGACTGGGAAATGAGACTCGAGTCGAGGGTTTCCGATCAGGAGTCCGTTTAATAAAAGAAAAATTAGACCTTTTATAGACAATGCAAAACAGAGAGAGTAGGGGCGGGGAACAGTAGGAATTGCTGTAATTTTCCACGGGAACATCTTGATTTTCCAAGGTTAATAAGATTATCATCAGTCAAGAGATTTACATTATCTTTGAGCAACAAAATACAAAATCTAATCTCAGTTTGGGCCTTTTGACCCCTGTCTTTACAAGGACATCTTGGAGCCCAGTAACTCCCTAGCTCTAGGCTATTTCTATTTCTTTGGGTCCAAGGGCAAGGAAGGCCACATGCAGCTTGTAAGCACTTTGGCTAAGACTTTCAGAAACTTCATTTTGATCAGTGAGAGGGCTTTTTAATTATTCCAAACAGTCTCCAACACACCGATCCACTATTTGTGGCAAGCTTTCTACCATGGACCTCCTTTGTCTCTGGATATTATTACCATACTAAGTTTTCTCTTTCTTATATTCTACAAATGCATGAGATTATTGTATATCTATCCCTCTCCCTCTGACTCCTTTCAGTCAGCATAATCTCCATACCCATCCATTTATAAGCAAATATTATGACTTCATTTTTCTGAACAGCTGCATAGTATTCCATTTTGTAGATGTACCACTGTTTCTTTATCCACTCATCTGTTTTCAGACAATGCAAGGGGTGAGTGATACTGACTCTG
The DNA here is from genome assembly GCF_024139225.1 of Suncus etruscus. Taxonomy (NCBI): domain Eukaryota; kingdom Metazoa; phylum Chordata; class Mammalia; order Eulipotyphla; family Soricidae; genus Suncus; species Suncus etruscus. The sequence continues at coordinate 151,943,521 of NC_064851.1, read as the reverse complement.
TACACTGCCAGGTGTGACACAAAAAAACTACTTATGCAACTTCTCAATAAATAGAAATGTGTTTCTTTGAATAAAAGTTCAAGTATGTTGATACCAGGTATAACAAGAGCACTTTATCTTTGTTCTTATACATAGAATTGATACTGTTTTTTTAAAGTAACTTTAAAAAAAAATTTCACCATACTTGCATTTTTTTTAAATTTTTTTATTTTGAATTATGAGAACAAAAGATGCAAAGAAAGAGGACAAGGTAAAGTTACAGTGGAAGGACAATCACCCATAACATAATTCTCAGAATTCCCCTTGCTGATATCTTAACTTTGAACTTTCAGCCAAAGAACGTTAAGATAAATAAAACAGAATCATGTACAATTACTTTGTCCCTCAAGTCCCCAGATTGTAGCACATTATAATATTTCTTAACAGCACACAAGGCAATCTAAAGCCATAAAACTTACGTAACTCCTTAAACATTAGAGGCATAGTATTTTTTACATTTCCGTGTACATGCATATTAGCTTAAGTTAACCTCAAATTTTAAGTGGGTGCATTTAACCTCAAATTTTAAGTGAGTGCATTTTAAGGATTAGAGTCAAAGGAGCACAGTAAAAACGGTGTTAGAGTGGCAATTGTTGTTTGCATAGGCCCACCAAAATATGAGAGGCATGGAAAGGAATAACCTTGGCCTAAATACAAAGAGATCCTACCCCTGAAGTTTCCTGGCATAAGACCAACTCTAGGCTTCAGGCAAGTTATCGTTTGATCCAAGACATTGTTCGTAGTGCCAACACACTTTTCACACAGTCTCTGTTGTTGGTATCATGTTTCTGTATTAAAGATTCTGGAATCTGCATATCCTAAATTGAAGTCATGATGTGGAGTGTCTTCTCGTTTCACCTCACCATGAAAGGGCAATGCAGGAAGCCCTGTCCTGTAAGCAGGTCATTGTTAAGTCTTCTCATTGTTAAGGGAAGTCTCTTTTCAGCAGGACGATGTCTGAGCATTGGTAGGGTCTTCCATGGTAGAGGATTGCTTCCAGGTGATGTTATAGACAAACCTCACAATTAAGGGGCAATACAGCAAGCCCTGTCCAGTAAGCAGGTCATTGTTTTTGTTAAGTCTTCTTAGTGTTAAGGGAAGTCTTTTTTGAGTAGATCGATGTCAGAGCAGCTGTAGGGTCTTCCCTGGTAGAGGAATGCCTCCAGGTGATGTTATAGACAACCTTGGATGTTTTATAGATGTCTTCTCTAGATCAGGGGTGAATGGAGAATGCCCATTCTTCTGAGGCCTGTACCAGGTCTTTATGTCAATGTTCAGGGTGTAAGGTCTCATTGCACTACAAGATTTGTGTGTTCCCATCTCTATTAGATAAGAACTTATTGGTATGTATAGTATTTTCCCATTTTAGTGTGCCTAAGCAAATAAGAAATAAAGCCACGTGGTGCTATCAGATATATGGGGGCGTAAGAACATTTCCATCAATACCCATGACTTGGTTCAAACATAAGCATTAAACTGAGGGATTCTTTCACACCAGATTTCATATTGAGCAGTTCACAAAGAGAAGATAAAAAACTTGGGGGGGGGGGGAATCATCACTGTATAAAAAAATATTCAGCAAAAGTTATAGCCGTCAAAGAAAACACCCATAAAATGTTGAAGAGACATAAGTGTCCTTTTTATGCCTTTTAAAATAGTTGGGTGGGTGTTAACTCCAGGGCACCACTTTGATCTGTGACTTAGGACTCTACAGTACTTAAGTTAGAAAGGGTAAATGAGGAGTAATGATGATAGGAGTTAAGGAAGTTAAAAAGAAATATGATCTTATGAAGGGGTATGCAAAAGGGCAGAGTACAAAATGGACATTCTGCATACATAAAAACATAATTCAATGATAGTGAATACTATTAATGTGATAGTGAGTACTATCGCCCCGCGTGATTTTGAAAATATAGACTGGACAGAGATTACCAGTGACTTCAAGAAGCTGGGAGGCCAGAAGTTCAGGCCCACCCAGACCCTCCCTTAGGAGCTGAATGGATAATGGGGGAAAGCCTAGGGTACCTTCAAGCTCCACTAAGGGGCCCAACTCACCGGCTTGCCCAGGCACGTGGCCCGGGGAAGCCCTGGAGATCTGGAGCAAGGTGGTAGAGGGGCGCTGGGGTTACCCAAGTCCCGCACCCCCACTAGGCCTGGTTAGGAAGGCCTCTGGCATGGCGGGGGCCTGCCAAACCCCCTCCTGCTAGACTCCATACTTGCATTTTTAACCCACATTATTTTACTTCATTATTCAGCAGTTGTATGAGGTCTTACTCCATACAAAAAACAAAATTAGAAAAATCATGACTCATTCTAAAGTTATTGTCTGTACCATCATCCTGTTCAATTAGGAGAACCTTTTTTTGTGTATTTTTGGGCCACAACCTGTGGGTACTGAGTACCTTATCCACTTACTCTCTCTCCAACCCATGAACCTCTTTTATACAAGGGAAAAGTTGAGGGAAAGAGAAAAATGTCAAGCATATCATAGTTAGATGTGTATGAAATGAGTTTTTTTTTTTTTTTGGATTATAGTTGTTTAGTGTAGGCGGGTAACCACTGCATAGTTTGCAAAACAAGGACATCTATGCCCAAATTTATATAAAATATGTTTAAAGTTTACATAGTTCAAATATAATGAGGGGATCGGAGAGAAGTACAGCAGGTAAGGCACTTGCTTTGCTTGTGGCCAACCCAGGTTCAATTCACCACATCCCATGTGGTCCCTGAGTAATTCCTGAGAGCAGAGCCAAGAGTACTCCCTGAGCATCGCTGGATATGGTCCTAAAATTAAAAGATAAAAATAATAAATAAATAATACTGAGCTTTGAGGTATATAAAAGAGAAGTAAATGTAAATTATCATTATAGATGGCAATAATACTAAAATTAATAAGAAACCATTTCTCATTTAATTTCTGGGCTTGAGGTTTTGTTGTTTTTGTTGTTTTGTTTTGTTTTGTTTTTGAGGCACACCTGGTGACACTCAGGGTTTACTCCTAGCTGTGCACTCAGAAATCACTCCTGGCTTGGGGGCCATATGGGATGCCAGAGGATCGAACCACGGTCCGCCCTAGGTTAGCGGGTGCAAGGCAGATACTCTACTGCTTGCACCACTGCTCCAGCCTATAATATTGTTTAACTTTTAAAATAATCTTTAAGTTGAACTGTTTTCCCCAGTGGTTACTAAAATTAATAGCCATTTTGGGAACTTTTGCCTTTCACCCATTGGTTTGTTCAGGCAGGATCTTCCTTATTTATTTGATCTGGAAGAATCAGAATAATGAGTACAGGAAGGCTAAACCTAGAGTAAGCGTGCAGAGATCCTAAATGCAAAGGAGACAGAAAGCACTTGAGACAGATTCATAATGACATGTACATGATCTGAGAAATAGTTATCTACATAGAAGAAATCAATTTGCTATTAAATATCACAGTATTTTAAAATTGTTTTCATTTATTGCCAATTTGATTCTGTCTTCATTGCTAGCTTGATAAAAATTTAAGTGATTATACAAAGCTTTTCTATTACTTTTTGAGGTCTACAGACTTTGTTGGCTGTGTTGCCCACCTTCATAGTTTTGCTACTCATATAGAAAAAAATCCATCCAGTGCAAAAGTTGATTCAGTTGTTGAACTGGATTATAAGCTTAATAGAGAAGATAGCTATTTTGATATTCTTTCCTTGTTTGCTCCTGCTTATACTGTTGGTTGAAATTTAGTAGTCTGGTTTTCTAAGTTCATAAAAAATAGATGTTTTTGTGCTCGCTTCGGCAGCACATATACTAAAATTGGAACGATACAGAGAAGATTAGCATGGCCCCTGCGCAAGGATGACACGCAAATTCGTGAAGCGTTCCATATTTAAAAAAAAAAAATAGATGTTTTTGTAATAAATATAGAACAAAATATATGTTGTGATGTGTTTATTTCTACTTTACAGTGATAATTATTAATATATTAATGCTGAACTCAATATAGTTCAGTACTGAAACAGTGCATACTATCTTTTCATTAGATTAATAAATCTATATTAACTGTTTAAAAATATATTAATATTTATACATATTAACAACATTGTGTTAATATTAAAATATAAATATAATATTTGTTATATCATTTTAAGTAAAATAATTATCTTAAATATAAAATATTTAACTATTAAAATATATTGATAAATCTAGTTAACTGTTTTAATAAAAATATTTTCAGTAGCTGGGAATTGTTACTAAGTTGAATGTGCCTAAAGGGTTGATTGGAGTAAAAAATATTTTAATATTGAAAGTTTCTCAAGATAGATTGCTTTTTAAAGCACCAGTATTAATGTTTTTGTTTATCCCCCAATAGGTACATGCATTATTGCATACTGGCGGTATGGTTCATGGCTTGGGGCAATCAGTTGTCCAATCTGTAGACAAACGGTAATATTTATACCCATTATATATTTGTCACAGTTCATTTAATAAAATTGTAGTCTTTAACTTGAATTATTTTAATATTTTAGCAAAACTTCATTTGTCCAAATCTTTTATATTGTTCCAGTATTGTTTTAAATGTCCTTAAGACACCTCAAAAAAGGGGGAACTTCTCTTTGAAATCCTTTAGTTACAGTGAAAGTACAACTGGCAAATGAATTTTTCCTAAAGGAATAACTAAACTAGCCAGTCAAACCCTCATTCTGTACAAATACCACTAAAAATGTTTAATTTTTAATAGGGGCCATACCTAGCATATGCTTTATTATTTGAGCTTTATCACCAGCCTCTGCTTTTTATTTTAAGTTTACTCTTAGATGCTAGAGAGATGGTACAGCGAGTAAGGAACTTGCCTTGCATGAGGACAGCCTAATTTTGACCCCCATCACCAAATATGGTGATCTCTAAGCACGGCTGAGTTTGGCCAAAACAATTATTTTTAGTATGTCTTTCTAGTAACATTCAAGATAACTCTAACGGGTGAATAATTTTTCAAATGTCATTTCTTGGAGACATAACCATGTTGCATTATCCAGAGGGGAATCAAATGTTATGACTAAGTATCTTACTCTGGGAGGACATAGTACATTCTTAATTGTTATGAAGATATATTTACAATATTGTTGATTTAAGTATGAACACAAATGAGATGTGCCTATTTTTCTGGATTTTTTTGAAAGGTTAGTAAAATAAAAGGTTGAATGATCTAACAAAATTAAGTTCTTATTTTTTGTTTTTTTAATTAATAAACATGTAAAAGCATATTACGTAAATAATTTTCTTTATATTTATCTTGCCTTTTCCTAAAATAAATGCCCTCACATATACAAGGCAAATGCCATATTGTAAAATGACAGAGGCAACCTTTTTTGGTTTTGTTTTAGGCCATACCCTGCTCAGAGCTTGAGGGCTACTCCTTAGGGCTAAAGAGCCATTCCCAGTCATACTTGGTGACCATGAGGTGCCAGGACAATAAAGCATGCATACCAGCCTTCTAATCTATCTTTCAGTCTAAAAGACAACAATTAAAAAACAGATCTTGAGATGGGAGAAATAGTTCTATGGATAGGTGCTTGCCTTGCACATTACTGACCCAGGTTTGATCCCTGGCAGCTCATGTACCTGGGTCTCCATTTTATTTATTTTTTTGTTTTGTTTTGTTTTTTGTTTTTGGGCCACACCCGGTGGTGCTCAGGAGTTACTCCTGTCTATCTGCTCAGAAATAGCTCCTGGCAGACACAGGGGACCATATGGGATGCTGGGATTTGAACCAACCATCTTTGGTCCTGGGACAACTACTTGCAAGGCAAACGTCACTGTGCTCTCTCTCCGGCCCTGTGGGTCTCCATTTTATTAACTTACTATGCACCTCTAAGATAATCTCATTTAGCCCTATTTTGGACTTTGTATAATAAAGTCATGGTATGTATCAAATATATATTTTTACATATATCTCTATATATACTATATTTACACATACGTACACTTTTTTTTGTTTGTTTGTTTGTTTGTTTGTTTTGTGGGGGGGGTCACATCCAGCAGTGCTCAGTGGTTACTCCTGGCTCCAGGCTCAGAAATCGCTCCTGGCAGGCTGGGGATCATATGGGACACCGGGATTCGAACCAATGACCTTCTGCATGCAAGGCAAACACCTTATCTCCATGCTATCTCTCCGGCCCCATACACATACATACACTTTTGTATATATGTATGTATGTATGTATCTATACATACACACACCTTTGTATATCCCTGAACCTTTTTTTTTTTTTGACTTCCCACTTTCTTCCATCACTACCTTCTATTTTGGTATTGTGAGAAATTTTCAGGTTTTGTTTTCTTCCAACTTCTGTAGTCCCAAATTCTGCTTCTTTCACATTTAACTTTTTATCACATGGTTGTTGAGAGAGGGGAATGGTGGATCAATCCAATTCCAGGGAGCATTAGCAATATTTGAGGTCACTTTCTGTTTTCTTAAAGAAGGTAAATTTCCAGGGACAATGAGTGTTTTTATTTTCCTTCAAAGGGGGCAGAAAGCCAAATAAGTTTAGGAATATCTGAGTAGAAGATTTCAACCTAAATCAGTTACTATTCTTTCCAACTTGTGTTGCTGAAGAGTCATCAATGACCATTTTCTATAAAACGGTTGTTTTATTTTTTTAATGTACATATTTTTTAAGGTTTATTAATTTATTCTGTTTTGGTCCTAGACATTTACTGTGGACATCATAGCATATAACAGTACCAAGAATTATTTTTTTTAGGAAGTAGGAATATAGCTTAGTGAGAAGGTGTAGTGCACATATATGTAGCCTCAGATTTGCTTTCTTCTATCACCACCTCCCTAATTACTCTATTGAATACAGTAGGGACTGGTGCTTGCGAACTGTCCTTGTAATAATCTTTGTGTTATGATATTATGATTGGTATCACTCAAAGTATTTTAAATACCAGTAAGGTTAAATAATCGTGATTTTTATTATTTATTTAGGTAGAAAGGACTATGATTGGAGATAGATGTCAACAGTACTTGGGTCAAGACAGGCATCTAGCCCAAGAATCATGATTTAAATACAGAGAAAATTAATTTTTGTCTCTCAAAGTAATGGGTTTATAGTTTTATACACTTGACTTCTGGATGTTTTCTTATGATTCTTCAGATATTTCTTAGCCTGAGCAGAGAAATTATCCCTAGAACTAGAAAATATAAGAACCAGTGTTTGGGTAAGATGCCCATATTTTTTTGGGGGGCCACACCCGTTAGATGCTCAGGGGTTACTCCTGGCTAAGTCTTCAGAAATTGCCCCTGGCTTGGGGGGACCATATGGGACGCCAGGGGATTGAACCGTGGTCCTTCCTTGACTAGCGCTTGCAAGGCAGACACCTTACCTCTAGCGCCACCTCGCTGGCCCCAGATGCCCATATTTTTAAAATGGAAGTTCAAATTGCATTTTTCCTTGGATTTTATTATAAAGCAATAACAACTTACTAGCCCCACACCCTGTTGCTTTAATAAAGAAATAAAATATTAGCTCAGAAGTTTGTCATTTATTGAATAACAGAAAAAATTTAATGTGGCACAGAGCTTAACAGTTTATTTTCTTTAACAGGTAACTTTACTACTGCCAATATTTGGGGAAAATGACCAGTCTCAGGATGTTTTACCGTTGCATCAAGATATTAATGATTATAACCGGAGATTCTCAGGGCAGCCTAGATCTGTAAGTAATGTTATAACAACTAGAAAGATGAGAATATAATGATAGTTCTCTTTGGTAAAGCAAGATTCACTGATGAATTTTCTTTAGCTATGATAAATATTTATGTGTTGAGTAAAGTTTTTTAATCTTCAGTGTTGTCAAGTTCATGTTTAACGGCTTAACATAAATGTTTAAGTATTGTTTTTGTGCTTTCTTGAATATATTCTTTTTTTTTTTTTTTTTTTTTTTTTTGGTTTTTGGTTTTTGGGCCACACCCAGTGGTGCTCAGGGGTTACTCCTGGCTGTCTGCTCAAAAATAGCTCCTGGCAGGCACAGGGGACCATATGGGACACCGGGATTCGAACCAACCACCTTTGGTCCTGGATCAGCTGCTTGCAAGGCAAACGCCGCTGTGCTATCTCTCCAGGCCTGCATAGTCTTAATAGTACTTAAAAATTCTGGGCCAGAGCAGTGGTGCAAGTGGTAGGAGGTATAACTCTGTGAATATATTAAAATCTTTTGCAGTGTATGCTTTATCAAGGGTAGGGAATATCTGACCTGTGGACCACAAAAGGCCTGCTAGCTCATTTGGTATGGCCTTCGTATGAGATGGAACAGTTATAGAGGCTTCTCATTAGCTATCTCTAGCCTCTCTGCCTGTATTGTGTGGTCTGCAGATGTTATAAATAATAGATTCTCCAACCATAATATAACATAAAAATGAATTTAATGATATTATTAATAATCTTTATAAAATTAAAATATAAAATACATTTATATAATATTTGACAATTTATAAAGAAAAAATCTTTTTGTTTTTGTTTTTGGGCCTCACCCGGTGACGCTCAGGGGTTACTCCCAGCTATGTGCTCAGAAATCACTTCTGGCTTGGGGGACCTTATGGGGCACTAGGGATCGAACTGCAGTCTGTGCTAGGTCAGCTGTGTGCAAGGCAAATGCCTTACTGCTGTGTCACCACTCCAGCCCCAAAGAAAATATTTTTTAGTTCTTCTGGTTCCTTAAAATATTTTCCAGAGGTCACCTAATAATGAGTAACCTTTAATTCTAACCCGGATACTCAGATTTTATTGAGTAATGGGGAAGAACCCAAAGCCTCATTTTTCCACTGAGCTACATCCTGGCTCCAGAATATCAACTAAAGTTGATACATGATACAATGGTTTCTTTGATTTAATTACTAACTCAAAATAGCAATACGTAAGTTTTACATTAACATACACTTAAGTATATATGATGAATACAGTAATCTTTCAGTATAACATATTAATATGTATTAGTAAATATATACATTACATCTTTTAAGATTTTCACCTCCTAGTTGTTTTTCTCTGCCATTAAGACTTATTTTATGAAAGTCCAGCATTCAAAAACTATTTTTATCTTTATTTTTGGGCCACACGAAACAAACAATGCTCAGGGATCACTCCTGATGGGGCTTGACATACCATTTTGTGGTGCCAAGGTTGAATCTAGGTGGACAACATGCATGACAAGCACCTTGCCCTCTATATTATAATCTGATCCCCTCAAAAACACTTTTTGTTTTGTTTTTGGGTCACACCTGGCAGTGCTCAGGGGCTACTCCTGGCTCTAGGCTCAGAAATCGCCCCTGGCAGGCACAGGGGACCATATGGGATGCCAGGATTCGAACCACCGTCCTTCTTAATGGAAGGCAAACACCTTACCTCCATGTTATCTCTCCGGCCACCAAAAACTATTTTTAAAGCAAAAGGCCTAACTAGAAAAATCAACGTGTTCAATCAATATGCAAAACTCATTATTTAACATTAACTGCATTTGCTTATATCTTGTAAGAAAGTTATAAATTTTGAAGTCTGATTGCTTGACAAATTATATTTGTTCTTTCCCCAACCAGATTCTGGAAAGAATTATGGATCTACCCACTTTACTGAGGCATGCATTCAGGGAAATGTTTTCAGTTGGGGGCCTTTTCTGGATGTTTCGTATCAGGATAATACTTTGTTTAATGGGAGCTTTTTTCTATCTTATATCACCTCTGGATTTTGTACCTGAAGCCTTATTTGGAATTTTAGGCTTTCTAGATGATTTCTTTGTCATCTTTTTGTTGCTGATCTACATCTCTATTATGTATCGAGAAGTGATTACACAGAGACTAAACAGATGAAAAATAAATTTACTAAAATATTTGAATATTAAACCAAACAAAAGCCCTATATCAGCATTTCATTATTATCCTACAAACCTAAAACCACTATATGACAAAAACTTGATTATTACGTGGCAAATGCCTAGCAATATATGACTGGAATTTTTATATGTTGTGGGTTCTAATATTATGTTAGAACTATTAATAATTACAACTGTATCTTGAGCCTGTATTGTCTATATAAAATATCTGGGGAAAACATAGAATAGAAAGGAATGCTTTTATTTTTTTAATTTAGGGGGGTGGGTTGGGCCACAACCAGCAATGCTTATGGGTTACTCTTAGCTATGCACTTAGGAATGACTACTGGCAGGGCTCACCAGGACGATATGGGATGCTGGGAATCAAACCCAGGTCAGCTGCATGCAAGGCAAGCACCCTAATCTGTACTAGATTATTTTATATAATTTTATTTTCCCAAAAATTCTCACATTAGATTGATGCACAATAAGATTTTTTATTTATTTTATTATTTTTTTTTATTTTTGGACCATACCAGGTGACACTCAGGGGTTACTCCTGGCTATGCACTCAGAAATCGCTCCTGGTTGGGGGACCATATGGGACACCAGGAGATCGAACCACGGTCTGTCCTACCCCTTGCACCACCGCTCCAGCCCCAAGATTTTTTAAATATATATTTCTTGCCCATTTTTCTTCTTCTTTTTTTTTTTTTTTTTTTTGGGTCACACCTGGCAGCACTCAGGGGTTACTCCTCACTCCAGGCTCAGAAATTGCTCCTGGCAGGCTCGGGGGGAACCATATGGGATGCCGGGATTCGAACCAATGACCTTCTGCATGAAAGGCAAACGCCTTACCTCCATGCTATCTCTCCAGCCCCCATTTTTCTTCTTTTAAACATTTACCTATATGACATTTTGTAACACATTTAAATATTTTTATTACAATAAAATCTTTACAGTACTGAAGGAAAGTTTGTTTTAGTGCAGTTTTGGGCACTTAAGTCAGTTCTACTTTATTCATCCTGATATTCTTATCAGCTGAAATGGAAATTTGAACTTTATCATTTGATTTCAACTTCTGGTTTACAGAAAAATAATTTATCAGTGGATACAACATTTGTTTCAAGTCAGCATATTTGATGTTCTTAGTTATGACATTTAGAGTTGGGCCTTTTATAAGAATAATAAATTTGTAAAGGGAAATTTTAGGAATGTAATATTGCAAACACAACTAGCACATGCATATCTGAGGAAAGTGTATCTTCTTGGCTATGAGTATCAAGAAAAACGGGAAGGTACTAGGAACACTTAAAGTTGACAGAATAATGATTGGTGTCTATACCAATATTGAGCTAATAGGGTTGCTTTTCTTTTGCTGGCATACTTTGTTGTGCCTAGAGGACAACAGTAAAACCCTATTTATTCAGGTCTTCTACAGACAAAGCAAATGTTTCCTGAAATGACTCAACAGTAAAGTTTAGTTGGTTTATAGATGGATAGAGAAAAAGTAAGATTCTTTTCTGTTGTTTTGTTTTGTTTTGTTTGGGGGTGTTGCTTAGAGTTACTTCTGGTTCAACACTCAGGAATTACTCCTAGTAGATTCAGGGAACCCTATGAGATACTGGGGGATAGAACCTGGGTAGGTCATGTGCAAGGTCTCTCCACTGTGTGAAGAGATAAGATCCCTCTCTTCTGTCTGAAAATCAAGACAGTAAGTAAATATTATGAAACCAAAATTCTCTATGCCTATATATAATTGCTCATTAGTGAACTGGACAACAGTACTGCCCAGCAGTCAGTGTTAGTGCTCTGTCATCTCCAATCACTAATAATCTTACTGTTCATTCATGTATTAGTGAATCTCATTTGTATAGTTGGGGAGAAAAAGGAAATTATATCTGCCATATTCTCCCAAATTATTCAGATTAACTGTCAAATAATGAGCTGATAAAAATCAGTAATTGTGTTTTATAATTTGGACCTAGGATAAAGCTATTGTTGAAGGGGGAAAACTAACAGTGCTAAATTGTAACACATTATAATTAAAACAATCTCTTGATTTTTATTCTTAAGACAGAAATGTAGAAAGGCAATCATCTCTTTATAAATGACATTCCTCTCTCTCTCTATTTTTTTTTTTTTTTTGCTCATGGGAGGCCCAAGGAAGTACAGCATATAGGGTGCTTGCCTTGTACATGACCAACCTAGGTTCAATCCCAGGTGTGTCCTGCCCACCCCAATCAAAAAAGGTTCTTGCTGAAGCTCCACACAAATTCAGTGACAAAAGTGCTACGAAACTCTTTTGGAGGTGAGGCCACACCCAGTGGTGCTCACGAAATCACAACTGGCCTTGGGGGACCCCACATGGGATGTCTGGGATCAAACCCAGGGTCACAGTGTGCAAGACAAATGTTCTACTTCTGTACTAATGCCCCAGCCAACACTTGGAGTTTTTTTTTTTAATGAATTATGTTAGTCTTAAGGTGGGCATGAAGAGATGTATCTGGTGGTTTCTTTATAACATATCGATTGATGCCCTGGGAGAGGTTAGATAATGTATCATATTCTTATAATAAATTATGGGGGGTGGAACAGTGAGTAGGGTGTTGCCTTGCACAGGGACAACCCAGATTCAATCCCAGGTATCTCCATATGGTCCCCTGAAGCCCTACCCAGGCTATGACTTCTGAGATAGAGCCAGGAGTAACCCTAGAGCACTGCAGGGTGTGCCCATGTAAAATTTTTTTTTTTCACAATTCTTTTTTTTGTTTGTTTTTTTGGGTCACACACGTCAATGCTCAGGGGTTTACTTCTGGCTCTATGCTCAGAAATGCCCTTGGCAGGCCAGGGGATCATATGAGATGCCAGGATTCGACCACCCCATCCTTCGGATGCAAGGCAAAGCCTTACCTCCATGCTATCACTCCGGCCCCATCACAATTCTTGTCTACAATTCCTAATCAAATGATCTAAAGAGATAGCGCACTTTCTAGTAAATCAATTTAGCTGCAGTCACCAGCCTGAAATTCTAAAGAAGGTTGAGGACTTTTACTATAGCAGAGTGGAAAACATATTTATATTTCATACCAATCACAAATGTAGTATGAGGCTACAGCAATGTCACTTTTAGAAAGGACATAATTTTCTCTACCATGTGCTCTGCTTCAAGTGTTGCATTTCTAGTTATGTTTATTATGGTATTTGGAATTTGTTCTTGGTAGAGGTATATTACACCAAATTTTGTAACCAAAATACTATATGATCTAAAGTTTCATTAAAATAAGGAGCTATGCTGACATCTCAGAAATTTTAGACGTGCTTATTATGTCACCTTAACTGATCATGTATAGAAGGGAATCTGACAGTATTTAAAGTGAATCAGTGTTTTAAAATACAATCATACTTCTGATTCAGTTAACTATTTGAGTATTTGAAGGTCAAAGCAACAATAATAGAACTTTTATAAACAATATTGTACTTTTCCAAGGCAGTAGCTCTTGGGGGGAACAAGAATGAGAAACAATGCTCTAAATGTCTGCTAGGGTAGTAGTTTCAACTACTACAATTCTTAATGTCTGAGAGGAAAAGGGACTGGGTTGGTTCCCAAAGCCCTATAAATACCTGCCTCACAGAGTTGTTGCAAAGGATTCAGATTGATTCAAACATTGTGATTTAAGAATTTGTCAAGCAATTATTCTTTGAATAAAAGCAACATATCTAAAATTAAAAAAAAATGTTATTTTCCTGTTTCTTGTATATTTAACAATTCAGAATTCCTGAAATAACATTCAGTATAATGGTTGCAATAGCTTTTCATGCAAGTACATCAAGTATCCTTTCACATTTCTAATTACTTTTACTGAAATACACTTAAACTTGAAAAACTGGAATGTTTTGTTTTTGAAGAAAAATTTGTTTAATTTGGGCAATTTATCATGAACTCCTGAACAATAAGGATGTAATTAGAATTAGAAATTGAGGTTGAACATTCACAATAGTGAACCAAAAAAAATTCAACATTCAACCCAGTTAAGGTAGTAATAAGCGTTCTTATAAATATATAATTCATTTATACCATTATTCTAAGTCCTACTACTATTATGAAGAAAGGAAACATTAAGGTAATAGGTTTTTTGTTTTTTGTTTTTTTTTATTGTTTGTTTGAGCCAAACCCATTGAATGCACATGATTTACTCCTGGCTCTGCACTGAGGAACTACTCATGGGTGGTTCTTGGAGGACCATATGGGATATCAGGGATAGGCCACTTGAAAGGGCAACACCTGCTGTACTATCAGCCTCTTGATTTTTTTCTTTTGTTTTTTTGGTTTTCGGGGCCACACCCGTTTTGATAGCTCAGGGGTTACTCCTGGCTATGTGCTCAGAAATTGTCCCTGGCTTGGAGGGGACCATATGGGACACCGGGGGGGATTGAACGCCGGTCCGTCTCTACGCTAGTGCTTGCAAGGCAGACCACTTATCTCTAGCGCCACCTTCCGGCCCCAGCCTCTGATTTTTTTTAAAGTCTTTTCATAATAGTCATCATGAAATTAGGTATTCACAATTGAGTTTCAGGCATACAATGTTTGAATATCAATTCCTTCACCGAGTGTACATTTTCCTCAAACAATATTTTATTCACCCCCACTTATCTACCAGCAGTCCTTACAACTTTATTTATTTATTTATTTATTTATTTATTTATTTTTGGATTTTGGGCCACACCCAGCGGTGCTCAGGGGTTACTCCTGGCTGTCTGCTCAGAAATAGCTCCTGGCACGCAAGGGGATCATATGGGACACTGGGATTCGAACCAACCACCTTTGGTCCTGGATCGGCTGCTTGCAGGCCAAACACCGCTGTGCTATCTCTCCAGGCCCACAACTTATTTTTAATATATATGTTTCCATTTTTTTATTGCCATCATTGTGATTTGTAAAGTTCTTCATAGTTGGGTTTCATACATACAATGTTTCAGAGCCATCCACCAGTGTCAACCTCCCTCTACCAGTGTCCCCAAAATGGATCCCAAAACACCCCCTGACCCCAGCCTTCCAGTAAAACAGGCCCATTTTAAGTTTTGATTGTTAAATTTTGGGTCTATTGATTTAATTGTTGACTTTGGATATTTGATTGTCTTTTTTTTTTTTAACTTGATTGACTGGTGTGGGGGCCACACCCAGCAGCCCTCAGGGGCTATTCCTGGCTCTGCACTCAGAAATCGCCCCTTGCAGGCTGGGGGTGCCTATGAGATGCTGGGAATCGAGCCAGGTTGTCCACATGCAAGGCAAATGTCCAACCACTGTGTTACCTCTCCAGCCCCCTTGTTTGTCACTTTTTAACACCACCAGTACACCTGAGACCACGTGGCATCTGGCCCCCATCTTTTTTATATTTTTTTTCTCCTCTTCCACTTAATTTCTTTACTTCTCACTATATCCTGGGACCAAGGGTGTTCAAGACAACTCTCCTTTAAACCATGGCATTTCTTTATGCAGTTATTCTTTTTTGTTTGATTGATTTTGGTTGTTTTATTTTTTGGGTTTTTTTTTTTTTTTTTTTTTTTGCCTTTTTGGGCCACCCCCAGTGACGCTCAGGGGTTCCTCCTGGCTGTGCATTCAGAAATTGCTTCTGGCATGGGGGACCATATGGGATGCCGGGGGATCAAATCACGGTCTGTCTTAGGTTAGCATCTAAGGCAAACACCCCACCACTTGCGCCACTGCTATGGCCCCGATTTTGTTTTGGGGGCACATCCAGTGGTGCTCAGGGTTTATTCCTGGCTCTGCACTCAAAAATAGTTCTGGCAGGCTCAGCGGAGCATATGGGTTGACAGACATTGAACCCAGGTCAGCTGCGTTCAAGGCAAACGCCCTCCTGCTATTGGGCCCTCCCGGCCCAATCTTCATACCATATGTTAGTGTTATACTGTATTTATCCTTTTGTGGCTTATGTCATTTAACATATCTTCCAGTGAAATCTTGCAGCAAATTGGATTATTGCATCATCCCACAAAGCAATGTAGTGTTCCATGGTATATATGTACCACACCTTCATGATCTGCTCATCCAGGTTTATTCCAACTAGGTTTATTCCAACATCTAGGTTTATTCCAACTCTTATTGTACTGAGTGCTACAATGAATAACAGTATGAATACATCTTTTTAGATGAATGTTTTTCTATACTGGGGAAAGATACCCAAAAGTTATATTTGGGTATATATTTGGTCATATATAATGCAGCTCAAAATTTTGAGTTTACTGAGAACCCTCCATACTGTTTTCCATAAGGGTTGGTCCAAGCAGCATTTCCACTAGAACGGAATAGAGTTCCTTTCTTACCACATGCCCGCCAACACAAATTTTTCCCAGTACTTTTGATATGTGCCATCCTCTCTGGGTTAAGTATTTTATTGTTGCCTTGATTTGGATTTCCCTAATAATAAGTGATGATGAGTATTTTTTTCATGTCCCTGTTGGCCACCTGTTGGTCTTCCTCAGAAGTGTCTGTTCATTTCCTTCCCGTTTTTAAGGTGTTTTTAGGTTTCATGAGTACTTTGTGTCCTCTATATATGAAACCTTTATCTGGTGTGTTGAGTGCAAAAATTTTATCCTGCTCAGGTAGCTGTCTTTTAATTTTAGTCGGTATTTATTTTGCCATATGGAAATGTGTTAGTCTGATGTAGTCCCATTTATTCAGATTTGATTCTATTGTCCTTACCATTGGCATCCTATCATTAAAGACTTCTTTTAAGTCTAAATCTAAGAGTTCTGTTTACTTTTTTTTTGCTACTAACAATTTTTTTAAAATATTTTATTAAAAAGCCATTTTGATTAACAAATCATTCATAGTTGGATTTCAGACATACAACGAATCAAGGCCGATCCCACAAACAGTATCCACCTCCCTCCACCAATGTTCCCCAAGTGCATACTATATCACCCCAACCTGCCAGTGGAACAGGCCCTTTTGTGTTTAGATTGTTAAAGTTTGTATTTCTTTATTCCATTGTTGTTGCCTTTGGCTTGGATATTTAGTTCTGTACTTTTTTAACACTATCAATGCACCTGAGACCGCTTGGCCCATGGCCCCCATCCTTTCATATTTTTGTTTCTTCTCTTCCACTTAGTTTCTTTATCTAAGTTATACTCTGGGGCCAATGGTTTTCAAGATAACTATCCCATTTAGTCTGGGCACTTTTTTTTTTTTTTTTTTTGGTTTTTGGGCCACACCCAGCATTGCTCAGGGGTTACTCCTGGCTGTCTGCTCAGAAATAGCTCCTGGCAGGCACGGGGGACCATATGGGACACCGGGATTCGAGCCAACCACCTTTGGTCCTGGATCGGCTGCTTGCAAGGCAAACGCCGCTGTGCTATCTCTCCGGGCCCAAGATAACTCCCATTTAGACCATTGCATTTCTTTATGCAATTATTCTAAATACCACATAAAGCCGATATTATGTATTTATCCTTCTCGCTTATTTAATATAATATCTTACAGTTCCATCCATGTTGTCCTTGCAATTTTTGTTTTTGTTTTGAGCCATACCCAGTGGTGTTCAGGGGTTACTCCTGGCTTTGTGCTCAGAAAGCTTGCAGGCTCGGGGGACCATATGGGATGCTAGGAATCTAACCCAAGTCTGTCCAATATCCCGGGTTGGCTCCATGCAGATGCCCTACCGCTGTATTATTGCTTGGCTCCTGCAACTATTTCTTAATGTCTTCCATACACAGAGCCAGAGAGGCAGTTCAAAAGATAGAGCACATATGTAGCTTGTGCAAGACCCTGAATTTGATCCCTGACACCATAGAGTTCCTTACCAGCACTGAGGTATAGCACATGTGGTGCTCAAGCATGTCTATACCTGTACACCCGCATATGTTTTAATCTCTTTGCTTTTATTTATTTATTTTTTTTTTTTTGGTTTTTGGTTTTTGGGCCACACCCGGTAACGCTCAGGGGTTACTCCTGGCTATGTGCTCAGAAGTTGCTCCTGGCTTGGGGGACCATATGGGACACCGGGGGATCGAACCACGGTCCGTCCAAGGCTAGCGCAGGCAAGGCAGGCACCTTACCTTTAGCGCCACCGCCCGGCCCCCTTATTTTTTATTTTTATATTTACTTTTATTTAAGCTATTTACCTTGCTGGCTAGGAGAGAGAAAAGAAAAAAGGAGAAGAGAACTTGGCTGGAGGGAAATCTAGCTGACATCTGCAAATTATTTTTTACTTTTCCTTTCTCGTGACTTTCCCTCCTTAATCACTCAGATCTCTCAGTATACTTTTGCTACAGGATATAGTTCTCCTTTCTTTAAAGGCCATCTGCATTTTAGTAAGAAACTACATTATCTTTTCATTTCATTTGCTGGGGTTGAAAAGCAGTACTGAAGGTAAGGTACTTGCCTGCTTGCAGCCAACACTTGGTTCAACTTCTGGCAACTCATATGGTTCCCTAAGAGCCAAGAGTTATTCTCTGTGCTCTCTCTTGAGCAGAATTAGGAATGGCTGAAGCCAGGTATGACCGTGCTCAATCCTAAATAAGGTTAATAAAGATGAAAACAGAAGATACAAAGATCTATATTACCAGAGAACTTGTAACCAGTCACTATCCCTGCCTCTATGCTGTTTCCTATTCAAAGCAGAAGTTGTTTGAGTTGTCACTTGCTTAAAAGCCTGCTTTACATTTCACCAAGTGAAAGCCAAAATCCTTATATTAGCCCTACATGACCTAACCTATCCGTTTTCTCTCTGAAAGTCTATTTTTCTTATCTCCCACTTGCCCTGCTAGTTGACTGTGCTCCAGTAACATCAGCCTCTTTACTATTTTTTGTGAATTGACTCTCAAGAGGAACAAGCCCTTAATTGGAACAACTGAGCCTCAAGAGTTTTGCCTTAGTCATTTCCTCAGTCTCTATTCTTCCCAGGTATCTTCATAGCTAACTCCCAAAGAACAAATCTTCATTCAGTGGTCATTTACCCTGGTAGGTTTATTCTCCTTCCTGTTTTTGTAAATATAACACCTCAGTGCTATATAATAACCTTTCATCATATAATATCTCCTATGTGATCACAAATGTTTCCTGTTCACTTTCAACTCCAACCAGAATAGTAGCTTCCTGAAGAGTTCTTGTTCGCTAATGTATCAGATGGTAAAACTGTGTTTAGAACATAAACTCAGTGAGCTGACTGATGAGTCAAGAAATTCGGTGAACACTTTTAGTTTGGGCATGGTGCTCAGATCAATCCTGGTGGACTTGAGGACCCAGGGAAGCAGCATGCAAATGGCTATCAGCTGCATGCTCCACCTGCTGTACCCTCTGCCCCCTCAGTGAACTGTTCCAGTAAAGCACATATTTTCATTTCAGACCACTAATAATATTCTGATATTTATTGCAAAGTAAACCATAGAGAACATTTCTACTTTTCAGAGTACCCATGGAAATGCCAAAAGTATTACTCTGGTTTTTCAGTATTAGGATATGGTTCCGGAAATAATTTTTAAAGAAATGGGGCTGGGGGGGGGGGCAGAGCAATAATGGAATGGATCAGACACTTGCCTTGCAAGCAGCAAACCCATGTTCAATCTCTGGTACCCCCAGATGGTTCCACAAATACCCAAGAACTGTTAGAAGGGCTCCCTGATCACAGAGATCACAGAATAAGTCTTGAGCATCGCTAGGTATGGCCCTCCCCCACAAAAAAATAAATGTTTGGAGGCCATGCCTGAGTACTGGTACCCAGTCCTGGGTTAGAACCTGAGACTTCCCCATGCAAAGCAATGTGGCGCAGGACACTGGGGTGGCACATAGATAGGCGTGTGCGGGCCTCCTCTCCCAGAACCCAGAAAAAGTGTGGAAAAGGGGTTCAGGAAACCCCAACTAGCGCTACCCTTTTAAATAAATGGGCGCAATCAATCTTGACCCAGTAGCTTCAGCGTTACACTCTCTTTCATCAAGCCACCGGGCCCCCCAAAACCCGTAGTATACAGTCCCATCAAAGGCCTGAGCTAAACCCAACCAAGGGGGCCAAAGACTTCCCACGTCCAACTTTCTCCGTCCGGAAGTTCGAAGGTCCCGCCCCTCCCCGCCACGCGGGCGCCAGCCAATCGCCGGCGTCCCCGGGCGCGCCGGTGACCTCCGACCTCGGGGCGGGCGAGAGCCAGTAGGGCGCGCGCACGCCTCGCGAGAGGGGAGGTGAAGCCGCCGCCGCCATCTTGGAGACGGGAGAGGGGCGCCGGCCGCTTTCGGGCTTTCGGCGAATGCCAGCCGCGGGCCGGGCGCGCCCCGCCGCTCCCGAGTGCGAGCGTCCCCCGCCGCCCCGCCGCCCCGAGCCGCCGAGGAAGCGCGGGCCGGCGCCCGGCGCCCACCCCGACGGCGGCTTCACCCGCCCGCCGGGCCGGCAGCAGGGAAGCGCCCGCGGACCGGAAGGGAGGGAGGATGGTGCAGTCGTGTTCCGCCTACGGCTGCAAGAACCCGCTACGACAAGGACAACCCGTGTCGTTCCACAAGTGAGTGCGGCGGGCGGCCGGGCGGGCGGGGCGGCTCGGGCGGGGGCCGCTCGGCGGGGCCGGGGCGGAGGGGCGGGGCGGGCGGGCTCCCGCGGGCGGGTGGGCGTGCCCGGCGGGACGCTGAACTGCGCTTCGGGCGCTGCCCGCCTCCTGGACGGGCGGCCGTGGCGCCTGCGCGGGACGCCCGGGCTCTGGTCGGGCGCGCTCCGGCCCAGGTGACGCTAACTCCTTTGCACTCTGGATAAAGACCGAGTTTTGGGGGCTGCGTTGGGGTCCCACCCGGCAGCGCTCGGGGGCTCCTCCTGGCTCTACACTCAGAAATTGCTCCTGGCAGGCACAGGGGACCCTATGGGATGCTGGGGTTCGAACCAGCGACCTTCTGCATGCGAGGCAAACGCCCCACCTCCGTGCTATCTCTCCGGCCCCAAGGAGTCATTTTTTTTTCCTGCGTATCATCCTTGCGCAGGGGCCGTGCTAATCTTCTCTGTGTCGTTCCAATTTTAGTATATGTGCTGCCCAAGCGAGCACAAGGTGTCATTTTTTTTTAAACTTTATTTATTGATTCATTCATTGATTGATTGCTTCGTTTCTGGATCACATCCAGCAGCGCTCAGGGGTTACTCCGGGCTCCAGGCTCAGAAATCACTCCTGACAGGCTCGGGGGACCATATGGGATGTTGGGATTCGAACCACCGACCTTCTGTATGAAAGGCAAACGCCCTACCTCCATGCTATTTCTCTGGTCCCCAAGACCGAATTTCTTTTCTTTTCTTTTCTTTTTTTTTTTTTTGGTCCTTGTTATAGTAACCTTAGCAACAGCTAAGTATTTATATGTTTTTAAACTTTATTGATTGGTTTTTGTTTTGCTTTGTTTTGTTTTGTTTTGTTTTGTTTGGGCCACATCCTGCAGCGTTCAGGGATTGTTCCTGGCTCTGCTCAGAAATCAGTCTCTCCTGGCAGGCACCAGGGACCATATGGGATGCTGGGATTTGAACCACCGTTGGTCCTGGTAGGCTGCTTGCAAGGCAAACGCCCTACCGCTGTGCTATCTCTCCAGCTCCTGATTGATTGATTTTTGGTTTGGGCACACCCAGCCGTGCTCTGGAGCCACTCCTGGCTCTGAAACACACTGAAATCGCCCCCCTGGCAGGCTGGGGACCCATAAGGGATGCCAGGAATCAAACCGGGTCCCTCTTGGGTCAGCCTCTTGCACGGCAAATGCCCTACGGCTGTGCTATCACACCCCTAAGGATTGCCCAGAGAATTTTTGGTTTGTGCTTTTGTTTGTTTGGTTTGGGTGCCACACCCGGAGTACTGGGCCGCCTTTCAGCTGGTTGCTAGAAAGTCTTTTCAGCTGTAGTGGAAGGACTATTCCATGCTGAGTACTGACTATTGCATCCAGGTTTACACGTGCAAAGTCTGCTCCAGCCCCTTGAGCCATCTCCCCTGCCCACGGAGAATGTTTTTGACCCAGCCTATAAGGACAGATGAATTTTTGTTTCGTTTCGGGGACACATCTGGCAACGATTGGGGTCAGGCTCTGTGCTTAGGAGTTATTACCTGCAGGTGCTGGGAGAGGGAAGCTGAGCCTGACCATTTTTTATGGGATTGCCAGAGATCCAACCTGGGTTGGCGCGTGCAAAGCACATGCCTTACTTCATGTACTATTACTCGGACCCTAGGGCTGCTAAGTTTTAGAGAAAGCTCTGGTACTGTCATAGTACATAGATACCTTTTGGTGTGAGAGAATAATGTAGCTAATAATGATATCAAATACTACTATAAGGGTCAATCTTATTTTGACATCCAAAGAAGAACTGAACCTGCAAACTTTCAGGACTATTTTTTTCCAAAGGTAATGGAGGACCATCTGAGCTTCTAGGGATCAACCTGGGGTTAACAACCTGCAAGGCAAGTGCCTTAACTTCTATACTGTAGTCTCAGGAAGGTTCTGAAAGGGGAAAATGATTTTTTTTTCATATATTTTTGGTTTATGGATCACACTCGGTGGTTCTCAGGGGTTACTCCTGGCTCTACGCTCAGAAATTGCTCCTGGCTGGCTCGGGGGACCATGAGATGCTGGGATTTGAATCACCCTTCATCCTGGGTCGGCTGCGTGCATAGCAAACGCCCTACCACTGTGCCCAAAAATAGTTTTTTTGAAGATCAGAAAAGAAAGCTGCAAGTGGAAACTCCTTACAGATAATAAAATTTCCGAAAACTAGAACACAGTGGTTTTTTGATTAAACAGATGGAGTATTTTTTATATTCTATTTATAAGAATTCCCAACAATAAATGGATGATCAGGAAATCAGAGCCATTATACAAATGTTAAATAAGTAACACAAAAGGAAATAAATATTTCTTCAGATTTTGAGGGGTAGGTTGATGTGTTTCTGTTGGTGGTAGTGGTGGTTTCTTTGGTGTTCAGCATTTTAACAGGAGATGTAGATACATTATATATACTCTACTACAAAAGGAACCTACAGAAATGGATCTTCTGAAGCACAGAGGGAGCTTGAGAATGTGAGTATTTCCACCTCTTGGAAAAGCAACTAGAACATTAACATATCAGGATTCAGTTTTACAAAGTGAAGGAATAGGGCAGAAGGTGATGACTTTATAAGAGATCTTCAGTCCCTTTCCTGTCCATAATTTTAATGACATTCAAAGGGGATCTAAAACTATGTAAAACCCTTTGTTGGCACTGAAAACTAAGAAAGACATGCATGAACAGAAGTAGTATCTGCTGGACATTAACCAGTGGCGTGGTGAATCAAAAGGGCTAACTTACTTTTAAAAGCCTTTTGCTTTCTAAGAAAGAACAGTTTGGAGAAAGAGAAAGTGTTGAAATACCGTTACATCAGTGACTACTGTAAGTTGTTTGGACTTCTAGATACCATTTCTAATAGGGATCTCAGAGTTTCTTCCCCTTCCTTCTACGTGGTGCTTGTGGGAAGACTCAACTATGCAAATAAAATAGGTATGACCTTATATGGAATAGAAATTATAGAACATTGATTTGAAATACCCTTCTTTGCCTTTTTTCTAACCCCCAGATTAATCTTTAGTAAGTAAAATTCTAATAAATTTAAAGTGTATAGTTCCCCATAGCCTTATGGACGTCATCCAGCTCAATAAATAAAAATAAAAATATAGTAAATAAAAATAGTGCTTCGTTTCATTATCATTTGATTATGTTTGATTAATTGATTATTTTTAATTTTGCATGAGTGTCACATTCATTTGGCCTAGCTGTGCTGCCCATGATTCAGTGCCGATCTCTTGGTACTGGGAGGACTGTGTTATATGCAGTACCATGGATCAAACATAGTAGGCCATCTGCATGCTAGGCATGTACTTCAGTAGTCTGAGATATCTCTCCCCAGCTCTGATTAATTTATGCATTTCAGGCATTGTAGTCTTCCTAGACTAGAAGCCACTACTTTTACTACACCAATAAAATTGCCCTTTTTTTTTTCTGGAGAGGGAGGCCCTAAGGGAAAATCTACACCTAGCAATACACGGGTTCCTGATTTGTGTTCCTGTGTGATTCCTGATGGAGGTGTCAGGGCACTTTATGGGGTACCACAGAACAAATTTAGGTCAGTTGCATGCAAGGCAAGTGATTGATCCATTATACTATCTCTCTATATAAAATTTCTTAGCACTTTTTTTCTCAGCATTTTTTATAGTACAAAGAATAAAATGGGGAAAAAGATTTGTATAATCACTTTATAGTTTCTTTTACTTGAAACTTTGTGTCTTCTGTGTAAGAAGTTAAGCATGAATAAAATAGAGAGTAGAGCTACTGTTTATTTTTAAACTGTTACCATTAATAATACAGGCTTTATTATTTGAAGTAAGAGATCAAATTAGGGTCTCAGACATGTGAAGCTCTGTACCACTGAGCTACATCCTTATATCCTTGTCTGTTGTTTTAATCAGATACAAGGTCCTTCCTTGGTTAACCACAAAAATTGTGTCACTAAGATCATTCTTTTCTGTGGAAAAAAAATTTAGAAAATAAGGTCAACAAATTTAATTGTTTTCTTCTTAGGTTTCCTCTTACTCGACCTAGTCTTTGTAAACAATGGGAGGCAGCTGTAAGAAGAAAAAACTTTAAGCCAACCAAGTATAGCAGTATCTGTTCAGAACACTTTACTCCAGACTGCTTTAAGAGAGAGTGCAACAACAAATTACTAAAGGAGAATGCTGTGCCTACAATATTTCTCTGTACTGAACCACATGACAAGGTAACAAGCATCAAGTATTGAGTTGTTTTCTATGAAATGAATGTTTGATGTGAAAATTTTTGAATAATGTTAATATTAAAGGAGCCCACCATTTGTAAACAGTTATTTGTGATATAATTTTGTTTGTTTTTTGTTTGTTTGGGGCCACACCCTGTAGCACTCAAGTGCTAGGGCTCTGCACTCAGAAATCGCTTCTGACTTGGGAGACATATGGGATGCCAGGATTCGAGCCACCGTGTGTCCTGAATTGGCTGCGTGCAAGCCAAATGCCCTACTGCTGTAGGGCCTATCTCGCCAGCCCCCTGTGATATATTTTTTAAAAGTACAGTATGGGGGCCGGGCGGTGGCGCTAGAGGTAAGGTGCCTGCCTTGCCTGCGCTAGCCTTGGATGGACCGCGGTTCGATCCCCCGGTGTCCCATATGGTCCCCCAAGCCAGGAGCGACTTCTGAGCGCATAGCCAGGAGTAACACCTGAGCATCACTGGGTGTGACCCAAAAACCAAAAAAAAAAAAAAAAAAAAAAAGTACAGTATGTAGTTTATTGGTTAAATGTCTAACACAAATTCAGGGTGGCATTTTAGGTAATTTATACTTCATGTATACTGATGTATTTTTCTTTTCATTTCTACCTGATGTGGCCAGGAGCCTCACCTATATTTTCTTGTTATACCAATGCCAAGGGCCTGAGGATGAGATACTACTTAGGCTGACAAGTTTTTTTCTTTATCAGTGACAATTTTGTTTATAGTGTGTTGTTCCTTTCAAGTTTTTATTTTGTTTTGTTTGTATTTGGGCCACACCCAGTGGCGTTCATGGGTTACTCCTGACTTTGTGCTCAGAAATTACCCCTCGCAGGCTCCAGGGACCATATGGGATACTGGGGATCAAAACCAGGATGGCCTCATGCCAGGCAAATGTCCTACCCATTGTGCATTGCTCTGGCCCCAGATTTTTGTTGTTGTTGTTGCTTTGGATTTGGGGTCATAGCAGCGGTGGTCTGTATCCAGGGATTGTTCCTGGTGGAGTTGAAAGAAGGGGGGGGACGACATATGGGGTGCCAGGGATTGAACCTAGGTTAGACATGTGATGTGCAAGGTGAATACCCTATCTGCTGCACTATTATCACTTCAGCTCCTGTTCCATTCATCTTTAAATATATTATATTTCATTAAATCTTACTACTTATTTTGTTTCTTGCCTCCCATATTTACTTACAGTATAGAAGTATAATTAGTATTAATATAACTTCTTCACTTGGAATGTATCTATACCAAGGAGTCACAAAATGTTCTAATTAAAATTTAAAAACTTGTTATTTTCATTTCTAAATTCAAACCTACTTTGCCTTATTGTTATAGAAAGAAGAACTTCTGGAGCCCCAAGAACAGCTTCCTCCACCTCCTATTACACCCCCCATTTCCCAGGTTGATGCTGCTATTGGATTGCTAATGCCTCCTCTTCAGACTCCTGATAATCTCTCTGTTTTCTGTGACCACAATTATACTGTAGAGGATACAATGCATCAAAGGAAAAGAATTCATCAATTAGAACAACAAGTTGAAAAACTCAGAAAGAAACTCAAGACTGCACAACAGAGATGCAGAAGACAAGAACGACAGCTTGAAAAGTTAAAGGAGGTTGTGCACTTTCAGAAAGAGAGAGATGATGTGCCAGAGAGAGGTTATGTGATTCTCCCAAATGACTACTTTGAAATAGTTGAAGTACCAGCATAAGAAAACAAAGTTTGTATTGTTTTTAATGAGGCAATACCACATACCTTCTTCGAGCCTTTTAAAGAAATTTTATTTGGAAAAAAATAACACTTGATTACTTGTATAAAAACAATTCAGAATATTTTTTTAAAAAATAAATTAGATATATACTGTAAAATTATAATTTTTGTTTGTAATTTCAGGGTTATTGTATTGTAACAATATGCTACTTTCTGTGTATGTTTGTTTTTATTTCTGGGCCATACCAGGTGGTGCTCAGGGATTACTCCTGGCTCTGCACTCAGGAATCACTCCTGGTGGCTCTGAGGACCATATGGGACCAAGGATTGAACCCTAGTCTGCTGTGTGCAAAGCAAGCGCCCTACTTACTGTACCATCTCTCAGGCCCCTGAATAATATTTTAAAGGTTATAGACTAACCTCAATTTTAATGTAAGATTGGAATTTTTTTTAATTTGAGTATTTATAGAAGTTATGTAAAAATGAAAGGAGGATAATACAGCAAATAAGTTGAAGATAAAACAGTTTTATTGAGAGTACCTAAGTTATATTTTAATTCATAAGTATGGGTGAGATCATGAGACGTGATCTCAGAATATACATATTCTTCACATTCTTATTTGTAAAATTAAAAAATCACTTACCTTTCATAATCATTGTGAGACAAATTGGTAAGTCAATATTAAAAAAATAAAGATTGTTTTCAGAGCAGAAAATAGATTATTTCATCCCTAATCAAAATGGTTAAACAATAGCTTTATAAGAATGGATTTTTTTTTCACATGGGCCCTTTCCCTGTTCTCCTTTCCAATTTCCCCTCCCACTGTTTTTGGCCTTATAAAATTTGAAGTGTATCTCCAATGGAAGAAACATTAATCAGTAGGCAAACTAGATACTGTTACCAAGAAAATAATAAAAATAAGGTCTACTCCATGGCATACCTTTTTCTCTAATTTTCTCTCCTAACTAAGGATTCCCTAGTTAATTAATAGACCTGGGTACCCAGTGCAATTCTATCTTCATCCAATCTTTAGCAAATGCATTAATAGAGTTTGATTTATACCATAATAATATGGCAATCTTGTCTTATTTTGGTTAAGTCTATAATGAAATGGAAGTCTTCACTTTCATTGTTTTATTTTGTTTTGGGACCACTTCTAGCAATGCTCAGGGGTTTCTCCTGGCTCTGCACTCAGAAGTTACTTCTGGTGGTGCTCAGGAGACCATGTTGACTGCCAGGGATCAAACCTGGGCAATCCATTTGCAAATCAAAGCACCTTACTCACTATGCTATCTCTCCAGCCTTTATTTCTTCACCTATAATACATTAGAAATGATCTCATTTACTTAAATGAGTAAGGTTTCAGTTCAAATTAAGTGGTTTCTTACTTTGTGAGAAATTTTACATATATTTGAAATAATATATTCTGAATTCATACTGCCATACCTACTTAATTTTGGTAGCTGTTAGCACTCTGTATTTTAGAGCTCTCAGAGATAGTTGAAAAATATTATACCTTTTATGGCAGTTTTAAAGATACAAAACTGATGTTCAAGTGTCTTTTGTAAACTTGATTTTCAGTGTTACTTCTGTGCTATTCATGGATAGTACTTTTATAGAGGTTTGATTTTTATGAACCAGTATTTGAAAAATAGAAAATTATAAAATTACTTGAGGATTAATAGCCTAATGCACTTAAAATTATTAAAGACTTTATTAGAGAACATCTTGTAGTTACTTATGGTTGTTATCACTCTTCTTTTTTTTTTTTGGTTTTTGGGCCACACCCTGTGACGCTCAGGGGTTACTCCTGGCTATGCGCTCAGAAGTTGCTCCTGGCTTCTTGGGGGACCATATGGGACGCCGGGGGATCGAACCACGGTCCATCCTAGGCTAGCGCAGGCAAGGCAGGCACCTTACCTCCAGCGCCACCGCCCGGCCCCAAAAATAAAGTTTGGCGTTCCCACACCGGGAGTCGAACCCGGGCCGCCTGGGTGAAAACCAGGAATCCTAACCGCTAGACCATGTGGGAGACGACTGTTATCACTCTTTTTAGAAGCCAGAATCTCTAGCTTGTTTTTATATTTCATCTGTTTAGCAATTCCTAGTATATAATAAATTGGGCAATATTTTGTAAAATATATTTTTTAAATTATCTACATAAAAGAAATTATAAACTCTAAATGCCCCCAGAATCAAGACTTAAATATTGAATTCTAAAAGTATTAATCATAGTTAACCATTAGCATTATGTTTAACATAAAGGGACTTTTTTTTTAGATTTTTTAAAAAAGTATTTAGGAGCTGGAGCAGTGGCACAAGTGGTAGGGCATTTGCCTTGCACGTGCTAACTTCCCATGTCCCATATGGTCCCCCCAAGCCAGGAGCGATTTCTGAGCATGTAGCCAGGAGTAACCCCTGAGCATCACCGGGTGTGGCCCGAAAACCAAAAAAAAATTAAATATTGTGGTTTACAAGGTGGTTCATATTACAGGTTTGTTTGTTTGTTTTTCAGTTACAAAGTTGTCCATGATTAACTTTCAGTCATTACAGTGTATAACACTCTTCACCAGCATACATTTCCTGCCACCAGTGTCTCCATTTTCCCTCCTGCTCTCACTACCCTCTTCCCGGTCTGCATCTGGGGCAATCAACATTTTTTTCTATGCTGTAGTCCACCTGCCACTTTTCCTTTTTGACACAGGTTTGCAATATTTTTACTGAAGGAGTATCCTTTCAGCACCCTCTTGTGAAGGGACATTCTTTTGTAATGACTTAAATCACTATTTAGAAAGAACTAAGTAGCAATATGTATAGCAATGTTTTCTGTTCATCATAGTTTAGCTTTGGGAGTTTGAGTGTACAGGTACTTATTTCTGAATTTGAGATGTAATATTGCTTAAATGTTTTAAAATTTAGTTTTTTCTGTTATGCATAACATTGCCAAAATAGAGCATTTAGACTTAAAATATTTTCTAAACCACTGTCTCAATCAAAAAAAAAAAAAAAAAAGACCCATGCAAACTGTGGCATGTTTTGAAGAATAACTTTATTTCCAAAGTACAGCATTCTAAAATGATCTTCTATGTGTGAGAACTTTTTAGAACTACTAGGAAAATTGTAGCAACATAAATTTAAGATTTAGAAGGAACTTAGAAATCATCAAACACTAGCCTAATATCTGAATCCCTTGTATTTTACAAAAGTCCCTTGAAAATATACCTGACATATTTATTTGTTCTCTGCCACTTATACTTAGCTAGTAATTCCTAGATTCTTTAAAATGGGTTTATAATTAGAATAGAATTAGATACCACTTGTTTATAATGCAGATATAAATCTTTAATTTGAATAATCAAATTCCAAGTTAAAGTTTTTAAATTTTATAAAAGGTTTTTAAGTGTTCAGCAAGTGTTTATCTCTTGTGTCCTAAAATAATTCTGTCATTGTAGTAAAGAAATAGTTTAATGAAATTTTGAATTTGGAAATTTGAGAAAATATGGATATCGATATTTTTTCTTTAATTTGTGTATTCTTTTTCTTAGACATTTAAATTTCACTTGATAATGAAAATTTTAGGTTAAATTAGAATTATCTGACCTTTAGTTACTGAAATTTATTCATATCTAACACCAATTACTTTTATAGAGCCAGAGTGAATGATACAAAATATGTAAAGGTTCATATGAGCTATAATAAGAAAGCTTGTTCCAGAACTTTGGGGAGGACAACTACCAAACGATGCTGAGGAAACTCTAGGTCCATTCCTGATATCCAATACAGTGCTAAACTTGTCAGGAGGGATCAGACATTTTGGGGATCAGATTTTCATGAAAGATATATTCACACCAGTGTTTTTCAAACTTTTTTGTGCAAAGGCAGACTTTTTTTATAAAAAAAAAAAAATCACAAGGCACACCACTATTAGAAAAAAAATTTTTACCATTAGAAAATGTTAAAAATGTTAAAAAAAAATTAACTGTGCCTATATTGACTATATATAAAGTAATTCTCTTGACTAGGAATCAAATAAACACAAATCATTTTATAATTTTATAATTATTATGAAATAAGTATTTTATTTTATTTTTTTTTGAAATAAGTATTTTATAATTGTTCATATTTCTGTTCACTTAGTGAACCTGGACTTGTTTGGCTGAACACAAAGCTGATATTCTGGCAGGAATCAAAGACTGTTCGTCAACAGCTCTCAGTCTTTCTCTGTCTTTAGTTTTTATAGCAATCAGGCTTGAAAAGCTCATCTCACACAGATATGTAGTGGAAATTGGGAGCAATGTCAAAAAAGCTTTGTTTGCCAGAATAGGGAACTCCTTGGTAGTATCCAACCAAAAACTGTCCTAAGGTTAGATCAGCAAATCTTAGCTAGAAACCACTATTCTTGTCTAAGTTCAGTAGTTCCTTCTGCTCCTGTAAAGTCATATCCTTTCTTCCAACTGATGCAGAGCCATGAGTCCCTAAACCAGTCAGGCATTCAGTGGAGACTGAAGAGAAATAAAATGACAACTTCTCATTGACAGTTTTTTTTTTTTTTTTTTTTGGGGGGGGGGGGGAATCAACACCCGGCAGTGCTCAGGGGTTACTCCTGGCTCTACGCTCAGAAATCGCCCCTGGCAGGCACGGGGGACCATATGGGATGCCGGGATTTGAACCGCAGTCCTTCTGCATGGAAGCCAAACGCCTTACCTCCATGCTACCCTCGCCGGCTCTCCTCCTTGAGAGTTTTTAAAATGTTTAATGATTATCTCACACAGTGCAGCAGTGTGAACACCTTGCCATTGCTTGGTGAGTGTGAAATTTCAAGATTGCCACTTTCGACATATGATGCCGGAGTTTGCACCTTTGAAAGAAATCCATTTATCTGTACTTGTAAGCAGGTTTTTATTCTTCTGCCTTGCATTTGCGTGTTCAGTTCATTCAGATGATGAAAAATATCTGCCAGGTATGCCGTCCTTGCACACCACTCATCACTTGCAAGCAAGCCTATGCGTAATCTGACCTCTCATTTGTCAGAAACACTTTAAGTTCCCTCCCGCAGCTCATACCACATGGACCAAGACCTTGCCCACGCAACAAACCACCAAACCTCTGTTTGAAACAGCAAGGTTTTATGGCTTCGCTCCCCATCTCCTCACACAAAGCTGCAAACCATGCAAACTTTTCAGGGTCGTGACTTTACAAAGTTTACCATGTGCACAACATCATCCAACACAGGAACTTAGGTCTGCTGGTAAAAGTCTTGGCTACGAGGGCCTCACGGTGTAAAAACCAATGCATAACAATCACATCTAGATTTCTTTCCTTCACTCTGCTAACAAAGCCTTTGGTGCGCCCGACCATGATGGCAACTCCTTTGGTGCAGGACACTTGTGCAGTTCTTCCCAATTAATTCCTCCTTGTTCAAGGTATTCCTGATGTGAACGGGAAAATTTCTTCTGTTGTTTTTTCTGGCAATTGCCTTGCAAAGAAAGTTTTCTCTAATTGCCATCACCATTCACAAAACGCCACATTGGCCAAGAGTTGAGCATGTCCACTGATTATCAGTAGACCTCGTCAAGTTGCAATGCAAATTTCTCACTGATATGGGTCTCTTCCAAAACACACTTTCCCTTGTCTGCAAACATGTCCATTAATACATCTGGGAATTGTGCTGTTTGAGAGAGGGACTTTGGCCTATTTCCTTAGCTGCTTCCGGTCCGAGATCTCCTCTACAATAGCTTTGCAGGTGGGAAGGATTGTTCTGGCCACAGTGGTGCAACTTTTTTTTTTGCCTTGGCTATAAGTTCACAGCAATTTGATAGCTAGCTTTAAGAGTCCTTTCATTTACCTTGTGGTTTTTCTCATGAAAGTTGCCTGTTTCTCCATGTTTTTTGTGCAGGAGAACCAAAAAGTCTACATTCTTATTTTGAAGTGAAGGGTGTTTTCGTTTAGAGATGGCGTTTAAGTTTACTTGGGACCATAGCACTGGTTAGATAGCTTTTCACCATACACCACGTAGGCACAGTGAAGTTGGATTCGTTGCATCTCCAGTGAAAGTAAATCCAAATGAAATATAGCTTTCATTATATTGCCTTGTGCCAGAGAATTTGCTTGAGCTAACCATCTTTGCTTTCTTTTGATACACAGATCAATAGAAAAGTGGTGAATTTAGGTCATTTGTGTAGAGGCAATTGTGTGTGTTCAGTGACAGAGCTTTAGCAGGGTGGTGGACTTGCCTCATATAGCACTACTTTTTGATTTTTTCATCTGGTTTGAGGCTTCTAGGTTATTTTCATATCTTGGCTATTAATTTTAAGTACAGTGATGAACATAGGACTGCATTAATTTCAAATTAATGTTTTATTGCTTAGAGGGGAAAGGTGTCAAGAAGTAGTATTGCGGGGCCGGAGAGATAGCATGGAGGTAAGGCATTTGCCTTTAATGCAGAAGGATGGTGGTTCGAATCCTGGTATCCCATATGGTCCCCTGTACCTGCCAGGGGCGATTTCTGAGCCTGGAGCCAGGAGTGACCCCTGAGCGCTGCCAGGTTTGACCCCCCCCCCCAAAAAAAAAGAAAAAGTGGTATTGCTGGGTCACGTGGGAGTCCTATTACTATTTTTAGGATCAATCATCCATTGCTTTTTGTTTGTTTGTTTGTTTTTGTTCTTGTTTTTGGGTCATCTTTCGCTCAGAAATCACTCCTGGCAGGCATGGGGAACCATATGAGATGCCAGAATTCAAACCACCATTTGTTCTGGATCAGCTGCTTGCAAGGCAAACACCCTATCTTAGTGCTATCTCTCCTGCCCCACCCATTGCTTTTTATAGAGGATAAACCAAACAACAATCTCACCAATAGTGGGTGATGATTCTTTTCTCATCACAACTCTATTTCCAGATAATTTGATGTACTCCAGTCTCACTGTCATGAGATGATATCTCAATGTTGTTTTTATTTATATTCCTTAATTGAGTTACAATGATTACTTTTTTCATATATTTAATGGCCATCTGTATGTCTTCTTCAGGAAAGTGTATATTTATTTCCTTACCCTATTTTTGGAAGGGATCATTGGATTTTTCTGTTGAATTTTGTTAGTACTTTTTTTCTTTTGTTTTGTCTTTCAGGTTTCTGAGCTATTTCTAGTTATATTCAGGAATCCTTCCTGGCAAGCTCAAGGGACAAGAAATCTAGAGCTCAAACCGGGATCAACTGTGTGACATTTTGAGGAAAAACTGACTATGACAAGGAAAAAATAAAGATATATGAACCCTATGACAAGACAAATGACTTTATTGCCATTAATGACTAACACTGGACACAAAGCCGATGAATTTGCCTCTGTCTTCTTTCCTTTTTTGGTTTTAGTTTTGGATTTTTGGGGCGTTTATACCTGTCTGTGCTAAGGGTTTATGGCTGGCAGGTTTGAGATACTATAAAAGGACTGTACTCAAGTCAGTCATTTGCAAGCCAATGCCCTACTCATCATACTATCACTCTTGCTCTTTGCGACTGTTTCTCAATCCATCTCCTTTCCAGTCCCTTCCTGGGAAGACTGGCTGACCAAAACAGTAAAACCAGGCCCAGACATCTAACCAAGAAACCTTGTGATTATTATCTTTTAACTTGCATTACCTCACACACTAAAATAGTTCTTACCTCAAGTAATAATTTCAAAGTTAATTAATTTGGGGAGAATTTGGGCCACACCCAGCATTGTTCAAGGGCTACCTCTGCTCTGGTAGTGCTCAGAGGACTATGATGTGCTGAGATTGTACTGGAGTTTTTCATCCTGATCTCAGTTTAAAATGCATGTTTCCTTTCAAGAATCCAGATGTTGGGAATTACCATTTGTCCATTAAAAGCAAATGTATTATTAGTAATACATTTTACCTTTAACTAATACTTTAATGTGAAAGTTTTCTCCACTATAACTCCCTATCACAATGGTATATAGTAATGAAACCAAAATTTGCATGAAGTGGGAATGGAAAAGAAGCTGTTATAACTCTCACTGATACTCTTTCTCTGGAAAATTCAAAACTTAAACCTTAGAAATTAAGGTTTTTCTTCCTTTAATCCATGCATCACTGATACTTTATTTTCATTAATATAGTTTGATTAAGAAAGTGAACATAGGGGCTGGCGAGGTGGCGCTAGAGGTAAGGTGTCTGCCTTGCAAGCGCTAGCCAAGGATCAGGACCACGGTTCGATCCCCCAGTGTCCCATATGGTCCCCCCAAGCCAGGGGCAATTTCTGAGCGCTTAGCCAGGAGTAACCCCTGAGCATCAAACGGGTGTGGCCAAAAAACCAAAAAAAAAAAAAAAAAAAGAAAGTGAACATATACATATCCAGGAATGTTGAGATAAGTAATGCTTGTATTAATAAGAAATTAATAATACTCATTAAAATAAATATAGAAAATAAATTATTACATATTTTTTTTTTTTTTTTTTTTTTTTTTTTTTTTTTTTTTTTTTTTTTTTGGTTTTTGGGCCACACCCAGTAACGCTCAGGGGTTACTCCTGGCTATGTGCTCAGAAGTTGCTCCTGGCTTGGGGGACCATATGGGACACCGGGGGATCGAACCGCGGTCCGTCCAAGGTTAGCGCAGGCAAGGCAGGCACCTTACCTTTAGCGCCACCGCCCGGCCCAATTATTACATATTAATGAAATAGAATACTATGTTGTAATGAAAATGACTTTACTGTGCAACATAGGTAAGACTTATAGGGTGAGTTTTTTTTTTTTTTTTTTTTTTTTTAATATAATTTTTATTTTGATCATAGTGGCTTACATATTGTTGACAATAATATTTTAGGTACATATTTACATAAAATCAGGGGGGATTCCCATCCCCAAATTGTCCTCCCTACTCCCCCGTTTCTGTCTTACCTCCCATTTCCTCTTCCCTCACCCCCAGGGCGGCTAGAATATGTGGTCCCCTCTGTCTCTAACCAACTACTTAGTAGTCTTGCATCAGTTTGGTCTTGATGCCTCCCTTATTTCCCCCTCTAAGTAGGGGCAGGGGTAGCTAGTTCAAGTTGCGTGGTTTTGCCTGAAAAAAGAGAAAATAAATAAACCGGGGTAAGAGTTTAATACCCCGAAAATGGGCAGAATCCTTCTAGAGGTTCTCATCATCGATTTTGGAAATGAAGGAGAAAAAGAAGTTGAAACACTCCACCAGTACCAAAAGAAGTGTCAAATATCCAGTGAGGACTCCAGCTATAACGATAAGCACCACAAAAAAACAGATAAAAAATAAACCAAAACAAACTAAAAACAAACACAAACAAACAAAAAACACGCCGTGGTCTTGAATAAGAAACATGGCGTAGCACATAACGAAAGAAAAGAAAGGAAGAGAAAGAAAAGAAAGAAAAAAAAAAAGAATAATTGGGGCCAACAATTTCAATAATCACATCCAAACTGAGGAATCGACCAAAATAGCTAGGTAAATAAAAAATAATAATAACAATAATAAATGAAGGTAAGATATATATATATATACATAACCAAGGTTTTGTGTTTTTTGTATTTTTTTTTTTTCCCTCCTGCCCTGGCACAGTAAATATTGGGGTCATTCGAAAAGGAATTCACTTGCCCTATAAGATATGGGGGTTTCTCCGTCCTTGGAGTATACTGTCATGGGAATCAGCTCTAGTCTTTGCTCAGGATCATTACTCTCCAGGTTGTGTTTTTTTTTTTTTTTTTTTTGGTGTGTGGAAAGCTTCTGCTCTGTCCAGTGTGATACCGTCAGAGCTCTGTGTTTAGCAGTCCCAGTATCTGTACATATCCTGAGGTGGGACTTATGGTGAAGTCAGTCTTTGTGAATCTGGAGGTTCTGTTACCTCAGTGCCATTTTAATCCATCTTCTGTGGTTGGTGGTCTTGGTCTTTGCGCTGAACCTAGGAAGGCATCTAGGATAGCGTCTTTCTTTGTTCTTCCAGAAGCCCCTTTCCGTTACAATTGTCTCTGCCGGACCTTTGGGACTGGGGATCATGCTTATTGTGCAGGTCTTAGTTCAAACCCTAGACTAGGGCTTTTTTATTGGTCCCAAGATGTATACAGTCTGGTCGTGGTTCTAGTATCCAGTCATCTGTAAATCACGATCTTGGCTTTTGGACCTACCAAAGGGTGCCACGTCTTCTGGTTTTGTCTTGTCGTTAGCTGGTGAGGTAGGCTAAACTGCTCTAAGGTCAAATTGTTCACATTTTCCTCATTGTTGAGATATCATGTTAGAGCTGGCCCTTGTTGTTGACCCTGCAGTAATAAGGCTGTCCCAGATGGAGATTGTTTCTTACAGCTGTTGTGAGGAGCTGTGCCGTTTCTATGTCTGGGATCCAGGGTTCAAGGCTGGTTGAATGGTATCTAATCACCTGAGGTCTAAGTTGATTCCACATGACATATTTTCAAGGTAGGAGATAACCCTGTATTGTAAACAACTATGAGTTCCTATCTCTAGTAGATAAGAGCTCTTTTTTTTTTTTTTTTTTTTTTTTACTATGTAAGATTTCCCCTTTATTTAGTGTGCCTTTGCAGGGGGAAGTGGTGCTCCATTATATGTCGGAGTATTTGGGGTGGACAGAGTGAGTAACAGAGATAGGTCACATACCCAAAGACGATTAAAAAAAAAAAAAAAAAAAAAGGAAATAAAAGTGTATGTGCCCACAAATGTATATGTAAGGCAAACATTTAAATAAATAAGTTAATTAAAAAAATATAAAAAAATTAAAATGAGTTAGCGAAGTTTTTAAAGGACCAATGTGGTGCAAAAGACTACTTTGCATTTGGGAGAGAACAGGTAAAGAGTTGGTGTATTACAGGTCTTATGCCTATGTTGGAAGTACAGTTTTCCCATTGTCTTTTGGATTTTTCTTGTGGTGTGTGGGTTCCCAGGCATCTTCCAATCACACCCCCTGCCCCCCTTCAGATTGGTAAAAATTTGCAGCTGGGAGGTCTTGGAAGAGTTCTTGCATTGGGGATACTATTGGACCTAAGTTCGGTTTCAAGAAACAGTCCATGTTAGGGGGAGTTGGTAGGGAGGGTCTCGCAGCATGTGTCCACAGGGGAGTTGGCTGTCTTTTCTTGCAGGAGACGATGTGTGGGTTCGGTTGGGTGTCCCCTCGCCTGGGTGCTGGGTACTGGTTCATTGGGTAGGAGGTCGATCTTGATGCCTAAAAGATTAAGGACTGAGGGTGGAGAGTTTTAATATGGTGGGAGATCTGGATGGGATTGAGGGGTGAAGGGATAGTTGGATTTCCGGGGGGGAGAAAGGGGAAGATATATGGGAGGGGTATGAAGGAAGAGAAAAGAGAAAATACCGTAGAAAGGGAGAAGAGAAAGGGAAAAAAGTAAAGAGAAGAGTAGAAGAGAAAAAGAAAAGAGAAAGAAAAAAAATAGAGAGAAGAAAGGAGAGAATCGCAAGGGAATGCTGGTTTGGTTGAATGTGTTCGATGACTAGAGCCTGTAGTTTAGGTCTGTACATCGCAGGTACTGCTTTGGTGGTCTGACTGGTCACGTGCTTCGATTCCTAAAAGAAGGTTTAACCTAGAGATAAAGTGAATGTTAAAGAGTTTTCTCGTGGCCGTCTCATAGTGCAAGCAAGGTATGGTATCTCGTGTGGTATCCCGAGTTGCCATCTTAGTTTGTCCGCCCTTTGTATCTAAGGGCGCCATGGACGCCGGGGTTCGCTATTCCCCGTTGGCGCGGCTGGCCTCTGCAGTCTATGAGGGGGGGGTCGCGCGCAGGGTGGCTGGCGGCCGCGGGTCGTCCACGTGTCTAGGGTGAGTTTTAAAAGTTACATTCAGAAGATGTTATACAGAGTGATAGAATTTATATGAATTTATGAAAAACAATACTAGCATTGCTTAGACACATGTATACATAGAAATATGTGAATAAATGAGTTATGTGATAAACATGGCACATAAAATAATGTGTATCTATGGAAAAGAAAGATTGCATGGAGCCTGAGTGGTGGTGCAGTGATAGGGCTTTTGCCTCACACGCAGCTGACCTAGGACGGACCACATTTCGATCCCCAGGCGTCCCATCTGATCCTCCGAGCCAGGAGTGATTTCTGAGCGTATAGCCAAGACTAACCCCTGAGCATCACTGGATATGGCCCAAAATCCCCCCCCCAAAAAAAAGAAGGAGATGCAGCCAGTGAGTAGTATAATGGAGATTTCAAATTGTTGACAATATTTTATATCAAGCTGATTGTTATGTTCTTAAAGTTATTTTAAATTTATTTATTAAGGTTAGCAAGTAAAATAGTATTAAAATTTATAGTATTGGTATAAAACTGGCATTTTCCTTCCCTCTAGGGTGCCACTACTCTCCATCCATTACTGTCACCCCGCTCCTATTTACCAGACTAAGCTCTTTTTAAAATTTCAACCAACAGTCAGTAGGTGGCAGAGAAAGCTTGGTAGACAAGCTTGTTTGAAAGACAGTAGGATTTCTTCTGATCACAAAAGTTATGCTTCTGCTAAAAACCACCA
Organism: Suncus etruscus; assembly: GCF_024139225.1. Taxonomy (NCBI): domain Eukaryota; kingdom Metazoa; phylum Chordata; class Mammalia; order Eulipotyphla; family Soricidae; genus Suncus; species Suncus etruscus. The sequence goes on along the minus strand of NC_064851.1, from coordinate 151,904,636 downwards.
ATCCAAATTAAAATAAATGAGTTTAGCACAATTTCCCCCCCCTCTTTTTTTTTTTTTTGCTACTTGATATTCATTTTCCTCATTTCTTTTGCAACTTATTGGATTTTTAATGGGATAATTCAGCATTCATTCTCCTCATACCAATACCGCAATGCTTTTGTGAAATAGATTTTCACTGAAGGACATAACAGAGTTATTAAACACACATACACACACATACTTCCACCATTGTGGCTCAAAGCGTATATTTCTAGGAGAAGCATTGCTGTATCATTTGGCATCTCAATTTTTACTGTTTTGAAGAATATCTATATTGTTTTCCCGAAAGACTGGAACAGTCTACATTCCACCAGCAGTGAATGAGACTCCTTTTCTCCCTGCATCAATCCCTGCACTGATTGTTCTTTGTCACTTGTGCCACTTTCTGTGGTGTGAGATGGTATCTCATTGTTGTTTTGATTTGCATATCATTGATGGTTAATGAGGAGGGGCATTTTTTTCATGGGCGTTTTGGCCAACTCTACTCTCAGGAAATGTCTGTACATTTCTTCTCCCCATTTTTGGATGGGGTTAGTTGATTTTTACGTGTTAAGCTCTACCAGTGCCTTGTTTATCATAGATATTAATTTCTTATCAGATAGTATCAGCTAAATAGATTCTTCAATTTCGTGGGGAATCTTTGTATTCTAGTCAATAGTTCCTTTATGGTGCAGAAGTTTCTCAGTTTTAAGTAGTCCTATTGGGGCCAAGAGATAGCATGAAGGTAAGGCATTTGCCTTGCATGCAGAAGGACAGTGGTTCAAATCCCGGCACCCCATATGGTCC